>NC_052047.1:20954599-21554599 GCF_903992535.2 Arvicola amphibius
TTTGCCTAGAAGCAGGTGTTTTGCTAGCCCCACAATTGACCCCTCAAACAAAACATCTCTTTCCTTGTTCTCCTTCTCTGTCCTCTGATGGAGGAGGGTCATCTGTCTATGAGTTACTTTCATTGGTTAATAAAGAAACTGCCTTGGCCCTTTAATAGGACAGAAAAATAGGTAGGCAGAGTAGACAGAACAGAATTGTGGGAGAAAGAAAGCAGAGTCAGGCCGAAGCCTCAGGCAGTCGCCATGCCTCTCCTCTCCAAGATGAACGCAGGTAAGATCTCTCCTGGTAAGCCACCACCTCGTGGTGCTACACAGAATACTAAATATGGGTTAGTCAAGATTTGAGAGTTAGCCAATAAGAGGCTGAAAATAATAGACTAAGCAGTTTTTAAATGAATATAATTTGTGTGTTATTTCAGGTGTAAAGCTAGCCATGCTGGAGGTGGGCAGGAATGCACCTTCTACAGTCCTCCTCCCATCTGAGTAATCCTCTTCCCTCATGTTCTCCTAACCCCTTCCATTCTCTCCTCCCGCCAAGCTCCCATTTCTTCAGGAGTTCTTGTTTATTTCCCCTTCCCAGGTAGATCTATGTGTACCTCTCTTAGGGTTCTCCTTGTTATCTAGATTCTCTGGGGTTTTGTATTAAAGACTGATTATCCTTTGCTTTACATATAATGTCTACTTATGAGTGAGTACATGCTGTGTTTGTCTTTCTGGGTCTGGGTTACTTCACTCGGTTTTTTTTTCTAGTTCCATACATTTGCCTGCAAATTTCAAGATGTCATTGGTTTTTTTTTGTTGTTGTTGTTTGTTTGTTTGTTTTTAACACTGAGTAGTACTCTGTTGCATAAATATACCACATTTTTCTTTATCCATTCTTCAGTTTAGGGCCGTCTGGCTTGTTTTCAGGTTCAGGATATTATGAATGATGCTCCTATGACCATAGTTGAGCAAATATATTTGAGGTATGGGTCTGCAACCTTTGGGTATATGCTCAAACTTGTATTATTGGGTCTTGAGGTAGAATGATTTCCAGTTTTCTGCGAAACTGCCATACTGATTTACTGATTTCCAAAGTGGCTGTACAAGTTGCACTTCTACCAGCATCTTACTCAGCATCTTGTCCAGCATAAGCCAGCATCAGTGTTTTTTCCCTTAGCCATTCTGATTGGTATAGGATGGTATCTCAGAATCAATTTGATTCACATTTCTCTAATGGCTAAGGATGTTGAGCAATTCCTTAAGTGTTCTTTGTTCATTAGAGATTCTTCTGTTAAGAATTCTCCGTACCACATTTTTAATTGGATTATTCAATATTTTGATGTCTAGTTCCTTGAATTATTTATAAAATCAGTACTCTGATGTGGTGTTTGTGAAGATCTTTTCAGAATCAGTTGGCTGCCCTAAAAAAATAGAAGTAGTCATCAAAAGTCTTCCAACCATGAAAGCCCAGGGATGGATGGTTTCAAGTGCAGAATTCTGCAAGAACTTCAAAGAACTAATACCTATGCTCTCAAATTGTTCCACACAACAGAAACACAAGGAACATTGGCAAACTCTTTTTATGAGGCTACAGTTACTCTAATATTCAAAACACACAAAGACTCACCTAAGAAAGAGAATTACACACCAACCTTCCTCAGGAACATTTATGCAAAAATACTCAATAAAATACTGGCAAATCAAATCCAAGAACACATGAAAAAAAGAAAACCCATCCACCATGATCAAGTTGACTTCATCCCAGGGACACAGGGATGTTTCAACATATGAAAATTGGTCAATATAGTATACCATATAAATAAAATATAAATAAATAGAGGAAAAATAAGATCATCTCATTAGATGCTGACAAAGCCTTCAATGAAATCCAACATTCCTTAATGATAGACTTCTTGGAAAAATCAGCACTACAAGGAACATATCTAAACATAATAAAAGCTACATCAAGCCAGTAGTGAACATCAAGATTAAATGGAGAAAAACTAAAAATCAGGAGCAAGACAAGGCTGTCCACTCTCTCCATATCTATTCAAGATGGTCAAAGTATTTTAACAAATACTGATATGAAATCAGGTACAGTGTATAAGTTTCAGCAAGACTGTTTGGAATAATCTATGACCTTTGGGGAAGTGTGGTGATTTTTTTAACAGACAGCAAGTTGGGAACTGTTCCTAATGATGTCTGTTCAGAAATTCCATCTGATTTCAACCATGACCAGTACTGTCAAGTTTCATCAGCATCCAGGACGCATTTGGAAATCCCTTTCCATCTGAAAAATTCTGTCTTTTAGGAATGAAAACAGGAAAATACTATTTTTACTTAGTAGCCTTTTATTTTAGCTTCTTCAACACAGTACTTTAATTCAAACTAAATATCAACTGAATCTTCTCCATTTTATGAATCATTATTTCCAAATCATAAAGTTTCTAAAATTGTATTTTCATAAATTTTTATTTAATAAAGTTTGTTTTGTTCTTTCATTAACCTTATATATTTGTTCCCAATTTTTGTCCTTTAAATTCTAATTTTGTTGTGTGTTTTGCCTTTGAAATTCTATTTGTCTAGAGACCATGAACATTTAAAAATTGGAATTCTAAAACAAATTTAAAGCAACCATTTCATCTTTCAATTAAATTATTATATTCAAGTTCAAAACAAATGTTCACATTTACTCTGCTATGTCATATAATTCTTTTTGGTCAAGTTTTATATCTTTTATCATGGATTGACAGTTCTGTGTCTATACTGTAAAATCTATGCAGACAAAAATGAACATGGCCCTTAAGATGGAAAGTCATTAATTCAGTCACTAAGATTATTTTTAACCAGTTTATACTCCTTAGACCTGAAATCTTTTTTATTTCTTTATTGCTCACTAGGAAGACTATCTCATTCTAGAAGAGAATAGTGAGAATGTAGTGGAGGGATGAGGATGTGGCTTTGTTCGTCCAGCTATTAAGTGATATGTGTGAGGCCCTGGATACACTCCCTATTATCACACTTATAAACATACACTTGTGGATAGTTGTGAGAACTAAAATATAAATTTCGTTTTACACATCAAGCACCTAAGAATTCTCAAAGCTGTGAGATAAAATAAATGGGATGAATTTCCACATAGCAATGCATACTTAGTAACTGTTTGGTACTTCTTTTTACTATCAATAGATAATATGAGTAATAGCAGCTGGCTATTAGATTGAAGTATGTTTTCATTCTTCTCAGGTTTCTTTTCAGCATTGTATAATTCAAATCCAAATGATAAATCATTTGATTTAAAGTATGGCCTTAGTTCATACAGCAGCACTTTTTTCTTTTCCTTCGAAAGAAGAAAAAAATAATACCTCAGAGTATTCCCTTTGTTTTTTGAGCTCTAAGCCAGTGTGTGGTTGAAGACCTGGGCTGGTGGCTCTGTTTTCATAGGACAGCCCTGTGCTTGCCTTAGAATTACTGCACACTATTATAGTTACTAATTGTCACTTTGTAAATGCACATAATACTTAGTCACTTTTAAATGTAATTTTGCCTTACAGATAGTACAGCTTTGAAAATAGGCTCTTCTCAAATATGCACCATATTATAAATGCCTGGTTTGCACAAGCAATTTTAGGAAGCTGATTTTAAAGTATTGCTGCTTTCTTGTCATTCTTGTAGACTGCCAGGGATTCGATGTTTGGTTTTAGTCTTGCTATTTAATTTTTAATTTCAAATAATGGTAGCATGGGAAATAAAGTTTGTATGGGTTCATAATAAGTACCAGATTAAAATACTAATTTCTTGGGTTTCTGGAATACCATACCCATGTCATATTTCCTTTCTTCATAATGGCACTATGCTCTTGGAAAAGTTTTACTAAGTAGTTATTATTTTCATAAAATGGAGTAATTTAGTTAGCTTATCAAGGTGTATTTATACAGATGGATGAGTTAATGTAGTAGAATTGCATAGAACAGTGGATGAAAATACATGCAGAGTAAATTTTTCATATTTACATAAACACGTGGGCTTAAACGCACCCGCACATCACAGAAGGGGTAGAGAGGTGGGTCAGGGATCAAGAACACTTGGTGTTCTTTTAGAGGATCGAAATTTGATTCCCAGCACTCATATGATGGCTCACAGCTGTATGTAACTGGAATTCCAGTTCCAGAAATCACATACCCTCTCTGGTCTTCACAGGCAATTCATTTGACGCACAGTAGTAAATCCAGGCTGAATAACTATATAGACAAAGTAAAATAAAGTGCTTTAAAGAATAATTAAAATGCATAGATCTAGTTCTTGATGATTTTATTTATTAGCCTACAAAATATTTGGTATTTAGTCCTGGTCTTTGATTTTGTATGATGACTGCTCTATAAAAATCATCTTTTCATCACGATCTTGACCTCCTTGTTTATACATTCCTTTCTTCTTCTCTTTGATTAGATTCCCAGGGCTCAACCTGGTGCTTGGATGTAGATCTCTGCATATGATTCCATCAGCTGCCAAATGAAGGCTCATTTGATAGTTGGGGTATTCACCAATCTCATCACAGGGGAAGGCATGATGATGATAAAGAAATCTACAGATACAGATAAAAGAAGCTTGTGGAAACTCTGGAACTCTGGATCCAAGCTGTGGAGCCTTCATGAGACTGAACTCGACCCTCCAAATGTGGGTCACAGTTGTGAATCTTGAACTATCTGTGAGGCACCTAGCAGTATTGACTAGCATGTTTTTGTGGTACTTGAGCTTGCTTGTTGGATCCCAGTCGCTATGATAGGATCCCATGCTCCACCTTAATTCAGGATGGAGTTGCTTGGTCCTGCCCAACTTAATGTACCAGAATTTGTTGACTTCCCACAGGAGCCCATACTTATTAGGAGTAGATGAAGGGTGGACAAGGGGTTTGTAGGAGTGTGGAAGAGAACTGTGGATAGAACATAAAATGAAACTAAAAAATAAATTAAAATAAAAATCATCTTTTCACAGCATATAAATACAAACACAACTTAACCAAAGGTTAGTACTAAGATAGACGTATTTGATATGGATATATGGTTCATTTAAAAATATTTGCCTTCCAAGGAAGAGCTCTCAAATTTATTCCTGGAATATATGTAAAAATACAGACTGATAGTAAAGAACAACAATCTCAGAACTAAGGAGTCAGAGACAAAATAACCCTGTGACTTGCTGGCTCATCACCTACCCTAACATTCTAGCTTCAGTTCCCAGTAATAAATAACAGGTCTCCAAAAACCAAAATAGATAAATCCTAACATGGAGAGTGATATCAGGGTTGACCTTTTGCCTCTATATGTGTGTGCATACCATGCCTTTGAACATTCACACACATGTATACACACACTTAAACACATGGGTACATCTACAAATACAATAATCAAACACACAGAGGAAAGAGATAATAAAATGCATTAAAATTCATTGTGCTGTGTCTGCAATGTGTGTGCCCCAGTGTGCCAAGGACAATCAAAGGAAAGCTTTTACCACACAGAGTCTGAAGACCCAACAAGTGTCACCATATTTGGTTGAAAGTACCTATAACTAAACCACTTCTCCAGACACTCTTAAAAATTTTTGAAATGCATTTTGAATGTAATTCCTAGATTGATAAAAGGTACAATCAGATAGATGAAAACCAAAACAAGTGTATCAAAGATGAACTTGCTAAAGCGGATTTTAGTAGTATATATATAATTTACTTACATATATACTTTCGTACTATATACATTTCATGCATTCCTTCTCATTATATTAAATAGTAACTTCAAAGTGCAGGTTGTGAGGCATTACATTTTATCAGTTTAGAAGCTAAGGATTAGAGAAGTTGTGTGACTGTTCAAAGTCTTAAGTTTAGTGATTTGCAATCTAGCATTCAAATTCCATAGTGCTTCATAGAGAAGCTCAAACTTGAATGAAAGTGACTTGCTACTTCTCAAATTTATTTTTGCCTTACCTCTGTAGGAACCATTAGACTGTAGAATATTCTCAAAAAAGTCTGCTTTTCACTGAAGCTTCTGAAATTAGAAGATCTACAGAGTGAAGGACTATAGACTGCATGAAGTTATTCAGTCTCAAAAATCAAACTCAGAAAGTACACTGGGGAATACAAGAAACGTAAAGAAATACCTGACTAATGCAATATGTTGTGTGTGTGTGTGTGTGTGTGAGAGAGAGAGAGAGAGAGAGAAAGAGAGAGAGAGAGAGAGAGAGAGAGAGAGAGAGAGAAAGAGAGAGAGAGAGAAACACAAAAATGTGATTGAAATAAAGGATGGAAGCATGACATTCATGAAATAAAACAATAAAACCCAGAGTCAGATATTAAGGTGTGAAATCTGAAGAAAGATCAGAGAAACAAAGTAGCCAGCCACTAGAGTTTTTTTTCTCTTTGAGGTGGAAGAACCTTGGACTTCCCACAGGGCAGCGAACCCTTACTGCTCTTCAGACTGGAAAGGGAGGGGGAGAAAGTGGGGGGAGGGGGAGGGAAATGGGAAGTGGGAAGGAGGTGGAAATTTTTAATAAGAAAAATAATAATAATAAAAAAGAAATGGTGGCCCCTGTGTGTTCAGGGGAAGGGAAAGAGTGCAGAGTCAGGGCAGGGAACAATAAATGCTAGTTCTTAAAAAAAAAAAAAAGAAATCTCAGAAAGAATGAGTGGGGGTCCTGATTCTATGAATCTTTAGACTGAATTGGTGGGGTCAAATCCTTAAAATAAATGGGTCCTCTTTTTTCCTGTCTCTATCTACTGCCCATGCTGGAATTACAACCTTGAGCTGCCAATGTGCTGGGATTAAAGGTGGAGTCACCACCACCAGGCTCTGTTTTTCTTTTAGACTAGTTCAGTCTCCTGTAGCCTAAGGTAGTCTTGAATTCCTGATCTTCCTACATCCTCCTCACAAGTGCTGGTATTAAAGGGGTGTGCCACCAGGGACTGCCTGACCTCCTGACCTCTACTGTTAAATGCTGGCTAGCTCCACCCTCTGACCTCCAGGCAAGCTTTATTTGTCATTAACACACACACACACACACACACACACACACACACAAAATGTCCTATGACAAAGGTGCAAGAATAAAATGAGATGTTAGTCTTAAAGGGAGGTAATGAATTATGAGTTAAAATGGGACCTATCTGAAAAAAAAAGAGTAAGTTCTAATCTCCCATTTGTATAAACAGAATAAAGTCAGGTGTGGTGTGTATGCCTATACCCTAGCATTCAGAAAGATTTACTACATATTAGAGAAGAACCTGGTATTCAGAATGAGAGGAACAGAGAGATGGAGTAAAGAGGAGGAGGAGGCAGAGGTGAAGCAGAAGTAGAAAGTGGTAGAGAAGGAAGATTAGATGAAATGAAAATGATATGGACCAAGTACATGGTTTGGCTCCATATTTAAATAGCATATTCTTTTCAGTTTGTTTATTTTTGAAATTTTAATTTAAATACATTTGCCCTTCTGTTTCCTTTTACTAAACACACCTATATGCTACTTTTGACCTCCTTCTTTTTAAAATTAATTGTTAGTAATGCATATATGTATTTGTATATACACTTATGTTCTTAAATATAACCATTTGTGCCCATATTGTGTTACATATATATACATATATATACATATACATATATATATATTTTTTTTTCAGGCATGTCCTTTTTGTACTGGATATCCAATCAGTGTGTTCATCTTTTACACTCCCAGCTTTTCTCAGTTGATTGCCTCATGGGTTTTCTTAGATGAGTCCTGGCATATCTACAAAATATATAGCTGCTGAGAAACAGATATTTTCTAAAGTTTCTTAAGGCAGACATTTCATATCATATATGTATTAACATGGGTAGCAATGGTTTCCTAAATATCGTACTAAATCCCAAGCTATGTGTACCGAATGTTGATTAACAAGGTATTTCTTACATGTTCCTCCAAGAAGTCAGCAGTACAATTGTATACCTAATTTAAAACTCTGAGCAAAATCTTTTATTCTTCAGCAAAATTGTGTTTAGGAAGTAGTTGGGGGATTGTTAATGACTTAGATATGGTAGTAGCCTGAGGTACTTCAATGTCTTTTCTGGACTAACTCTCCTTGAGCACCCTAAAATAATTCCACAGGGAAACAAAGTGAGAAGGAAACCAAGAGCAAAAATAAAAATGTTTTACTTGTTATGTATTACTTGTCAAATTAGTACTTGACATATTCAGAATTTCAATGTCAGTAAGAAATAACAATCCCTTTATCCTATGATTTGCATAAAATCAAAAGCATTAAAAATCACTTGATGTGCCAAGGTGTATTATATATACTGTGATTAATTAATTTTTTTCAGACAATGTTTGGTCATGTTCTTTTCCCTACCGAAACTTTACACAGATCCCCCATCTTACTATCCATTCAACTATATAACTATCTCTAAAAATGAAAAGAAAAAAATCAAGAAGTATACCATAACTCACAGAAACACAAAATTAAAACACAATCAAATAAGACAAAAATACAAAAAACAATGAAAGTCCACAAAACACATCAACAACACACAATTTATTGTGTTTTTGCCAACTACTCTTAGACTTTGAGCCTGCCCTGGAGTATGGCACGTTCCCCTGGACAAAACTTACTTTCCCTTTGCCAATGTCTATCAGTTGCAAATAGCTTTTGATTGACGATGGACCCCCGTATGCACTTCTCTTCTCAGTTTTTGGCTGCTGTCTTGCTTAAAATCCATGCAGATTTTATGCAAGCCTCTATTAGTTCATATATGCATCAGTTCTATTGTGTCTGGAAGAGATTTTTTTTCCTTGGAGTTATTCGTCATCTTAACGTTACTTAAATCAACTCTTAAAGTTTGTAATTATTGTCCTAATTTTCCAAAAGTAGATTATAGCCTTCTAGGGAACAGGGCAAGCTTGCTAATCAAATTATTCATTTTGCCTGTGCTGCGATTGTTCCACTGGGTGGCACTGATACTCTAGCGTTCTGGGACACTGGCACTAAATGCAAAATGTTATTGAAGGCTGTTTTGGCTTTTCAGCTAGTGATTTTCAATAGATTTTTACCTGTAGATAGTTACCTGAATAATTGATAATAACACTTTTAAATTGTGTGGTATTCTTATTAAAATAGGAGAGCTATTAATTGGAGTTAGCAGCGTATTCAGAATAAAATCACAAATTACAATTGTAATTCCACCAAAATTATTCTAAATACCAACTCCTTTTCTGTAACATTCTTTAAACTATGTGAAATGATTTCTCACATTTTTCTGCATTTGAAAATAAAAGACCTGAAAAATATCATGACATGAAAATAAACTGTGAATCTTCACTTTCCTAAAAGGAATTAAGAGATCACTGCTGCCTTGTTTAGTCAGTTTATACAAAGGAAAACCAGACAATTGCAACCCAGAAATCACCCCCTGCCCACTATTCCCAGAGTCCTCAGCAACATGGAAGAGTTCACATACAGCTGTCATTAGAAGCTATGGAACCACCCTAAGACTTGTGAGTGGTGCTTGTTTATTTACAGATTTCCTTTAATTGCCTCTCTCACTTGGTAAAAATATATATAGAAATATAGAAATGTAAAAAGTGGATATAACAACTGGATTGCAGGAAACTAGTGATTTTTGAAGCATTTTAAGTTATGTGAGACCTTGAGACTTGCTGTCCAGTTGAAAAGGCAATATTGTTCTCTGTACAGAAGAGAGATGTGGGAGCTGTATACCAGGCCCCCACGAGAAGGATTGCAATGGCCTCTAGACCAATTTTGGCCTAAAAAAAATAATTTTCCATTGAGGATTTTCATTGTTCTAAAGTAATTTGGTACAAGTATTAGAGATGAGAGGAACCTTGTGCAGCTAGAAAGTCAAATACATTATAGAGAAAAGAGCATTTCTTTAAGAACGCTGCAAGTAATTTTATGGCCATCTTTACTATATTACATTTTGGATTCTCCCATTTCTAACTTGAACAATTTTACTCTCCTCCTCACATACATTACATTTTTATTTTGCATCCTTTTCCTCTCTGTCTTCCCTTTTATTTATTCTTCAAATCCCTTGTGCTCAATAAGTTATTTCCTTCAATTGTGTTTATGTAAATGCTAATATTTGTGTCTTCAAATTTTTTATTTTAAACTCAAGATCTATTTGAAGAAGAAACAATATATATGTATATTAGATGAAATCTCAGCCATTTCATGAGGCCACGCTTTTGTTATTTGTGAATAAATGATTTTCTAAGAGAAAGCAAGAAATTTTAGGATTTATCATGGCTTTTAATCTACTCAGAAAACTTCAGTGTTAAAATAAATTGCTTTAGTGCAGAATACAGGGCACAAAGTCATCGATACAGACAAAATTTAAATTCTGATTTTAGGTATAGGGCATTAAGTTCTATTGATTATTTTTATCCAAAAATACTTACCATTTCTTACTGATGTCATTATTTTTATTTTGCCTGCTGCTTCAGCATTCCTGCACAAGGTATCCTTACATAATCCTGCAAAGCAAACATTCACTTCACACATTACCTCAAGAAAAAAAGAAGTAAGCGTAATGTAAAACCTTTTTTTATATATTTATTGTTCCATGAGTGGCCAGTAGCAACACATTTTATAGTGACTAAACATAAAAGTTTTACTTCCACTCTAAATCATCTGTATTAGTTTCACGCAACTTTTCTACAGCTTCTTTGGATTATTGAAAAATTATTAACTAATTTCTACTGGATTGAAAAATCTAAAAATTTTGAAATTTCCTTTCAGATATGAGATTTGGACCTGTGAAATTTCATATTTTATTATTTGATGTACTTTAAACACAACCTTTGGAAGTGTGTGACTCAATTATCTGTAGTCAGATGGAAAGAAACAAAAATATAGTATACAATTTATCTGAATCCTGAATTACTGTATTTTTTCTTCTTAGCATATACACCTGTATGTTGCTGAATCTAGAACAAGTTGCTACTGAGAATTTTATAATATTAAAGAAAAATGCAGCATCAAGAGTCACAGAACAACATCAAGATGTTACAAACCACAGCAAAACAAACACATAAACAACACAGTCTAGGGCCAGAGAGATGGCTGAGGGGTTAAGAACACTGACTGCTCTTCCAGAGGTCCTGAGTTCAATTCCCAGCAACAACATGGTGGCTCACAGCCATCTGTAATAAGATTTGGCGTCCTCTTCTGGCCTGCATCAGACATGGAGGCAGAATGTTGTATACATAATAAATCAATAAATCTTAAAAAAAACACAGTCTAGAGTCCCAGAAGAATGCTCAAACTTAAATAACGAGTAGTGAGGATAAATAAATTAATAATATTAATTTATAATTAAACAAATTAAACTTAAATAATGAGTAGTGGGAATAAAAGTAAAAAAAATTGACATAAAAGACATCGATAAAGGATCCATTTGATAATTGGCTAACAAGATGAGGCCCTCCACTTCCTATGGTTATGGAAACTAGAACAGTATTAGTTGAAGTATTAACTGAGACCTGTAAAAAACTGCAAGCGTTGAGGGGTGTGCCCTATTGGTATAGAGCTTGTCCAGCACATGGTTTGCCTGCTTGGCCCTGGAACTTGGACTAAGTGGTGATAATAATTGTTTGGATTCTTTACAAATGTATTTCCATGAGTTACGGGTTGCGAATAATGCCAATGAAAGATGAGAGCTGAGATAGCAGACATTCGAAACGTGCTACTGTGTTTATGAATACATCTGGCACTCACAGTAATATATGTAGTATATAAGTATGTATTATATAACATATGATAACTCTGTAATATACATATATATTATATAATATGATAATATATGTGTGTATAAAAGACACTTAATAAAAAAGCCCATGAATTTCAAAAAGAGCAAGGAGGTGAATATATGGGAGGTTTGGAAGAAGGAAAAGGAAGGACAAAGGAAGTAATTATAGTATAATCTCAAAGTAAAGATAAATATATTTAAATAGTTTATTCTTAATTCAGTAGTGATGCTTTGCAACTTGAAAGAAATCATAAATAAACTGATAAGTTTTTCTTTTCCTTACTTTATGCTCTGCCTATTTGTTTCAGTGTCCTTTATGATTCTATGATAAAACATTCTGATCAAAAGCAGATGCAGGTAGGAAATAATATATTTCATATTCCACTTCCAGCTCCCAATCTAGCATTTGCGGAATTCAAGACTGGATTTCAAAGCAGAAATCTAAAGGTGTGACTGCTTGATATTCTATTCAATATAACTCCACTAGGCAACTCAATGACAAGGACATATACAGAAATCATAAAGAATGCATCCCACTCACCGGTTTGTCCACAAGCTTATTCCTTTTTTCTACCATTCAGGACCATGTGCATAAGAAAGACACTACCCACAGTGAGCTACATTTTCTCATGCTAAATAATGAGACATGACTCCTGGTCAAAGTGTAACAATTTGATAACTTCTTCTTCTTCTTCTTCTTCTTCTTCTTCTTCTTCTTCTTCTTCTTCTTCTTCTTCTTCTTCTTCTTCTTCTTCTTCTTCTTCTTCTTCTTCTTCTTCTTCTTCTTCTTCTTCTTCTCCTCCTCCTCCTCCTCCTCCTCCTCCTCCTCCTCCTCCTCCTCCTCCTCCTTCTTCTTCTTCTTTTTCTTTTTCTTCTTCTTTTCCTCCTTCTCCTCCTCCTCCTCCTCATCCTCCACCTCCACCTCCTCCACCTCCTCCTCCTCCTCCACCTCCTCCTCCTCCTAATCCTCCTCCTCCTCCTTCTCCTCCTCCTCCTTCTCCTATTCCTCCTCCTTCTCCTATTCCTCCTCCTCCTCCTTCTCCTCCTCCTCTTCCTCCTCCTCCTCCTTATCCTCCTCCCCCTTTTGCTCTCTCTTTGTTAATTTTAGCACATATAACTATATAATTCCTGCCTCAAAGAGCACCTAAAATTAAATAGACATTACTTTATGTCTTAGTAGGACTTATGTTTCCTAGGTAGGGAAAAACTGCCTTCTATAGTGGTTCTACACTTGAAATTTGTTATTTGATTGCTCTTCTTCTAAGACATTTCATAATCTTTTCAAAAACAGGAAGTTTGTCACTTTGTTTACTGTTTATTCCCTGTTGTTAGAAGATTTGCTGGCATATTGTAGATTTTATATGAATATTTCATGAATGAAATATTAGCAAAGCTTGATAATAGTCAACTCTGTTTTAATCCAATCTTTCAACTAACTAGTAAGCCTTAATTTACATGAATCTTGCATTAACTAAAGGAAAACATCCACTTCTTTAGATATTTTATCACTTGAATTTATTTGTCATGCACATTGTAATGCTATTTAGTCCCTGCATTATTTCAATGTCCTAAGCATTTAGGTTTATTAAACAAAATCTAGGGTTTCCTTCAAATAATTCATTGGCAGTCTGTCAGAGGCAGTATTAGCTCTAACCCAGTCCTGAGCTTTTTGTCAAATGATGCATCGTGGCATACTGCTAAAATATTATAAAATACTATTTTCCAGCACTTTCACTTTGAGATGACAGTGAGAGGCTTTCCTAAATTCATAACTGTTTACGTCTTAGGAACTCTTGCTTTAGGGCAAAAGTCCTTAAAGGAATTGCTGATATTCACTGCTTCAAATTGATTTTCTCTCATCCTGTTAACCTTTTGCCTTTGGTTTTTTGTCAGTACCATACTATAAAGTAGCTCTGTCATAATCATGGATAACTTATATTTATTAAGTCTGGTAGTCATTCGGCAAATTCACACCTCTGCCTGCCGCATCTCAAAAAACATTTTCTATTTACTGCACTCTTCCTTTTTCTTCCTAAGACACATAGCAAAAGACTTTTTTGAACTTTATTTCTAATTCATCTTTAAACAATGTTATAATTTGTGTAAACTTTGTGTATATATGGGGGTAGGCAGGTGGAACAAGAGTTCTATGACATTACATGGACAAAATGATGGTGAATCTGAAAATTTTCCCAGGTTGTAACCCTTCTGAACAGCGGATGACTGTTCTAACATCAGCATCAACCCACGTCCTGTAAGTGACACCATAGTGCACAGACTTCTCGCTTACAAACTGTGTCTTACCTTTCTTCCTATATGGCACAACCTTATTCCTTTTTTAATGCAAATGCTGAGGTAGGATGACTTCATACATTGATTTTGAAAGTAAACAATTACAATCTTTCTGACACAAACCATGGTGTGCCAACTGATATATGGATACTCATGTACGTAAAATAGTCTTATCTGTAAACTCCTCAGATTAAAAGGGGACAGCACAGACACAACACAGGTCTTAACATTCACAAGAGGGAAGGCAGACATGAGATTTTCAAATAAGCCAGACCCAGGAAAGTTGTAAACTTCTTTCTTGAAAGATATGAAGGGAGTACCCACCAAGAGTGATACCGGATGGTGGCATTTTCAGCAGAAGAATGTTATTAGGTCAAACAGTGTTTGCATCACATAACTGAGAGTTATCCCAACTATCCTGCTTTATATTTTCTTCCAGAGAAACCACTTCTGAAGACATAGTATATAAGAAATCCGTGTTGCACCTTGAATCTGCTGTGTGATTAAATAGAAGATAAGTGTACTTTTATCTAGTCCTTTATAGTACTCTCTTGACATTGTGTTATTCCTCTTCATTTTTTTTTTCTGTAAAGTCTCTAGGACACATGTACCAATTGTCACCTATTCATAGCCACATTGTGATCTATCTATTATGGTCAGACGCATAATGTGTGCCTTGAGAATTAATCCCAATGATTAGGATTAGAAAAAAAAGAAATTGTGTTGTCTAAGCCATGAGTCTCAGATAAAATTAAGAATTCTTTGGGAACTCGTTAGCATATGCCCAAATGACTCAGTATCCTTTTCCACTGCTACTTGGTTAGCCATGCTCACTGCTACTTATTCACAACAGCTGGGAAATGGAAAAATTTGAAATGCCCTTTACCCGACTAATGGATAATGGAAAGGGAGCATATATATATTATGGATTACTATTCAGCTGTAAGGTAATTGAAATCATGAACTTAATGTAAGTAAATGGGAGGAAATAGAGAAGACGATATTGAGTGAGGTAACCCAGACATGGAAAGTTAAAAAAAAAAAAAAAAAAACATGTTTGCTATCATTAGAGGTTTCTAGTTTCAAATCTTCAAATGTGATAGCACATATCCTGGAGTAACTGCAGAAATTAGAAAAATAATAAGGGTCTATTGATAGACAAGAGAAGTGGGACTAATAGAGGAGATAATAGTAAGACATATGTTATCTGACAGGGGAAATGGGATAATGGATTTATAATTAAGAAGAGGAGAAAGATACATATTCATAACAAAGATGGAGGAGAATTAATAACAGAAAGGATGTCTTAAAAAGTCACAAGGAATTATACTATTAGCTACCTTCCTAAAATCAACTGTATTATGTTATTATATAAGAATCATGAACAATAATGTCTGTATGTAAAAATGCATATTTATTTGTACCCACCAAGAGTCAAAGACTATCTAACAAAAACTCTAAGTATGAAAAACTCCTTTTTGAGTTGTTAGTTAGGTTGTTCAAGGGACTTCCAAAACATTACAGGTTATTTTTATTGTCTTTGGCTGTTCCCAAGAATTGGGAGATAAGTTCTAATTCATGCTCAACATCCTTAGTGATCAGGGAAATGCAAATCAAAACAACTTTGAGATACCATCTTACACCTGTCAGAATGGCTAAAATCAAAAACACCAATGATAGTCTTTGCTGGAGAGGATGTGGAGTAAGGGAAACACTCATCCATTGCTGGTGGGAATGCAAACTTGTGCAACCACTTTGGAAATTAGTGTGGTGGTTTCTCAGGAAATTTGGGATCAACCTACCCAGGATCCAGCAATACCATTCCTGGGAATATACCCAAGAGATGCTCTATCATACTACAAAAGCATTTGTTCAACTATGTTCATAGCAGCATTATTTGTAATAGCCAGATCCTGGAAACAACCTAGATGCCTCTCAATGGAAGAATGGTAAAGTGTGGAATACATATGCATTAGAGTATACATACTACTCAGTGGTAAATAACAATGATATCTTGAATTTTGCATGCAAATGGATAGAAATAGAAAACACCATCCTGAGTGAGGTAACTCAGACACAATAAGATGAATACGGTATGTACTCACTCATTAGTGGATTCTAGCCATAGAATTGAGCCTATATTTCATGATCCTAGAGAAGCTAGATAGGAAGGTGAACCCAAAGAAAAACATGTAGTTATCCTCCTGGATATTGGAAGAAGACAAGATTGCCAGGCATAAATTGAGAACTTGGGGGTGGGGTAGGATTGTGGTAAGGGGAAATGGGGAGAGAGAAGTGAGAAAGGGAGGATGGGGAGAGCTTGGGGGAATGGGACAGTTGGGATGGAGGAAGAGTGGATATGGAATCAGGGAAATATATATATCTTAATTAAGGGAGCCATTTGAAAGTAGGCAAGGGATTGGACTCTAGAGGTGTTCCCAGGCATAAAAGGAGATGTCCCCAGCTTGCTCCTTGAGCAGCTGAGGAGAGGAGGCCTGAAATGGCCCTTTACTATAGCCACACTGATGATTATCTTGCATTATCACCATAGAATCTTCATCTAGCGCTGGATGGAGATAGAGACAGAGACCCACACTGGAGCACTGGACTGAGCTCCCAAGGTCCAAATGAGGAGCAGAAGGAGGGAGAACATGAGCAAGGAAGTCAGGACCGTGAGGGGTGCGTCCATTCACCGAGACAATGGGACTGATCTAATGGGAGCTCACCAAGGCCAACTGGACTGGGACTGATGGAGTATGAAATCAAACCAGACTCTCTGAAAGTGGCTAACAAGGAGGGCTGACTGAGAAGCCAAGGATAATGGCACTGGGTTTTGATTCTACTTCATGGACTGGCTTTGTGGGAACCTAGTCCATTTGGATCCTCACCTTCCTAGACCTGGATGGATAAGGGAGGCACTTGGACTTCCCACAGGGCAGGGAACCCTGACTGCTCCCTGGACTGGAGAGGGAAGGGGAGGGGAAGAGGGAGAGAAAGGGAAATGGGAGGAGGTGAAAATTTGTAAAATTTTATAATACAAAATAAAGTTCTTGTCGTACAAGTCAAAAAAAGAGTTATCATGAATCTCAGACACAAAATCCAGAGTCCCTCAATCTGGCACTGACAAGAATGTATTCCTACCTGATGATAAACTCCATGGCAACAGAAGCTGCCATGCAAGTATCTAAAGAAGGAAGCATCCTATAGTCCTACTAAGGTACTATATCAATGAACCCCCCCCCCAAAAAAAATAAAAACCAGCTTGTCATGATAACACCAAGTTTGTGGTAATGGTACACAAACTTGGTGCTAATCAAGGACTATCTACTTGGACTTAAGACCCATTCAACAAGAGATAAATCACACCTATTACTGGAAAACCTACCCAGAGATAATTAAGTGATTAATTTGGCAAGAGAACCCACAACCATTTTTATTAAACCATCATCTACCTACACTCTAAATGTTTGTTCTTATACAGACAGATAATTTTAGTTCTCATCACTCTTCAAGAAAACATCCCATGGCAATAGACAGAGACCATTTCACAAAAACACAATCAATAAAAAGGCAGAGTTATAAACCCTACTCCCACTGGATAAATCTATAGAACAATCTTCACAGCTAAGACTCAGGGAAACTTGGAGAAAAAAGGAAAGAAAGATTTTAAAAACCTCAGAATCTGGGAATTTGCTGTCAGACTGATTCCCCTAGTAATCTTAGACCTATCACATAAAACCTCACTGCTATGACTGCCTAAGCATTAGCTGAACAAAGACAACAGACATGACAAACTGGTTGGGGAAAAGCTTAGGAAGCCTCAACCATATCCAAAGAATCAGAGGCAATAAAGGAATAATGATTATTGAAGTAAAAGTATTCCCAAGGGATGAGCTCACTGGTTATCCAATACAAATGGCCAGCCCTAAAACCATACACATAGGCAGCATTAGTCATACTGAGCAGATTGTATTTATGAATATATATGCACATATGCTTATAAAACAATTAATAAGAACGAGCTATAAATTACAAAAGGAGCAAATAAAGGTATATGGGAATGTCTGGAGGGAGAATATGGAAGGGGAAAAAATTATACAATTATGTTATATTCCTAAAAATAAAAGTTAAAAGATGGTTGCTGTTTTATAATCAATGAAACAGACAGAACTCAATTTATCATTGC
Organism: Arvicola amphibius; assembly: GCF_903992535.2. NCBI lineage: Eukaryota > Metazoa > Chordata > Mammalia > Rodentia > Cricetidae > Arvicola > Arvicola amphibius. The sequence continues at coordinate 20,972,852 of NC_052047.1, forward strand.
TCAATAAACTCTTTTAAAAGGAACCATATGTGTACATCTATGTTGATGACAGTTCACTTACCATAAAGTGTTATAAATATCTCAAATCAAACTTATCTAAAATTAATCTGAACCTATATACCACCTCAGCTCTTCCCTGCCCTTAGTATTGCTCAGGTCAATTATGGAAACTTCATCCTCAGCTAAAAATCTTATTGAACCAACTCATCTCTTTCTCATTTCGCAGTGTCAGCAATCTTGGTAGTAAGGCACTGAATACGTATTCCATCTCCAAGCCCCTTTCATTCCTCAAACTGCTATCATGTTGAATCAAGTCAGTACTTTCCATAGCCTAGATTACTCTAAGAGCCTAATAATCTCCCTGCTTCTATCAGTGCTTGTTTTCAATACCTGTACATGCAAAAGTCTAGCTAATGTTGTTAAAAAAAAGTCATGTCAACTCTCTGCTCTGACCTCCTCCATGGCTCCTCATTTTAAAAGGAATAAAAGAGGGATAAGAGGCAAGTTCCATCTAAGAAATAACAGCAGTGAAAATCTGAGACCAGAAGAAGACTCTATGGAAACATTTTGCTGCAGGGAAAAGAAAAAGGGGAGGGACAAAAGGACTAGGACTCTTAAAATGTTTCTCTGTTTCTAGTAGGCAAGGGGCACAATTTTAAAGGCACCGGACCCCTTGCTAGTATTCTCTCATGGAAGATACAGTGGCTCTTTTGTGAGTTTGTATTTAACAGAAGAGGCTCCTGTGAGTTGCCCTCATTGCCAAGTTTCGTCCTTGAGGAAACTTGTGAAGGCAGATATGATAAAGCCATTTTCTGTTTGTTTTTCTCCTTAATCTTTCTTACCTAAAGGGTCCTAGGAAGTTATTAACACTCTTAATCCATTTGTACATACATGAGGACTGTCTAAAGAAACATTGAACTGAACACTATTATCATCATTTTATGTCAATATTATTGTCTTTTCTGCAAAGATGAAGTTTAGATAAATTTAAAATAACAAAAACGAAAGTGCCAAGTTAGAACAGATCATTTATAGAATAAAATGCTCTTGGTTAATGTTTACAAACATGAACCTGATGGATTTTCAAGATATGACCTGGTGATTCTCTGGATGTCCTCCGTGCCTGTTGTTATATCCCAATTTTCATTTCTGATTTTGTTAATTTGGATATTCTCTCTCTGCCTTTTGGTTAGTTTGCATAAAGGTTTCTTTACTTTGTTGATTTCCGTTCTCAATTTGATTATTTCCTGCCATCTATGTCTCTTGGGTGAGTTTGCTTTTTTTGTTCTAGAGTTTTCAAATGTTCTGTTAATTCACAGGTGTGGAATTTTTCCCTCTTCTTTATGTAGGCATTTAGTGCTAGGACCTATCCTCTTAACACTGCTTTCATTGTGTCCCATAAATTTGGGTATATTGTGCAATCATTTTCATTGAATTTTATGAATTCTTTAATTTCTCCCTTTATTTCTTCCTTGACCCACTGATGATTAAGGTGAGCACTTTTTAATTTCCATGTTTTTGTGGACGTTCTGGAATTAGTGTTGCTATTGAATTATAGTTTTAAAGCCATGGTGATCCGATAAGATACATGGGGCTATTCTGTTTTTTTTGTTTGTTTGTTTGTTTGTTTTTGTATCTCCTGAGGTTTATTTCGTACCCAGTATTTGATCAATTTTTGAGAAGGTTCCATGAGGTGCTGAGAAGAAGGTATATTCTTTAATGTTTGGATGGTCTGTTAAGTCCATTTGAGTCATAACATCTGTTAGGATGCTCAATCGTACCACAAGGGCATGTGGTCAACTATGTTCATAGCAGCATTGTTTGTCATAGTCAGAACCTGGAAACGACCAAAATGTCCCTGGAACAAAGATTGGATAAAGAAAAGGTGGTACATTTATATAATGAAGTACTACACAGTAGAGAAAAATAATGACATCTTGAAATTTGCAGGCAAATGGATGGAGCTAGAAAATATCACATTCAGTGAGGTAACCAAGACCCGGAAAGACAATTAACATATGTACTTATAAGTGGTTTTAAACATTAAGCGAAGAAAACCAGCCTAAAAACGACAATCCCAGAGAACCTAGGCAACAATGAAGACCTAAAAAGAGACATACATAGATCTAATCTGCATGGGAAATAATAAAAGAAAAGATCTCCTGAGTAAATTGGGAGCGTGGGGACCATGGGAGAGGGTTGAAGGGGAGGAGAGAGGCAGGGAGGGGAACAGAGAAAAATGTATAGCTCAATAAAATCAATAAAAAAATTAGCCTGTTTTTAATGTTCCAATGTTCTGGTGAAATAATAAAGTGTATGTGTCCCCTTGATTTTCCTTCTTTAAGAATGAGATTTCGTCGCCTTATTCTGTGAATCTGTGTTTTTAATCAAAGTGGTGGAGCTATGCCAGGGGCAGTGGCCTGGAATTTTAATTCTAGCACTGAAGGGTTGTGAATTTAGGGCCAACTCTAATGGAAAATGGCTATGAAGTTACTTTGAACTACACACAGAGAGATCCTGTCTCACAAACAAATAATTAAAGAAGTAAAAAAGAAAAATAACAATTTTAATCTTCATTTAATATTACTTATTGAAATTGCTTTATTGTATATTATGATGGTGATTTTAATGAAAATGTCCTACATAGTATCCTATATGGGATTGCTTTTTCCACAGTTAGTGAAACTGGTTAGAAGGATTAGGAAGTGTGACTTTGCTGGAAAAGTGTGGCCTTACTGGCAGAACGGTGTCGCTCACTGCTGTGGGTTTTGAGGTTTCAAAACCACAGGGCAGACTAAGTCTGTGCCTCCTGTCTGCAGCTGACTGCAGGACACAAGCTTTTAGCTACTGTCCCAGCACCGTGGCCATTCCATCCTACCTGCTGCACTGCCACCTCCCCACCATTAGGATCATAGATTACCCTCTGAAACAAGTCTCCAATTAATGTTTTCTTATATAAGTTGCTTTGGTCATGGCAGCAATAGAATGGTAACTGAGACCATTATGTAATGTATATTTTGTGTACAAAAATTACATAATATATTAAGTCATTATGTTGAAAAAGGATTGTACGTATTTGCTGAGAATGAAAGAATTTTATTTTGTAATGGGAACTAAAACTTAATTCAATGAATGTCCACTACAGGGATTAATATTGCACAGATATTTCTCTTACTCATTTAATAATAATCTATAAAACCTATTGCATTTTATATTTAAACAACAACCCAGAGCAGATAATGCATTCAATCGCCTACCAGCTGTGAGATTTAATCATAGTAAAGCTCAGTCAACACATTTTTATTAACATTACACAAAAATTATTTCTCATATTAAATCCATTTGAATTTTATTCTAAGTCTTTATACTTTCATATGTAATTGCTCCAATTGCATAGAGTCAACACCATTAAAATCTGGAGTTCCATTGAATATTATGATGACCAAATCACTATGTATTTTTCCCCGAAGATAAATTATATGTCTGAAGAGCAACTAGCATACAATAATGGAATGGTTGACTATATTTCTCTAGTTTTGAAATATAGTAATGACTCTTAAAATCGATATTGTTTCAAGTCTGTCAAAGGTTTCTAATGCAGTTGCACGTGGTTGGTTTCTCGAGAGTTTCCACTTCAATGTCTCATCTTTTACCACCTCTTAAATCAAGCAGGTCTGTAGAGATGGCAGATACATTTATAAAATTTGTTTAATCTTAGTATGATTTAAGAGTCAGGTATTGTGGCTTCATGAAATTTCCCTTTTAAAACTATTTGTTTAGATATTTTAATGCTGTTTTTATATAACTTTCTTTCCAAAGTGTTTTTTCTTAGAAGTTTTATGTCATTAGTGAAATCAATTTCAAGACATTCTCACATTTCCACACACAATTTAGCTTTCTCGTAGTTGCTATACTTTCTTTGACTGGCATAGCCTTATTCCAAGTGTAACACAGAAATTTTTTATGCTTGATTCATATTTTCCTGAAACTTCTGGAATATATGCTTTTAAAAAGTAAATTAAGCAGGCAGTTGGTGTCAGTGTCCAATCTGATTCCAAGTAATTAAGTTCCAAGAAATGGAGGGCGTGGATCACTGACTTTCTAGTGAAGGAATGCCAGTTATGTGGACAGCTAAGGAAGCAGGCAGAACGACCATCCTCACTATCAAAAGCTGCTCTTCACATGATTGGATGTACATAAATATATATATTTATATATGTATATATGTTTTTTTTCCGCAAAAGCACTTGAGTTTTCAACTTCTGAACTATCCAGGTGTAAAAAGAAATACAGCTATCTTATACCTTCCAAACCTGCTGTGAGAGAGCCTAGTCAATTAATATTTTCAAACAGACTTAGGAACTTCAAATTAAATGTAGAAATGAGCATTTCCTTGACTTTCATATCATTTAAATAGATGATGCCTGGAGAAGTCTCTCAAACATAAAAGGAACAATTATTTTTCTAAGTAAGTAATTCTACTTCATATTTTAAGATACCGATGCAATCCTGTCAATATTTACTATATCATGACATAAATATATGTAAAATAAATAAATATAGCCAATAATTTTGAGGGGTAGTTCTGATTAGGATGATAATGTATTCTATTTTCTTCTCTGCTCTTTCTGTCCCTTAGCCTCACAACCTTCTGGCTCATAGCTATATACCTAATTTTCCAAAACAACTTTACATTCATTGATTTCCCAATGCATCTTCACTTACAGTGAACAGTCTTTTGTGCACTGGCTATTTTTATTTTAATTGACAGCAATGTTTCTAGACACAGAACAATGGTCTCTCTGGCATCTCACCTTTCTGCACAAGTTCCTTTATTTTCTCTTGATCACTTTTTTACATGAAATGGGTACAATATTTTACATGATATTCTGTAAACTTTTAAAAGTGGCAAATTTCTTCTTTGGGTGTCCAAGTTAAGCTAAGGCCAGCTTTTCTCTTGTCATCAGAATTATTCTATCAAAAATCACATGGTATGCAAACTAAACTTCTATGTCATTATTTTGAGGGGTGTGCTGGAGAAGCAACCCTTTCAGTTTTAGGAATTTGGCTATGGGACTATAATTGTTAAGCTTCTATAGCCATGTGCTCTGTCTCAGCATCATTAAACACTTATCTGTATACTTTCCTTGTCAATGTTAATAAGCTAGAGTGGAATAAATCTACTCAATGTTCATGAAGAACTAAGAATGTAATGATCACGGACCTCAATTTTTCTTGAGGTGGAGGGACACTGTAGCTCACATACTGCTTGCTCCTCTGATGAACTTGCAGGAGCCTTACGAATAGTTCAGCAGTATACTAGAGACCAGATACTTGTCCAAGACAGTCAATTCTGGCAGCCAAGGTGGCCACAACAGCTTCTGGTGTATCTGTGACACACACACAAATACATGCCACTACTGGGGACTGGTGGTCAGGTAATGAGTCTGAGAATGCAAAGAATAGTATAACTGACTAAGAGGATCAGAGAGCCCTTTCATGGGCAGGGCACACATCTTGTCCTTGCTTTTCTGAAATGTAATGACTTGGGGAGAGTTATCACTGTTGTATTAAGCTCTGTGATGGTTCTATGAGGTACCACAGTAGTACAGACTTGCAAATGGATTTATCTATCTAAAGGCTAAAATGGAGCCATGGAAATGAGCTCTGATGACCAATTCACTTTACCATGTAAATGTGAATTGAAGGTGATTGTATAAATGTTAAAACCAGATGGTAAATATCTCCTTTTGAGTACTCTGTTTCTTTAAGATGAACATGGAAGTGGTTATTCAGACCAGAGAGAAATTCAGTGAGGTGTCTCAGGAATTTGTGGTTAAGCAAATGTGTGGCCTCTTTAAATGAAGTGTGTTATATTTCTATATGAGTTAATTAGAAAAAAGGGGTTTCTTCCAAACAATAAAATTGAGAAAACAATATAATTTTAATGGCATTTGAGTCTCTGAACTAAGAAGCACTGCTTTTGAATCTAATATAATGTGTTCTCAATATTACAATCAGCTAATAATTTGGTCTAAGTTTCTGCTGCTTAAGAACAAAAGTATTATTATCAAATATATTCTGCTTATAAGACAAATCTATGAATCGGATAATACATAAAACTATTTATTATTATTATTAAAAAGGAATTTTCCTAGTTTCCAGTTCTTTTATTTTGCCATTTTTGAGATTATATATGAAGATTGGACACAGTATTTCATCAGCTCAACACAAGTAACCCAGATGCATCCTGGTGTATCTATTGTATTCAAAACAAGTTTTGTATCTGAGGAAAGAATTAAAAATCTACTATGGAAGCCATTAGCATTAGTGTGATTGTATTTTGTGTAAATCCAGTTATATAATCATGACAATAAAAGTACAACACAGAATCTTCATAAATGTTTTTCCTCTATTGCTCTGAAGTTTTTTTAACTTAGTTTTGACCAAGTTAGTTCAGGTTTGTTTCCACAATTCAATACAGTGAGTGTACCCATTTATGGGTTGTATATAAATAAGCCTTTCCATGGATTTCATGGAAAGCAAAGTGAATTCTCTTGAGGAAGCTTATTTTAATAAATGACTAATTGCTGCAAATATATTTTCTACAAACCAGCAAGTGCAAACTCAGCTCTGTATATTTAGGTAACTCTCACTTTGAAAAACCTTTCTTTTTTATTACATTAAATGGTGTTTTAAGCATTTATAAGCAGAAATATGCCAAAAATTAAAAAAAAAATACAAGCAAAGAATTCAGTTGCCATTCTTAATGTACGTTAACCAAAGCTTGAGAAATCGTGTCCCAAGGTCTTCCAAGATCCTTTCTTGAGTATCTGTATACTTTACCACTGAAGAAATTTATCCTCTAGTCAACAGGAAAGATGAGTAAAATGGAGACGAAGTAAATGAAGTAATTCAGAAAGTCTGATATTCTCTGACATATCTGTGAAAATTTAAACTTGGTTGAGGTATTTTAATGCAAAATCTATATAGCATATAGTCAATAAAGAAAAATCATCTTAAGTTTTATATAATGTTAGATATAGAGTTAACCCTGGAGCTTGCCATCTCAGAACTTTGGAACATACTGAAGAGAAATGACAGCGTATGATTGCACAAAACTTCTCTATGAGCATCCACAGCAGCATTGTTAATTACAAGCAAAATCAAAACAAAATAATTAATAATGAAATGCCTAATGGGATGAAACGGTAGCATTACTTAATAAAATGAAGTGAGTATAACAACAGAAGGTGGGCTGATGTTTGCTGAGTTTTGTGAAAGGGATAGGTTGATAGCGTCTACCGGAAAGCAAGATTTTTCTTTTGTTTGTGTTTTTTAATTTAATAAGTTTTACACTTTGAGAATATTTTATAAGTACTGTATTCACATAACTTCTCCTTCCCACTCTCAGCCGTTCAATTCTTATCATGCCCTCCCACTAGCTTCCACATACGTGGTGTCTTCTTTCTGTGCATCACAGATCACAGACATACGTTAGTATCTCCTTCATTTGCGTGCTTTGGATGAAAGAGCAGGAAAAATGAATCCACCAAGCAAGTTGACATCTAAAAGATCGTGAGTGAGCTCCAGTAATGTTGAATACTTACACTGCTGAGTCTTTGTTTACATTGATTGAACTGTGATTATGCCCTAAATCTTCCTTCTTCAAGTAAGAAATATTTAGGTTTTACTTATTTATTTACTTATTTTTGCTTCATTGTTCTTTTCTTGTTTTGAGAGAATATGAATATTTTAGAGACATATTGGATAGAATTAGATATTATGGACTTTGAAAGAGAGTTGATATTTTAAATGGTATGAAGTTTCAAATTTGAGTGTTTAGATTTTCCGACAATGGAATTTTAAAGTATTTTGTGTTTTGTATTATTATATTAACTATAAGATGTTGGAGAGAAACAAAAAAGGGAAAATTTAGATTTGATATTAAAGTATCAGTGTGTGAAATTCACAAAGTTGATTTTCTTGGCATTTATTTATTTATTCATTCAATCATTTATTTATTTACTTGTTTTTCCACTTGTCACAGAGAGAGTCATTTGAGAAGAGAGAATTTCAGTGAGAAAATGCTTTTAACAAATTGACAATTAGCATTTCTTGTTGGTGATTGATTTGGGTGGGCGCAGCTCACCATGGGTTGTTCTACCTCCAGATAAGTACATATAGGTACAAGACAAACTAAACCTTTTCCTACGTGGTGTTTAGAACATCCTAATATTTCCTGATAGTCAGATATGAAGCTCGGGGCAGTAAAACACTTAACCAAAGTACTGATCTGTTTAGGTTTTAGCAACTAATCTTCAAGCTACTATAAACATCCATCATTTGTTTTTATAGACTTGACTTTTCAATTCCTTTTGGTAATTGTCAAGGAACTCTTTTCATTGACCTTGTACTGAGAATAAATTTAGTTTTAGATTTGCTTTTATATAATTTAGAAGCTTTACAATTTTATTATTTACTTTTAAATCTATTATACATTGTGAATTGACTATAAAAGGAATTGAGTAGTCTGCCTCTGATGGGCACTGAATCCATTAGTTGTCATGGGAATATCTGGTCATTACAGAAGCATTTACTGAAAACACTGGCAATCTTCACATGCATACAAACACACACATTTTCTCTATTAATTTCTTTTTCCAGGGATTTCTTTACAACATTACAAGCACACACCTATTTCCTGCTATGTTTAGAATGTCTTGTTTCTTATGTGTCCTCCATCCCTTCTGGCTCTTACACTTTTTCTGCCTCCTCTTCTTCAGGGTTTCCTGACACTGGAGAGAGAGATTTTATGGTAACATTCCATTAAGGGTTGAGAATTCTAAGGTCTATCAATAAGTAATCTGGAAATAAATCTACTTCAAGATCCAGCAATATTACTTGAGCATATACCATCAGGACAGTTTACCTTGCTACAGAGACACTTCCATAACCATATTGGTTACTGCTCTATATTTGGCTACATTGTAGCCAAAAACTGGAAACGTTCTAGATGTCTTTATACAGATGAATGGCTAAAGAAAATGTGGTATGTTTACAGAATGGAGTATTACTCAACTGTTAAAAACTGAAATCATGAAATTCACAGGTAAGTAGACCGAGAAAAAACTCATCCTGAGTGATGGTATGTATTCACCAAAAAGTAGATATCAGCTGTTAAATCTTAGATAAGCCAACTACAATCTGTATAAGCACAGATGTTAGGTAGAGACTAAGGGTTTAGGGATGGATCTCCCTAGTAAGGAGAAAAAGAAGTAGAAGGGTATTAGTGCCTAGTCTCATTATGCCCCTTTGCTTATACCCCTTTAGGTTGATATCCCTTGGATGCCTGTGATGTAGGAGTGTTTCTATCTATCTGTTGTTTCATTGGTTAATTAATAAAGAAACTGCTTGGCCTGATAGGTCAGAACATAGGTGGTGGAATAGACAGAACAGGATGCTGGGAAGAAGAGAAGTGAGGCAACTGCCATGAAGCAGTCGCCATGACTCTCCTCTCCGAGATGGATGCAGGCTAGAATCTTCCCTGTAAGGCACCACCTCATGGTGCTACACAGATTACTAAATATGGGTTAATCAAGATGTGAGAGTTAGCCAGTAAGAGGCTAGAGCTAATGGGCCAAGCAGTGTTTAAAAGAATACAATTTGTGTGTTGTTATTTTGGGTGTAAAGCTAGCCATGTGGGAGCCAGGCAGGAAAAAAAAAAAGCAGCCTGCCCGTAGCTCCTCGCTACAGGCCTGCTCTTTACTGAAGAGAAATGACGGAGTGGAAATAGATAGGAAGTTCAGGGTAGCAACTGGGAGGAGTGGAAGGAAAACCTATGAGAAAAGAACTAAAAATTGATAGCTAAACTAGTTTATAACACAAGGACAAGAGGATCAGATGCAGAGGGAGAAGGGGCTCAAAGGAGGGAATATATGTAGGTCCCCAAAGCTCTGGCTTTACCTTTTTTTCTTATTTTGATTTTGTGTACTTACGTTGTTTGCTTCTGTCATTTATCCCTCTTGGCATTTTTTTTCTCCTATTTCTTGATCTGTGCTATAAATTCTACATTGCTTTTTGGGGAAATATCAATTTGTTTCAAATATTCCTTTTTGATGCATCCATGATGCATGCTTAGCATCTTTTACATGTACTTTTTGGATATCCTGCTCTCCTTAATTGAAATACCTGTTTTGGTTTTGACAGTTGTTATAAACACTTGTGCGGTGGAATAATATTTTGTACACTGTAAATATGTATTAATCTCGTTGGTTAATAAATATCTGACATGGTCAATAGCCAGGCAGAAAATGGTACTTTCACACAAAAAAGAGAGTATGAGGTAAAAGGGAGTGGCATTGTCTTGGAGAGGACCAAGATGAATAGGATGTGCTTTTAAAAAGGTACCACCACATATAGAGTATAAATAAGAAATATGGCTTAATTTGAGTTGTAAGAGCTAGTTGGTAATAAGCCACAGATATTGATGAGGCATTTATAATTAATATTAAGTCTGTGTGGTTATTTGGGATAGCCAACTAGAGGGACAGTTCTGACTAAGAGGACAGAGAACCTTCATCTACATCCTTTTAAGATCAAATTCACTTGCCCCATCTGTGAACAGCCTTCTGTGTCCTTTATTTTCTCAATCATTACTCTTTTTTTATTTGAACTTTTACTCCCCATTAATGTTGCCATATGTTCCTTTTTATAGCCATCTTTATTTTTTAGAATTCTTAGCACATTGAATATAGTTGATTTTAGCTCTCTGTTAATTTCAGTATCCCTGCCATCTCTTATACTGACTGATATTTGCTCTGTCTCTCACATGATTATTTACTTTCTCCTTTTGTCATTTAGGGCATCCTGATATTTCCTGATAGCCAGATTTTAAGCACTGGGTAGATGGGCCTTTGGTCCTTTAATGCTGAAAGTGGAGAAGAACACTTTATAGTTCTGAGATTTTTCTTCAGGTTTTAATGAGTAATGATCTGAACTCTCTTCCCAGTGCTGGTCATTCAGCTTCTGAGCCTTGATGGAGTAGGATGAGCCTCCTTCTTTCATCTGTCCACCTCAAAAATGACAATGCATTTCTTCACCCCCCCACTCTCTTCTTCTGTGAAAGAGTCAAGAGAAACTGGTTATATTTAAATTAATTTGGCTTAGTATTTTAATACAGTGACAGTCTGTTTCCATGAGGATAATTATTGGGAATGACTTGGTTTGACATAGTAATTAATGCACAAAGATATTCATATAAGATGATTTTATGAATTAAAATGGTTGATAAAGGTTTCAAATCTTTACATTAAACATGCTATATATACACAATTTAGAAATATTAAAGTAATTTTATGGAGTCAGTGTTTGTTGACATGTCAGGTACATGTCAGTATGGTCTTATTTTCTTTGTGAAAAAAAATCATACCACAGTTTAATATAGACACATATTCAATGCATTTTACTTTCCTAAAGTCTTGATGTCATAGAATATGTTTATTTTAAGTATTCACTTGCCAATAATAAATAAGCACATTTTTCAGTAAACAATAATTTATAAATTAATTTTTCTTTAAACTTCTGTAAAGAAACATTAGATATTTTGTAACATATTTCTCTATGTTAAATCCATTCCTCATTGTTCAGACAAAGAATCAAAATGCAGTGAGAAACACCTTGTCTTGGTGCCAGTGTAGGATAAAGCATTAATTTAATAAAAATGTGTCTTGCACTTTTTTACTCTGATAAGTGTTAGAGTGTCAGTGACATTCCTTTTATAGAAACCAAAAAGAAAACTGTCAGATTAAGAGTTTATCTTATGTCCTATAAATTACAGAAAGTGCTTGGTTATCTTTTAGAAAGTATAAATCATTTGGGTTGCCTTTAATCTCACTAAATATTCAATGCTCATTAGCAAAGGTAATATATAAGGCATTAAACTTAGAAACAAACCCTCATTTGAATAGACTCACAATATTCTCTACATTTTTATCAAATGTCTTTAGGACTTTTGTATACTTTCTGAAAAAAAATATGAACATTACCTGTGATCATCTGTCAAGCACTTTTGTAAGCATCATATACTCTTTCTTGGAAATAATGTGATTATAGTAGTGTAGTATAAAATATGATTTTAAATGTATTTTCTGATAACTTTAACAACAGTATCAATAATTATAGCAATTGATTTCTATTTTTTTAAGAAAATTACTATTTCCCAATCACTAACACTGAGTCATAAAAATAAATTTGTTACAATTTTCTGTAATAAGTTTGTTTGTCAAATACAAAGAGGTGATATATTATTTATGCCATCATATGTTTCAACTGTTTATTTACATGTGAAATAACCATACTCATTAATTTGATTTATACTCATATTTAACTATTTGTTTTATCAACCATATGTTTTTTTAGTAAGAGAAAAAGCAGATAATTAACAAGAATTAGTAGAACTCTTCTGCATAATTTAGTCTTAATGCCTCTATTTTAGGTTTTTTTACAATCATGATGTTATTTAAAAATGAACAATTTTCTTCAATCCGGGAGCCTTATTGGCACTGACCTAGGCCTTCTTTATGCACATTGCAGTTGTATTGCTTGGTCTTCTTGTGGGACTCCTAACAATGGGAGCAGGGGTTGTCTCAGACTCTTTTGCCTGCTCTTGGGACTCTTTTCCTGATAATGGGTTACATTACCAGGTTTAATATGAGGGGAGGTACTTAGTTTTATTGCAACTGTATATGCTATGTTTCACTGATATCTATGGGAGGCCTCCCTCCTGTAGAGATAGAGGAGGACTTGGTGGGTGGAGGAGAGAGGTAAGTGGGATGTACCTGGAGGGAGAAGGGAGTGGAAACTGTGATCAGGATATAAAAAAAATTAATAAAATGAACAATGTGTAGTCAGATGCTGTTTGTTAATTTCTGGGTCAACCAGACCTGAAATAATCCGACAGAAACTACATTATTACAACACTGCTTGGCCTATTAGCTAATGTTTTCTATTGGCTAGCACTTATATCTTAAATTAACCCATTTCTATTAATCTGTGTATTGTTAGGTGGTTGTAGACTACCAATAAGGTTCTGTCCAATGTCTGCTGTCTGTCTCCTGCAGCAGCTACATGGCTTCTCTCTCTCTCTCTCTCTCTCTCTCTCTCTCTCTCTCTCTCTGTCTCTCTCTGTCTCTCTCTCTCTCTCTGTCTCTCTCTTTCTCTCTCTCTCTCTCTCAATCTATCTGCTTGGAATTCACACCTTGGCCTACTCTGTGCTGCAATAGGCCCAAAGAAGATTCTTTATGATGTGGGATACCCCTCTGTATGTTGTGAATATCACTGGTTAATAAAGGACTGTTTTGGGCCTGCACAGGGCAGAATACAGGTAGATGGGGAAAAACTAAGCTGAATGCTAGGTTAAAGTAATTCAGAGTCAGAGAGAAGGCATGTAGCCCCAGTGGAGCCAGACAGAACTTTACCCAGTAAGGCACAACCACCTAACAATACACAGATTACTATAAATGGATTAAATCAATATGTAAGAGTTAGCCAATAAGAAGCTAGAGCTAATAGGTCAAATAATGACTTAAGTAATATAATTTCTGTGTGATTATTTAAGTTCTGGGTAGCCGGGACGAGCAAGCGGCCCTCCAACATCTTTATTAACCAATGGTATTCACAGCTGGTGCAGGAGAATTGTCTGTAATCTGTCAATCATGTTATAAATAAATGCTGATTGGCCAGACAGAAAATATAGGTGGGAAAACCAGACAGGAAATAGAAATGATGTAATGAGAACAGGAGAATTCTGGGAAGGAGGAAGTTGATTCCTTCCTCTCCTGCTCAGATCACTAAAGCAGCAGGATGTGATCTGCACCACTGAAAAAAGGTACTGAACCACATGGATAACATAGATCAGAAAAATGGGTTAATCAAGATGTGAGAGTTAGCCAGTGAAAGGCTAGAGCTAATTGGCCAATCAGCTTTATAACTTTAGATACCTATGTGTGATTTTCTTTGGGGCTAAACAGTTATGGGGTACTGGGCAGGACAGAAACCTCAACAAGCAGGCCTGGATTTCTGCTCATGTTACACACACCATACAGAAGGGAATCCCATATAAACAATATTCGCCTAATTGTTGTACAACTTAATAGCCTATCTTCTATATTCTTTGGCTAACATAAATTGCCATTACCCTGTTTCAGGCATTTAATTATTTTAACTTATGGTTTTATTAGATCAATATTTTTAGTTTTACTTTTCAGTGTAGAATAATGTAAACAAGTATGACAGCAAAACTGAAAAAAAATATTAACCAGTATTGGAGCAGGGCTGCTTGTTCATTTACTAGCTCAACCCTGAAGTAATCACACAGAAACTGTATTATTTAAATCACTGCTTGGTCCATTAGCTCTTACTTCTTATTGGCTAACTCATATCTTAATTTAACCCATTTCAAGTGATCTGTACATCACAACAAGGGCGTGGCCTACCAGCAAAGTTTCAGCACGTCTGTTTCAGGTGGCTTCATGACTTCTCTCACACACTCCACCTTCCTCCTCCCAGAATTCCATTTAGTTTTCCCTGCCTATATACGTTCTGCCCCATCAACAGGCCCAAATCAGTTTCTTTATTCATTAATAGTAATCACAGCCTACATAGGGAAATCACACATCAAAACAGGGTACTAGTGATCTATCTGATCAAGGGAATGGAAAAATGATAGGAGAGATACTAAAGGAAATAACCAAATAACAGTACTAAAGTCTACAAATTCATAAGGAAACATAATAATAGCTAAAAGAAAAATATGTAATACATTTGAGTCTATGGATAAATATACATTTACATTAGTTTAAATAAAATGTTCTCATGTAGTTTACAATGTACCAATTGCTATATTTACAATAAATAGATTCTTAAAGCATATATTCTTTAATTTCTCTGGTAAATTGATTTTTTTTGTTCATTAAAAATAGAGGATGACCCCAACTTTTAGACTACTAGCAATATTGGAGAGGATGTGTCAGCTGGCCGTCTACTGTAATCAGATTGATGACTAACATAATTGTCATCAGAGAGCCTTTATCCAGTAACTGATAAAAGCAGATGCACAGATCCATAGCCAAACACTGGGCTGAGCTTCTGGAGTCCACTTAAGGAAAGGGAGGAGGGATTATATGAGGCAGGTGTATTAAGGTCATGATGGAGGAACACACTGGGACAGCTGACCTGAGTTTATGAGAACACATTAACTCTGAACCAGTAGTTAGGGAGGCTGCATAGAACCAAACCAAGACCTCTGCGTGTGTGACAGTTGTGTAGTTTGGTCTATTCATAGGGATCCTAGCAGTAAGAGTTCAGGACTTTTTGCTGATGCTTAGCTGGCTGGCTTTTGGGAACCTGCTCTATTACCTTGCCCAACCTATATACAAGGGGTAGAGCTTGGTCCTACCTCAACTTGATGTGCCTTGCTTTGTTCAACCTCTTGGGAAAACTGTCCCTCTCTGAATGGAGGAGGAGTGGATTGAGAAGGGTAGTAGATGATAGTCAGTATGGTGGAGGAGGAAACAGGAGGAGAGAAGGGATGTGAAATTGTCATCAGTACGTAAAGTAAATTTAAAAAGTTAACTAGATAAAATGTCAAAACTATACTTTTCTTATCTGAGGGGGAAAAAAATCAAGAAACACATAGGCCTTCTCATGGTAACTTTCTCTTTTACTTCAACTTAAAACGCTCTCTGCGACTCTGTCTCCACATGGCTACAGCTACACGTCTCATAACACAGCTCTCGCAGACAGTATGTTACACAGTTCCTTCTTACTCTCTCACACCGGTGTGTAGACAGCTTCCTCCCCACCTCTTCAGAAGTCATAGCAACTCTTTCATGCCACTGTCTCTCTCACACACACAAGCACACATACTTCTGTATCATTTCCTCATATACTCATTCATTCACTCCCTCTTTCACACTTCTCTCTTGCTTCCTCTTCTTCATTTCTCACAATTCTTCTCACAGTTTAACTCCGCACAATTACATGTTAGATTTTCAGAGCTCACCCTGTTCTCATAACACAAGATAAGTCACATAGTTTCTCTTAGGCTAGAGAGGTCACATTGACTGGCCAGTGAGTAATGCTTGGTCATGCATGTAGCCTAAATGGTGAGGGTTCTTAGACAGGAAGTAAACAGTTTTCTGAACCTTGAGCCTCTAACATAAACTGAGGCTGGGACTGGGTGCAAAATCTCAATTGCTGAGAAAGTTATATCTACTGAAGTTGCTTCTAGCCTGACCTTGAATCAGTAATAAAGAACACCTAGGAAAATGAAAAAAAATGATAAATCAATAGAGTAAAAATAGTCTTTTTTTTACTTCATAGGTTCAACCAAACAATGTACTCTTCTTGTTTATTGCTTTATGAAGACTTACATGTGAACAACTTCCTCAATGGTAAAAGACATTCTGGTCACACAGTGACAACTAGGTAGTCCTTCATGATCTTTCATTTGTTTATGCTTTGTTTCAAACACACACACACAAAAGAAGGCTGTATTTTGAAAATTGAATACTGTGTTACCTGAACCCCATGTTAGCTGCTTTAAGAAGAATGTCAGGGTGATGTGAAGAGACTCTGACATTCATTTGGACATTGCAGTTAGTGAGCAATAAAGTTCACTGAATTTAGAAATTAAGAAATGTGGGACTATTTGTTATTGTAACATAATTTATACATTGTAGGATTGTTATCAGGAAAAGGTGATATTAAGGTCAAGAGCAAAGATGAAGAGCAATATTTTACAGTGAAATGGAAGTTGTCTAGGGAACAATATCACAAAAGCTTGAAACATTGTGATTCATGTTACATGGTGGTAAACATTTATTATAACTGTCACCTACAATGTTGGAAAAGGCAGAAAAGTGAACTTGCCATCCAGCGAACTTTAGAGATCAGTTAGAAAATAAGTTTTCAATAGTATATGCTAGCTATTAATAGTTAGTTGGGCAAAATATTTTAAAACCTATGGATGAACATGAATAAAATGTTAAGAAACAATTTAGAAATTTCATACTTTGTAGGCCTAGGGAACTATGCAAACCTTATATAAGAAAAAATAATTATGTACCATCTCCACTATTGCTTAAGGTCTTAGCTGGGGTCATCCTTGTGGATTCTGGGGGAATTTACCTAGTGCCAGGTGTCTTGATAGGCTCATAATGATTCCCTCAATCAAGATATCTCTTTCCTTTCTCTCCCTTTCTGTCCTTCCTCAATCTCAACCATCCTATCCCCTCATGTTTCCTCCCCTAGTCCCTCATTTTCTCCTCTCCCCTCTCTATCTCCTCTCCACCAGACACCATACTCTCAGTTTTCTCAGGGGAGTTTGTCTATTTCCCCTTCTCAGAGGATCCATGTATGTCTTTCTAAGGGTTGTCCTTGTTACCTAGTTTTCTGGGATCATAGACTATAGACTGGCCTTCCTCTATAATTAGATTGATGACTACATTAATTGTCATCATAGAACCTTCATTTAGCAACTGATGGAAGCAGATGCAGAGAGCCACAGCTAAGCACTAGGCCGAGCTCCCAGAGTTCAGCTGATAACAGGGAGGAGTGATAATGGTGGAGATACCCACAGTAATAGCTGACCTGAACTAGTGGGTGTCACCGACTCTGGACTGACAGCAGGGGGACCTGTGTGAGACCACACTACACCCCCAGAATGTGGGTTAGAATAGACCATTGGTTGTGGCACCAGGATTTATCCCTAGTGCTTAAACTGGCTTTTTGAGGCTCATTGTCTTAGAAGGGGTACCTTGCTCAGACTGATATAGAAGAGAGGGCCTAGGTCCTGCCTCAAAGTGATATGCCAAACTTTGTTGACTCCCCGTGGGAAAACTTACCCTCTCTGAGAGGAGTGAATGGGGGTGGGGTTGAAGACGGAGGAGGGTATAGGAAGAGAGAGGAAGTGGGAACTGGGATTGGTATGCAAAATGGAAAAGATAGATTGTTTTAAAAATAAAACAAAACAAGCAAACAAAAAACAAGAACAAAACAAAACAAAACAACAACAACAGAAAATAAAAAATAATTAAAGAAAATCTTGGGTAGCAAAGACCCAATTAGTTAGTTAGGAGTTGAATTAGTAAGTTGGAATTAAATTTGAATTTAGACTCACTTCCTCTTCAAACACTATGAAATATTTGCATTTTTGAAATCTCTCTTTGAACTTATGTTTTTATGAATGTGCTACTATAAGTTATTTTAGCCCTAGTGACTTTTCTCCAATTTTCAAACAAAAAATTGTCATCTTTCATGAATAAATAGTTTTAATTTCAAAGTAATGAAATTATTCAGAAAATAATCATTATAGAAGTCTGTAGAAGTATGTATGGAGAGCCATTGTCTTTATTGTAGCTGGACAGTGAAGAGATGAAGGAAGCAGAAGGCCATGCGCCTGTCATTCAAGTCCTCAATCTAATCATCATATCTCCAAGTTTCTACCAAAATGTGCCATCAGGCGAGTATCATCTATTTAATACATGACTCTGTGTGGGAATATTTATGTGAAAAATGCAGCTTGTGTGGAGGTGGGATCTTAGTTGTAGAGTGCATGCCTACTTTCATTGCAACTGAGTTGAACATGAATTGCTTTTCATAGGGAGTTAATTTACACAGTAATTTTTCTCTCTTCTCTCTTCCCTAATAGAAATAGAAGTTTAAAGATTTCATTGTAGAGGTCCTTCATATCCTTGGTTAGGCTTCTTCTGATTTTAATGTGGTGTTTGTTTGACTGTTATGAATAAGTTTGGTTCCCTGACTTCTCAGTATTACTTGTTATTGATTTATTAAAAGATAACTTCTTTAACATTAATTTTTAGTCTGTCACTTTACTAAAAGTATTGAACTATACCAGAAGTTTTCTGATAGAATATATAGGTTCTCTTCTGTATAGTATTATATCATCTGCACATAGAGATAATATGACATTTTTGAGTTTCATTTTGTTTTTGTTATTTGTTATTTTTGGAGTCAAATTCTTTGGAGTTTAAATTTGAAATGTGAGTGCTAGCAATCTAATCCAGTTCTTCCTAGCAAAGCTATAATCACTCTAAAATACTGGACCATTATCTCATTTGTATCTAAAGAAACAATTCTTGACATACCCTTGGATATTTTATTGCAAAGAAAAGTATTTAGTTTCCTTGTATTAGTAGCAACCTCTCTAAACATTAGCCATTCCTTCTTAATAGCATTAAGGGATTTCTTTTGGTCAATAAAAACTGCTCTGCTCTTTGCTCAAAATTCTACCTACATAGCTATAGGGATGACTCAATGTTTAAGAGTCTCTACTACACTTCGAGGATATGCAAGTTCCATTGTCAGCACCCTTGTAAGGTGGCTTACAACTGTTTGTAACTCCTGCTCCAGTGTATCATATGCTCTCTCCTGACTTTTATGGATACTTGTATTCATGTTTACAACCACCCCTTCTACATATACTTAAGAGCAAAAATAATATTTTAAAAAAAATATTATCCTAGTTAAATGTATCTAGACTCTGCCCCATCGTGCTACAAACTCAATACATTTATAACTTTCAAATTTTGCCAAATTAGTTATCATATCATTTTTAAAAACTAATATTTTATAGTTGGCCTATAGAACAATGGGATTCACCATGAATTTTTATCAATACTTTATTATTTATCCCTGTCAGCTTCTTATACTATGTCATCCACTTCTTATGTGCCTGTTTCCCTGGCGCCTTCTCTGGGCTTTCATTTCACATATATTCTATTACCAACTCTATCCTCCTTACTTTCATTCCTTTCAGTCTTTTTTTTGTACTTTTGCGCGCGCGTGCGCACGCACACGCATGCACATACACACACACACACACATACACACACACACACACTGAAATTAGATCAGAAACACTTGTCTTATTTTGCTGGTTAATGGTTTCAGGTTTTAGTTTTTACAAATGTCATGATTTCACTTTTTATGGTTGTATATCATTTCATAGTTTAGGTGTGACAAGTTTTGCATCAACTTTTGCTGGTGGACAATGAGCTTACACATTTTCATCTATAATGAACAATTCAGGAATGAATATGGATATCTCATCATCTCCAGTAGTAACATATTTTAACAGAGTCCAATAAAAAAATATCAAGAAATGGGCAAATGTGAACAGACTCTGCTGACATATATTTCTAGCGTTCTAGTCTAACAAGGGTTAGACTTCATTGAAAAATTTGGGGAGACAGTCTTTCCTCTCTACATTCCTATATGCATTCTGAGTTTCTGAACACGTATTAGAATCCACTATGTTCCTCTCACTGGATCTGAAACTTCCTCTAAACTGCTTCTACAATCTCCTAAAAACTTGTTCTAAATACCATTTCTAAATGCTTAATTATTCTGTGATCTTATGTCATCATAACAACATCCAGTATTCTTTTTGAAACCAATTTTCTGTATTTGTAGCTATTCTCAACACTATGAAAGTCTATTAGAAAAATGTGCAGAGTAATTAATTAATCCCTATCATTATTTAACAGGTTCCATCCACTGTTACTTGAATTGAATTTAGGCAGAACATTATGGTGGTAGAAGCATTTGTGGAGGACAATATTTACTTTATGATGACTAGGAATAAAAGAAAGGTGGAGGGATTAAGGACCACAGTAACCTCCACAGACATTCTTGCAGAGCTTTACTATTGAATATGCCTCATTTCTGAAAGTTTCTACAACTTCCAAAAATAGAATCACAAGAGAGGAGCCTCAAGAAGATATATTGTAATAAAACTGTGGCAATCTGATAATTAAAAACAAAGAATGACTTGTTAGTAAATACCTACATAGTAAAGGAGACAGGAGAGTGTGAAAAACAAGTATAACATGTGAGTTATTTATTTCTTTGACCAGAATCCTGAAAGAAAGCTTTGGTAAAAATTGTCAGTTAGGTTAAAATTATAGGTTACAACATAGTGCCATATTTAATCCAACATTATAAATTTAATGTGTATATTAGGTGAATAACTTTTTATGTTGAGAAATCTATGTTTATGTGTATGATAGTATTGTTTCATCATTTTAAGTTTTACTCAATTGGATACCAATGTTAATTGTATACATGTATACATTTGTGTTACTGCGTGTGTATGGGTGTCGGAGTATTTTGTGTTTTAATATACATATATCATATATATATATATATATATATATATATCTTTCACATATCTGTGAAAGAATGATAAACAAAATGTTGAAGCCTATTTGAAATAGGTAAATACCAATGACTAAAATGTATAAGAGGTGCTTTGCATATTTCTTGTAGCTGTAATACATGTAAAAGTTTTTAGATTCCAAATGGCATGACTTTAAGTCAGTTAAGGATGATTTACTATGACAGTATAGCATTCAATATATGACTCCTGCACCAATAATCACATTATCAATAGCTATTGTACATGAGTAAAACTCAAAGCAAACAATAAATAGTATGAATGGAATATTCTCATTTTTTAGTTACATTGGTTATTTATTTTGGTTGTCTCTCTGTAATAGTGAAGGGGGTGTGAAAAATAAATAGTGTGATTCTTGAAATATTAGAAATGGAATTCATTGATTTAGACAGATGTCTCAAAGGACTTTGGATCTCCTTTCCAATATGAAGCTTGCCTGGAGGAAATCATATAACACAGAAAACTGCCCGAATGTTGTTAATGAAGACTGTGCACACTTCAGACCAAATTAACATTGACATTTATTCTAAACACTCCAACACTGATTCCCTAGCACTGTCATCTTTGGGAAAGATTGTTTCCATTTGCTTGTAAATGACACAAACTAATTGCAAATTCTAAAAGTACAGAGGAAGAAAAAGACCATAAAAACTGTTTTGTAAGAATCCCAGAGTATTCTTGATTCTTATTAAAAAATAGTCAATTTGTCTGACAATCTCATAGTATACTTCAGAATATTCACATTTTTAGTGTTCACCAATGCTTGGTAGGAATGAGAAATTTTATGCCATCACTTCCTTAAGGATTCTAACCTTTCAGTCTTTCTAACAGCTGTGTACCTTTTTATACATCATATATAAATGCATATATGTTTAGAGCTATAAAACACTTTTGCATGATATAAGTGTGTTGATTTCAAGAACGTATATTAATACCTGATATGGAAAATTAAAATTAATATACAGAGAATTATTATGGAAATCAAATTTGCATGATATGTTTTTTCCATTTTATTTTTATTAATTCTTTGAAAATGTCATGCATACATATGCTATATAGTCAATATATAGTCAACCTCAGCTATGTCCTCAACTCCTTCCATGTGTACCTCCTCTTCATGCACCCTCCCAACTTCATGTCCTCTTTGTCTCCTGTATAATTAACCAAATTTGATATGCCCATAGAAGGAGATTATTATTCAATGATAAATTGTTCTATATTCATTTATCTTCATATATAATTAAAATTATTTCTGTATACCTGACACTAAAAGAAATTCTATTTTCCATAGCTTTGAAAATTTATGAAAATGTGTGACAGATTGTTATTTATTTAATTATGCATATGTAAACTCTAATTAAAATAAATCCATTATTTTTCCCTGTCTTTGTCTGAAAAGTGAAGATAATCACAAAAAGAAATTTAATTATATTTAATCATCTTTATTGCTTTAAGTTACTTTATTGTATTAACATATATGAATATATTTGTACATAAAAGCATCAATCTTTATTTTAAAAGGCATGAAACTATCAAATATCACATACATTGCTTTTACTTAATATATTCCCTCATTTTCTTCTTGCTATAGAATGAAATAATTAAAAAGTAAGTCAACAAAAGTAATTGAAGCCTCCTTTTTAGGGTGACATTTGCTATGGTCCTAGCCATGGAGGTGTGGGTTCATATGTTCCAGGGTAGGGGTGTAAGGATTAGAAAAGCTAGGAAGGAAAAACACAGATAAGAATCACAGAGCTACAGGAGAATACCAGGAGGACAATTCAGCAAATACTAAATACTGAATTCTTAGTTCTGACTTTTGAGTTTGCCTGTGTTTAATTTTCCATGCATTTTTATACCTCAATACAAACAGGAGAAAAGGGCAAAAGATTGCTGTAACATGATACAAAGGACAACTAGAACAGTTATTTGCTTCAATACTTTGGGACATCAAGCCACTAATTCATGAGAAAAACATTCTGTTGTTTAGGCAGTGAGCCCAACCTAGACCAAATATCCTGAAAGCAGCCATTCTCTAGGTTAAACCTCCTATTTCCAAAGGAAGAACAGAAGTATGCTTGAATTCTCTTATCGTTGTTCGGGATAGAGTGGATCTGCCTCGATAGGCCATCTTACTGTTCAAACCACCAAGTAACCACACCCTAGGTCAGGGTGTGGAGTTGCAGTTGTCAACAACTATAAGTAAATTCAAACTCTCTTACCTTCAGACAGGTGGAATAGCCTCACATTTTTGTGCCTCCACAAGTAATTAACCAAAGCTCTTGAAAAAAATGTGTTAAATAAAATGACTATATATGTTTAAATTAAAAATATATCATTTTGTAGAATGAAAGGTGGGCTGTGTCCCGCCACCCGGCTAGCTTTGCCCAAAATAATTACACGGAAACTGTATTCATTTAAATACTGCCTGGCCCCTGGCCCGTTATCTGTAGCTTCTTATTGGTTGATTCTCATATCTTGCTTTAACCCATATTTAGTAATTTATATAGCACCACGAGGGGTGGCTTACCAGGAGAGATCTTAACCTGCCTCCATCTCGGAGAGGAGAAGCATGGCGACTGCATATGGTGACTGCCTGAAGCGTCTCCCCACTGCCTGCTACCTAGCATTCTGTTCTGTCTACTCCACCTACCTAATTTTCTGTTCTCTTAAAGGGCCAAGGCAGTATCTTTATTAATAATGAAAGTAACACATAGACACTCCTCCATCATTTCCTCTTTTTCTGTTTAAACAAAAAAGAAAGGCTTTAACTTTAACATAGTAAAATTACTTGTAACAAAAGAGTTATCAAGCAAGAATTACAGTTACAATATTTAAATCTATTTTATCTTTTATAATAACTAAGGAAAGCTATAACTATTGAACCATTCTTCAACTCCATCAAAGACTCCAGAAGGATATAATACTACCTAAGTAAACAAGAAATATGCAATTTTCAAACTCTAGAAGTGACAGAGACAACTCGCTGCCTGGACAGTCACCCAAAGTTCCTCTGTACCGTTGGGGCATCCATCTTTGGCCTTCAGACCCATAGTGTCCAGCAGACATTTCCATGAAGCAGAAAAATTACAAAGACAGTTCAGTCACTTTCTGCTATGTCCTGCAGAACGTCTCACAGATTCTTTCAGGAATCAGGAACCCCAAAAGACCATCTCACCTTTAGGCAAGTTCAGCAGTCCTCTTTCTGTGGGTTCTTTGTTTCCAGTTTATGCAACAGTCCAGGCAAGAGCAGTTTCTTGCCCAAATGGCTAACAAACTCCATAAGGATCCTCTTCAATGCCCATCTTCCTCTTGAAGTAGATTGGTGCTGCCAGGAGCAGACGCGTCTCATTGTCATGAAAAACCCTAAGTTATTAAAAACATTTAAAATGCCATATTCTGTAGCCTTTGAAAGATATGAAGAATGCCTATTTAACTAAAATATATCTCTATATATCTAGAAAATCTAATTAACATAATAGCTTGACTATTATCGATGATTATCCATTAACAACCTATATTTCCTAATTATACATTACATTTTAAAATAAACTACACAATCACAATAGCTTAATCAAGATCAGAAAGACATACATATAACAAAATTGACCTTAAAATCCATACCAATGCAAATCATTCATATCTATATTATATCCCCCTTTAAATGTAAAAGAACATTTATAAACAATATTTGGGAATAGGGGCGCAGTTATTTCTCTCCAAACTGCTTCCTGCTGAATGGGGGTCTTTCATGGTATAC
The DNA here is from genome assembly GCF_903992535.2 of Arvicola amphibius. Classification (NCBI taxonomy): domain Eukaryota; kingdom Metazoa; phylum Chordata; class Mammalia; order Rodentia; family Cricetidae; genus Arvicola; species Arvicola amphibius. The sequence goes on from NC_052047.1 coordinate 20,997,871, forward strand.
CTGTCTGCTAGGTTCATCTCAGTTGGCAGTTGAGTGAAGTAATTTTTTGAAGATGTTCATAGCAACCTTTCAGGAGGGCATGGTCTATCATACCATATTGGGATAGAAGCAATCCACAGAGTCTCATCCTCTGTGAAAACAAAAGAAGAAACTCTTTTCCAAAGCATGATATCCTTAGATCCAAATTCTGAAGTCATACCGTTAAGATGTCCATTCTGGTCTAGCCTGGCAGCCCATATAATGAAATGTCTCTCTGTACTTAGTTCCTTTACAGTCAAAAAAATCAAAGAAAACACAACAAAATACACAATCCAGACTCTCTGTGAATTTTCCATTTTTTACGTAGCTTATTTTTACTCTATCACTTTACTTTATTCTGTCTCTTTAAAGACTTTACCCCCTTTTTAAGGCTTTAACTTTATTCTCTATATATTTATTTTTTCTCTCTCTCAAGCCTACATACAGTCATCCAACATTGTGACCCGTATTGGGGTCTTCTATGTCTGAATCTGTCCTATTGTGAATCTGTAATTTTTTTACTGTCGAGAAACATGTTTGATTTGCGCCTTTACATTGCTAAGTGCTTAAGATTCTAAGCTGTGACATTCCTAGGTCAAAAACAGGTACCGTGAGCTTGCCCCGCCCAGTTCAACATGGCAGAGCCGCTTGTGACTCTGAACCGGTTGCACCTCTGAGCTGCAGAGCCACGGCCTGTTCTGGATGTTTGCTCCACCTCTCTCCAATTTCAAAATGGAGGATGTACCATTTTCTACTAGCTGTGGGGCTGCCAGGTAGGAGCCGCACTCAGCACTTTAACTCTGAGACTGTGCGTGCGGCGCAGAAACTCTTTTCATCCAAGTTTCAGCCAAATCTGACGCGCAGAGCACTGAGCAGTCTGAAAACATCTCTCTGTATGGTGGCAGAAATCCGCCATGTTCTTCTGCCTGCCTAAGCCTGATTCCGCCATCTGCCCAGGTGCAGGCAGGGAGCAGGGAGCCATTGGCATGGTCTCAGTGCACTCTCCTTCCTATCCCAAGCGGGAAAACAAATATCCAGGCCCATAAAAGCCATTGAAATGCTTTATAGCCAGAGTTTGCGCTGGCGGCACAGCGCAGGAAGCCGCGTTTTAAAATGACTCAGCTTTTCCTCTGCTGCTATTGCCGAAACAGGAAATCTCTGTACGGCACGTCCTAGCAAACAGCAAAAAGCTGTGTTAAACTCTCTCTCTCCTTTATTTAAAGCCCTCTCAGGTTTTTAAGTGGATTTAGTCACCACGTTGGAGTGCCAATCTGTAGATGGAATGGTGGGGCTGTGTCCCGCCACCTGGCTAGCTTTGCCCAAAATAATTACACGGAAACTATATTCATTTAAATACTGCCTGTCCCCTGGCCTGTTATCTGTAGCCTCTTATTGGTTGATTCTCATATCTTGCTTTAACCCATATTTAGTAATTTATATAGTACCACGAGGGGTGGCTTACCAGGAGAGATCTTAACCTGCGTCCATCTTGGAGAGGAGAAGGATGGCTACTGCATATGGCAACTGCTTGAAGCATCTCCCCACTGCCTGCTACCCAGCATTCTGTTCTGTCTACTCCACCTACCTAATTTTCTGTTCTCTTAAAGGGCCAAGGCAGTATCTTTATTAATAATGAAAGTAACACATAGACACTCCTCCATCATCATTTTCCCTTGCCTTTACTTCCTCCATGCCCCCTATTTATGCTCCTTGCTCTCTCTAAAATTGTATTTTAATAACTAAAATGTAGTTCATGGCAGCCTGTCTCTTTATTTCTTTTAATATAAGGACAACATTTTTATGATTCAGATATTGTACTCCCAGAGTTATAATTTCATACAGATATACACTGTGTTGGGAAGTTGACAATCATCATGCTAATTAAATCAATTAAATTTGATACCTCAATATTCTTCACTCATTCATATTAAACAGTATCTAAATTATTCACCTCTTTGTCAGGACTCGCCAAACTGCTTAGAGAAACTTAGCTCTGTAAACCTACCCTGAAAAATCCCTCGTGGGACATGGACACATGCTGCTTTGCTCCATGGGAACATTCTGTTTGAGTTTCTCATACAATGTGAGGTATTGGATCTGATCAGCATGCACCAGAGCACTTCAAAGAGGAGCTCACAGTGGTTTTCTGGCATGTGAGTGATGGGGAATGCCTAACACCAGCTGTCTTTTCAGCTGTGCCCTGACATCTAGCCTGTCAAATGGCTCCATCAGAGGAATCAGTGTGATATGCTGTTCCCTTCTGAGAGAGAATGACTCGAGTCACAGACTCTTGCAAGCTCCTCAATGGCTTATAAAACTAAAACTAAAAACAACAAGACCAAATACCATGTTTCCTATTGTATTCCCCTTTCATCATGACAGATTTAAATAAAGTTCCTGTATCCTAACACTAGACTTCTTTCAGATTTTCCTTTTTTTAAAAAAAAATTCTGGTTTTTCAAGACATGGTTTTTCTGTAGCTTTGGAGCCTATCCTGGAACTAGCTCTTATAGACCAGCCTGGTCTCGAACTCTTAGGGATCTGCCTGCCTCTGTTTCCCTAGTGCAGAGATTAAAGGTGTGCCTCACCACTGTCTGGCCACCATTCCCTTTTTAAAGACTAGTATTTATTTCCTTATATATTATTTTATAAAGCATTAACTTATCAAATTGAATTATTTAAAATTAACCTAATTTTTAGAATGTTCAGTTAGTCTTTATATCTAATAGATACATTTTAAAAGGTCTATTCAGTAGATAATATAAAAGTATTTGTATTTTGATATTCCTAGTTATAAATCAGTTTGTAAATGAAAATTTAAAAGTATAAAAAATAGTGATTGATAACTTTAGCTTGACTCGGTAAATAGTTTGTTTAAAAAACTATAGCATATACCAAACACACTGTTTTAGTAACTTTTTTCTTAGTTAATTTTTATTAAATTTATTCTTTTTCTATTCAAACTCAGTTTTCCCACACTCCTCTCCTCCAGCTCCCCTCCACACATCCCCTCTGTCCTCCATTTCTAATCCACTTCATCATTTCTGTTCAGAAAAGGACAGGCCTTTCATGTATACCAACAAAACATGGCATATCAAGTGTTGGTACGACTAAGTACCTCCCTTGTATTTAGACTGGGCAAGTCAACCCAGTATGAGGACTAGCTTCCCCAAAGCCATTCAGCTTTAGAGACAGCCCCTGCTTCTACTCTTAGGAGTCCTTCAAGAAGACCAAGCTCCCCTCTCTCTCTCTCTCTCTCTCTCTCTCTCTCTCCTCTCTCTCTCTATCTCTCCTTCTCTCTCTCTTTCTTCTCTCTCTCTCTCTCTGTGTCTGTCTCTCTGTCTCTCTCTCTATATATACATACATACATATATATGCATACATATACATACACATGTATATGGCCTAGCTTAGTCCCATCAGAAGCCATGATGTGCATTCAGAATATGTGAGCTCCTATAAGCCCAAGTTAGTTGATTCTATTTTTTCATTGTTCTTGACCCTCTGGTGCCTACTTTTCTTTGTTCCTCTTTTCCACAGGATATCCCATGCTTGGTCTTATGTTTGACTGTGGATCTGCTTCTGTTTCTACCAGTTGCTGAATGAAGTCTCTCAGGTGATTATTGGGGTAGGCACCAATTTATGAGTATATCAGAATATCGTTAGGTGTCATTACATGGATTTTTTTCCTTCAGTCGTGTTCGGTTCTATCCTAGGTCTCTGGGTCATCCAGCCTTTATGTCTTGGCACTCTAGGCAGTGTAAGGGGTGGGCTCACTCTCATGGCATGGTTGTCAGTCTGTATCAATCATTGGTTGGCCACTACCACAGTCTCTGTGCCACCCTTACCCCAGAATATCCCATAGGCCGGAAAACAAGATGGCGATGCTAGGATGGTGTTCCAGTTTCTCTGCTGTAAGTCTTGCTTGGTCATAAGAGACACCAGTTCAGGCTATATATCTGTGATTGTTAGGAATGCTAGCTGGGCTTTCCCCTGTACTAGAAGTTTACTTTTCATTGGGTTTCTGTCTGACAACAGAATGCACCTCCCCTTTTATATTTTGTTTTGTTGTCTTTTGCTTTTTGAGACCAGGGCTCTCTGTGTACCAGCCCTAGCTGTCCTCGGATTCTCTGGAGACTAGGTTAGCCTTAATCTCACAGACATCTACCTTCATCTGTCTCCCTATGGCTGGTACTAAAGGTGTATGCCACCATGTCCAGGTAGAAACATCTTAAAAAGGAATATATTTCTATATTTTTTCTCTCCATATTTTTAGCCAACCCATCAGCATAGACAGATTCTAATGACTGGCATGGGTTATGACAAGCATTTTAAATGAGAAAAGTGAAATTTTTTTAACTTTTGAGTACTTATTTTTAAATGAGAAGGCCATCATAGCCACGTGACAGTGAAAAGCTCTTGAATTTCTTGAATTAAATGATATTTTTCAAAGTATGATAATCAAGTCAAAATATTCCACCACTTTCATAGAAGTTGTAGGAACCTGTGCTGTTAGGTTTTCTTCTTTCATGTGGTATTGATTTAATAATTACTTCAAGTGGGGAGGGAGGTTATCTTCCTTACTGAGATATTTGGTTTCTGTGCTCTATGTATTGTGTTCAACAGTGATTCTGTTTCCTCTATCTCAAGTATATTGGCAATTCTAATTTCCAAAGTGTCTTCAATATTTCTAGCACAACATGTACCTTACTACAGCTGAAAAATATTAGTAAGGATTTATTGTTATTTCTATGAAAAAATGCAAAAAGAGTGAAAGAGAATATATGTATATATTAAAACACATACGTGTAAGTGTAAAACACACATACATACACACACACAGACACACACACACACACACACACACACACACACACATATATATATATATATATATATAGAGAGAGAGAGAGAGAGAGAGAGAGAGAAACTCTCTTTTGAACACCTTTGCATAGGTGTTCAAGACTGTGTATCTTACTTTTCATGGTTTATTAAGAAAGATTAACTTAAGGTAAGGTTGAATGAATTTCAATATATAAGGAATTTTGCTTACATTGCACTTTGAACTTTTGATTGGCTGTTTTGTAGCTCCTCGTAAAAATCGCTAGAGACAAAGGTGTCACTGTGGACATGATCTTCCTGCTAGACCATCTGGCCTGCTCATTTTTATCCCTCCATTATACTAAATCAATGTGAAAGTATATACTACAATCATATAATATAGTAATCAATATTAAGAATTTAGCCAAATAGTCATTCTATAATATTACTTGAGTAAAGGAACTAAGATGATTATTGAAAAACTACAACACATTATAATATATAACCATCATTTAAGTCATGAATTAGCGTGACTAAACTTTCTCACTTTTTTTCCCCTGAGCATCTTTCCATCTAGCGCATGGATATAAGTAGTTCCATTTAGTACCTTTTAATCCCTCTCAGGCATCTCATGAATAATAACTGTCTGAGCTCCTTGCGATAGAGCCCTAAATTCATCTTGGTGCTGCACTGAAGCCTCATTCTAATCTCCAGGATCTTCAACTTCATAAACCAAAAAGTTCAAGTTTATTTTTCCTAAGTATGGTAAGGAAACTCATCTGTTCAAAAATATTTTCTGACCTTCTTCAAATACTAGGATATCGTGGTAAAAAGAAAGACAAAAAATACAGAAAAAAAAAGACAGGTAAAATGAAAACAAAAGAAACTGTCTTTTCTCCTGGAAGAAAGGGATACTTATATACAAATACAAACATTAGTGCTAAGTGATTGGTAAGCGAGATATATTGCAAAAGATGGGTGAGTGTGAAGAGATAAATAATGTGAGAATGAGAGAGAGTATAGAAAATGTGTAAATTCCATGTTACTATCCAGGAATCATTCTGTTTGTGAAAAGGCCTCAGAGTTGGGGCAGGATACACTCACACTGCATCCCCAGACAAAGAGTTTATTTCCTAGGAGGGGAAGAGGATGGTGGGGATCTGCCTCCGCTGGATCAGGCAAAGGCAGCAGCAGTAGGTGTTTCTGCGGGAGTGATTTAAAGGGGACGTCAGTGCTATGATGAGTTGGAAATTCCTGATGGTATATGATAGTGTAGCCAAATAATGAGTTATGATTGCTGAACCTTGGCGTTTTATCTCAGGAGTGAATTAGGCATAAGGAAAGGGCGAAATAAGGGAAGAGACTAACTTTAGGAATGTAATCTAATAGTTTAGCAAGGGAGAGCAAAGGGGAAAGTCAAGACCTGCCACAGCCAAGCTTATCATGTTCAGGCCTAAGAGTGGCCTCAAATTAAATAATGGTTCGTGAGATAACCCTGCAAGGAGAGACACTTGCCTCCAGAATAGATGAGCTTAGTTTACTCCCCAGGACCACAATCCAGCTCCCTCAGATTTTCCACTCTTGCTGTCAGACTGCACTTTCTGACATGTAGGTAGAATAAATGTAATAATATTTGATCATGGGACTGAAAAAAAAATGACAGTCAAAGCACTGTGGAAATTAGTGTGAGTGGTAGTCATTTGAAAATCATGGTTTAAAGAGTAACATGATTATGTAAAACAGAATCATAAAATTTCTCATAAGATAGAACTAATCTTTTAGTGAGGGATTTTTGTTGGCTTGTGTGTTTGCTTTGTGGTTTTGCTATGCTCTGTTTTCCCCATAGCATTACACCAAGGCCTATGCATCTCTACACCTGCTCCATGAAACCCTTTACTATTTGTAGTAGTTATTTCCAACTAACACTGCAAGAGATAGAATTTCGAGCAGAACAGTATTTTATTTTCAAAATTATTTGTTGGTTATTTACAGAGCCTTTCACCTGCTTTCCAAGCTTTCAATCACTCCACTTTCTTTTTCCAGAGAAAATAGTCAAACTATTTTAAACTTAAGTTTTCATTTAGAGAGTGGAGGATTGTATGGTGTTTCAGAGTACTTGATCTTCTCTCTGTTTATCTATTATTACCTCATCCATTTTCCAAAGAAATGTTCCTCTACTTTCTCATAGTTTAGTATTCCATTAGGCTTATGTTTCCTTTTTCTTAGTCTTTCTTGAGCATGAAAGGAGTAAATGAACTAAAATGATTACTGAAAAAAACTGCAACACTTTGCTCAAAACTTTCATTTGGAGACTGTCAAAAACATTAATGGTCAAAATTTTAATTAAGCATTATTGATTCCATTGATCACAATCTGCACTCTACACAGAGAAAATTGACTAGGGAATACATCCTACCACATCTATGCCTTCTTTCCTAGGTCTAAATTACTGAGTAGAAGTGGTTGAATGATTTTTTTTCTGTTTATCTTCCAAAATATCATCACCTGTCAAAATATTTATTCAATAATAAAATGCTAAAATAACATTCCCTGAAATTGTGAGAGACAGGGTTTCATGAATAAATAGCAGCTGGCATATTTACCTTGTCTGGAAGAGATGTAACAGAAGCTCTTTGTGTCAATCAATATGAAAATGTAATTTAATCCAATGAGACAAAAATCAATTTTCTCTTTTTGAAGTTTCAAAGTAGTTAAATATCACCTCTTCTCCTTAATTAGTTTTTGATATTTGTATAAACTCACCTTTAAACTTCATAACAATACAGCCTTTTGTTTGAACTTCAGAGTCCCACTCTCTGTTCTAATTGAAATCTGCTCTAACTGTTAGAAAGAGGAAGGTGAAATCTTTTTATAAGAGAAAAGCCATGTTGTTTTAATGATGGAGAATCAGACAGACAGGCTCCCATGGTCAGAACAATCTTCTATTATACTCAGTTGCTGAGGTCAGATGGGGAGCTCTGTCTATACTAATTACTGCATAGCCAATGTTGTATTTTTTGGAACTTTGAAGGCTAAGTGGAACAGTTTTTGATACGGATGTTTGTAAAAGCAAGTAGAAAAGAGAACAATTTTGAAGCTGACAGTTTTAATTAATATAAAGGTTAAAACATTTTGAAAAGGCCTCATATAATACATATATATTCAGTTTCTATATCCTTTAGCCATATATGTATGTACATATATATGTATGTATATTAGAGCTAATATTAATCAGGAAAGCATAAGGAGATAAATTAAAAATATATGTTAATGTATACAGTATAATATATAAATACATCTATAATTCAGTACAACATAAAATAGTACATGTATAATATATTATAATATTATACAGTTTATTATTCACATTATATGGTCTGATGATGCTGGTACAAAATCTAGTCCAGTTTAGAAAAACTGAAAATAAAGCTGATAATTGTACTAAAGTAAGTTTGTATTTTCATCTGTGATTTGTAAGCTGGAATAACCTGCTAGTTAGAATTTACTGACCTAGCTGCTATACTGATTTCTGATGACAAACGTTGGTTTGCTTAAGGTCATGTCCCTATTGAATAGGCCCTAGTGATGACTAACGGAGGCTGGCAAAATGATGTGTGGAAGGTAGACCAACTAGTAATTCCTGAATATTTCAGAACTATTGTCAAACTTCTCAGACAGGCATACGGCTATTTTTCTAACATTTTAAACACCCTTACATCTTTATACACAATGCTATTAAATGGTTTTACCAAATAAATATTATGATAGTAAACATGATTCAGAATTGACACCCCTATGGTCTGGAAGGTCCTTCTGTATATGTGTTGCTTTTATTGGCTAACGAATAAATAACTGACTTGTATTAACGGAGGAAGGCAGAGTTAGAGAGATGCCATGGAGCTGACCTCAGAGACAGATGCTGGGAATTTTAGCTGGTATGCCACAGCCACATGGCGTTATACATCGTAATGGAGATTGTTGGGACCAATTGAGTCCTGGCCTTCAGCTGCTCTTCCCTGTCTAGAGCATTCTAATTGAAGTTACTAGTAGCTGTGCCTAGCCTAGAGGATCAGAGGATGGGATTTTCACCTGTTGGCCATTGACTGCAGGGTATTTAAGCCTCTGTGGTGTTATTAAAGAAGGGCTTTTGTACCAGCGGTTGAAGGTCCTTGTGTCTGTCTGTCTCTGTCTGTGTTTCCTCAACCTCCATCCTCTTGCCCAAAGCTCGCTAACTGGGTTCTAGCACATACAGCGCAAATGGTGGGGCATGGTGCATGGCAGGAGATGAGTTAAATTAAGATGTAGGAGTTAGCCAATAAGAAGCTAGAGCTAATGGGCCAAGCAGTGTTTTAAACAATACAGTTTCTGTGTGATTATTTCTACAGCCAGAAACAAAACAAGCAGCCTCCTTACAACACCCCTTTGAATCTGTCCTTTGGCAAGTGTCTATCACAGAACCATCAGCAAGGCCACCAGGAATCAATAGTTCTTGAGGGTATTCATACTGCTATTAACATGAATATTTGTTACAGAGGCAATAAAACTTAGCTGTCTTGAAGATAAATTGCTGGATATATTCTTGTACTTCTTAATTGCAAATGCTTTCCAATTTGTAAATGATATAAACTATTACAGAGCTGTGGTTAAGTTCCATCATTTATCAAATCAGTTTTGGGTATTAGTAGAGAAAATAAAGCATAGTTATTATGAAAATGAGGTTTTGTCTAAATTTGATTTTCTGTAAGAAATAGTTTTGTCTTTTGATAATGAGTCCTTGATAAGTTGTTAATATGCATATACTCTTGGATAAACTAGTGATAACAGAGAATGAGAAAAATATCTACTCCATACAGGGTTATTAACTAATATATACAAAGTTTATTATCTCTTATATGACTCCTGCAATATCCACTGCCCATACTTTACAAACTATATCTATAATTTTTCATATAAGGAGGTAGCCTGAAATGAAAATCCTATTAGTATTCATTCCATTTTATTACACAAAGGAGTTTAATCATTTAGAACATGTGTATCTGCCCAATCATAAGATAATAAATATTAGTTCTGTTTGAAGAGAGAGATATAGATAAAGGACACTTACATCTTAAACCTGAACACAAAAAAACTGCAAATTAGCATTTTAAAGGTGCTTTAAAATGACTGAAATGTGTGTGCGTGTGTGTCTGTGTGTTTATATGTTGTATAGGTAATTTACTTAATTTTAAATGCTCACTTATGTGACTATCTTTAAACAGTCATCAATGGAATTATCTAAATTTAAAGAAAACCATTGATTTTCTATGGGTTGGGAAAGGCTTAGTGTATTTTTGAAGAATTTATGTTCTGGAAGCTGTGTTTCCACAGCACTAGTATTGCAAATTGCTGGAATATTGAAAGGGGGTTAGCCCTTTAAACAAGAGGGCTAAATCCTCTGAAGGGATTGTAGGTCAATAATCTCTGATTACTTGTTTCAATGAATGATCTTCTCCTAACAAACATGTTCTGACTTTTGATGTAGGATTCCCCTCTGTATACTGTGTATATGTTTTATGACCATTGGTTAATTAAGAATTTTTGGACTTTGGACTATTGCAAGGCAAAATTCAGCTAGGCAGGAAATCTAAGCAAAGAAAGAGGTGGAAAGTAGGTGGAATTAGACAGACACCATGTAGCTGCCAAAGGAGAAAGGTGCAGGCACTGGTAAGCCACAGCCAAGTGGTAATATATTGATTAACAGATATGTGTTAGCTTAAGATTTAAGAGCTAGCTAGGAATATGCCTGAGCTATCGGGAAACAGTGTTGGTATTAATATAGTTTCTGTGTGATTATTCAGGTCTGGGCAGCTGTAAAATGAAAACACAGTCTCCATTTACAGACTTTTGCTGATATTTACTATGTCCTCCTGTGATTCCACCAGAGTTGTTACTGTGCTCTTTGAACTGCCAGCCTCTAAAGCTGTTGGGTATATAAGCCTCTTCATTCTGCAAAATTGGCTTGCCTGGGATATGTCTACACTGTAATGAAAACCAATCCAATGAAAGCAGAAATTGACAAAGGTGCCCTACTTATTAATCACAGTAAGAGTTTATGGCTTAAAACGTTGAGGAAACAGTAGTTGACTGAATGCTGGTGAAGTTTCCATTAAAAGACACTGTGCAGTTTAGTGGAACATAGTGCTCTATTCTTTTCTGTCTCATAACTTTTGGTTTTACATCACTTTGCTTCACAATCTAGCTAATACATTATTTCCTCTTCTGTGAGGTTTGATGAGGCTTGGAGTGAGGGAGGCTGGTATAGGTGAACTATTTACTCTATGGTCGAATACTCAGTCATTTTGGCCAATGTTGATAATATACTGCAAATAATCCTTAATCTCTGTGTGACACCAACCATTGAGTCCCTTATGCCACCAATGGAGGGGGTCAAGCAATCATAATACCTTTTACTTTGAAAACCAAAATGAAAAAAGTTATCTTTTTAACATTGCTTTAAGAAGAAGTTGAAACCATAAATTTGGACATCATTGCTATATCTGTGGTTTGGAAGACATCAGAATGAATCAGTTTTGTTCAAACTTAAATCCTGAAGATTGATTTAATATATGGAAATAAGTAAATGTAAGATATTGACAGATTATTTAAGCTATAACAAGCATTGAAATGATAAAATTGTTACCCTGGTCATAAATATAAATCAAAATTGCCAAGAAGACCCTAATGCTAGATTGTTAATTTAACAAGGTACATTTAAATGTCTAGGTCTATATCATAGACTACAACTGCTCTCAACATTCATCAGATAAACTTCCTTTAGTAGTAGGCTGGGGTTAACATGGAGAATTTTCAGCACTGGGCAAAGTGACTGAGTAGTCAACCATAGAGTAGGTGAGGCATCTATACCAACTTCCCTCACCCAAAATCAGCAAGTATCATAGAAGAAGAGAAAATATAAGCTAGACTATAAAGAAATTCCTAAAAACTCTGTCTTCTCTATACGATGTCATTGTTACACACATGAACTTATAGAAGTCGTAATTACCTGTATACGACCTAAGCAAGAACAAGCAACTTAAAGGACTATCATGGATTGATATCTTAATACTTTTATATTTTTGTGACTTTTTCAAGTCATAAATCATGATGAAAACAAAGGAAAAAATTAACTACCAACTGAAAACAATTTAAACACACAATCCCTAAATGTCTGAAAAGGCTCAATAAATAATACATTATATGGAGCAGCTTTGGTCTTTTTCATATAGAAATTACTTAATTTTAAAATAATAAAAATTTAAATATATTTTACTTAACTGATTAACAAATTGGCATGTGAAAATATCAATCCTACAACTAGTCTTAAAGTGACACTAAATGAATAAAGTTACATCATTTTTTATTGTCGGTAACATTATTCAGTAATAATTCACCTAAACAGAAACTTGAGAATTCTCAGCATACAAAAAGTAAAATATCAGAAAGACATCAAATATTATTCATTCATCAAATATTATTTTGTATGTAAATTATGACATTATCTTGGAATACTCTAGCTATATCTATATTTGCACATGTAAATATTTCTATATATCTGTTCAAATAGAGACTGGTGGAAAGTACACAATGATATACGCAGTTTATATATACATAACTTATATATTTATTTAAATATATACTATATTTAAATATAAGTGTGTGATTCTTGTGTAATTAATGTAAAAATTTAAAATTAGCAATAATTATTACTTTTTAATACTTATTTAAGGAATGTGTGACTATGGTTTTATAAGTCAACTTTCTAGATTACTCTATTCCAATATTTAGTCAAACTACCCTGGATGTTTCTGACAAATGTTTAGACAAAATAAACATTTAAATAATGACTTTCAGCAAAGCAGATTGCCTTCCATATTGTACATTGTCTTATCTAGTCCAGTGGAGACTGAATAGGGACAGAGATAGAGGGCCCACAAAAGCAAACAGAAGGAAGAGATTCCTGTTGCTGATTCCTTTTCCACTGAGATGGCACCGTGTAGTGTTCACATGGCCTTTAGGCTGTGGGTCTTCCCTGAGAGATGTCGATGACATCCAAAATTATGCAAATCAACCCCCCTGAATCCTTCTACAAGTTATTATTATTTAGCTTTTTTATTTTTTGGTTTTTCAAGACAGGGTTTCTCTGTAGCTTTGAAGCCTGTCCTAGAACTAGCTCTGTAGACCAGGCTGGCCTCGAACTTACAGAAATCCCTCTGCCTCTGCCTCCCGAGTACTGGGGTTAAAGGCATGCATCACCACCACCCTACTACAAGTTATTTTTTAAATTCCCATCAATCTTTCCTTCAATATATCTGTTTTTTCTTATTTATTTATTTATTTATTTATTATAATTTTTTATTATAGGGTTTCTCTGTGTGACAGCCCTAGCTGTCCTGGAACTCACTCTGTAGACCAGGCTAGCCTTGAACTCACAGAGATTTGCCTGCCTCTATTTCCTGAGTGCCAGAGTTAAAGACATGTATCACCCCTACTGGGCTGAAATTTATTTTTTAGTATTTCTGTTTTTCTGAAAAAAAATTTTTAAAATAAAGAAATGTGTGTGTGTGTGTGTTGATATCTATATAAATAATCCTTATAAATATTTCATTTTATGCTAAGTTCTGGGTATATCATTTTATCATGAACTCAACCTGTATTCTACTTACTTTTTTATTTTTGGCAGTAGTAATTCCTTATTATTTTTAAAAATGTCTGTTGCCATATACAGCTTATCCCACATACCTGATAGGAACTATCAAACAAGGAGGATTGGCTCATGTGAAGGCAGCTTTTGTTCTCGGGAGAAGAGTGGTGCAGACCCTCTAGAGCACTGCAGGCTTACGATGAAGGTTGCGCTGTGGAAAGCATGGTGGGTATCACTTAGTTTTGTTCTGGTTCTCATCATTAACAGTCTTGTGGAAAATTCCTCTTGGAAATTTTCTACTGTTTTTGAAGTTGAACCTGTGAATAATTCACATTTAGTAATAGCAAGGGTTTCTCTGTGTAGTCCTGGCTGTGCTGGAACTTATTTTGTAGGTCAGGCTGGCCTCGAACCCATAGAAATCAGCCTGCCTTTGACTCTTGAGTGCTGGGATTAAAGGCATGTCTACTACCCCTTTCTTCATCATCTTTAATAACTTTGTAGAGATTCTTTCCTTAGGATGAGATCAGTACCCCAAAGATCTGTATCGCTGTGGTACTCAAAATGTTTTTGTGTTGCTTAAAGACTACTGAGAAATTAATTATGTAGTGAACCATAAAACTTATACTAACTTATGCTACTAAACAACACATTTTAAATCATTTGAATATGTTAATATGCTAATATGTTAATTTTAGTATAATTTTAGTATAATTAATAGAGCAGTTGATATAGAAGTGGTATCCACAGAATGTTTTGCTTTTTTGGTTAGAGTCAAATGAACTTCTTATATTTTGAAACCAGCTTGTTAGCTTGTAATATTAATGTAAGCTGCTCAGCATCTCAGTTTTCTTCCCTAAAAAACATGACTTTGATGATAGATGTATATAATTGAGAACAGTTTGAAACACATTGACTTCACTGTATAAATATTTTTTGCAAGCTTAGTATGGTGGCAAATGCCTTTTATCCCAGCATTTAGGAATCAGAGGCCAGTAGGTCTCTGTCAGTTTAAGGCCAGCCTGCTCCTACAATGTGAGTTCCAGTACAGTCAGAACTGTTACACAGAGAAAGCCTGTCTCAAAAGAAAAAAACAAAAAAGTGTTGTTATTTTTATTACAGTACTGTTAGTGCAATTTATTTTTTTACTATTATTGGCAGATTAGTGTTCATTTAAAAAAAACCAACCTATTCATAAGATTTAAATATATTAAATAATTTTTATAAACTTTCAAATAAATTATGCATATCAAATCATTGTTCATATAAGTTTTATAAGTCTATTATTTTCTATAAGAAATATGTATCCTGACTAAATTAGAAGTGTGGCAGGACAATGGATGGTGGAAGGAAGTGGGGAGGGGAGAAGAGGCAGGAGAACATGAGGGACCAGGAAGGCTGAGTTTTGGGAAGGACAGAGAGAGAGAGCAAGGAAAGAACTATCTGGATAGAGAGAGCCATTATGGTTTTAGTTAGAAACCTGGAAATAGGGAAATTCCCAGAAATCCACAAGAGGACGTCAGCTAAGAATCTAAGCATAGTGAAGAGGATCCCTTAACTGCCATTCTCCTGTAGTCAGGTTGATGACTAACTTAATTGTCATCATAGAACCTACAACCAGTAACTGATAGAAGCAGATGCAGAGATCCACAGCTAAGCACTGGGCCCAACTCCTGAGTACAGTCATAGAGAAGGATGAGCTGTAATATGAGCAAAGGGGTGAAGTCCATGATGGGTTAACTCACAGAAACAACTGATCCAAGCAAGTGGGACCTCACAGACTCCATACTGACATCTGGGGAACCTGCATATGACCAAACTAGGCCCAGTGATGGTGAGAGATAGTTCTGTGGCTTGGGCAGTTTGTGCGGTCACTAACACTGGAACCCGTATTTATCCCTATTGCATGAACTGGCTTTTTAGAAACCTATTCCCTATGGAGGGATCCCTTGCTCAGTCTAGATACAAAGGGAAGGGTCTTGGTCCTGCCTCAAGAGATGTGACAGACTTTGTTGACTCCCCATGGGAGGCCTCTCAGCCTTTCTGAGGAGTGGATGGAAGGTGTGGTGAGGGAAAGATGGAGCGAGTGGGAGAAGTAAGGGAGAAGGAACTGGGATTGGTATATAAAATTAGATTGTTTTAAAAATAAAAAAGAAATAACAAAGAAATATTTGTCCAATAAATGGAAACGTACCTAAATTTACTAACATATGAAATTACTTTTTTGAAGTCTGAAAACATATGCTTTTAAATCTGACTGATGCAATTTCAAATATCAACTTGTTAAAACTATTAAAACCATGTACATAGGTCATTGACATTTAAAATGAGGATTTAATAATACCATCTTTTAAACATCAAAATCTAGAATGCAATTTCTACATTCTATTTGCCCCATCTCTGAGTCCCTTGCATAACATGAATTTCTGAAATGTGTTATAGGAATGACAGCAACTGATTCAAATGGGTTTACTGGCTTTATCAGTACTTGTAATTTAGCGTCAATGGGGGAAATGTGTCTTTTGGAGAGGTCAGCAGAGGATATCTTTACCTTGACGGATCCAGAGCTCTGAGCAATGAGTTGAGGGTTACTGATGACAGCAAAGCCAGTTCTGCAGAGGCCAGAGAAGAGGTGAAGAAGCAAAAATAGAATCAGTTGAGGGCAGCAAGTACCAACAGGAGCCAAAAGTATTTCTGAGCTCATATTGCACCCTCTTTGAGAAATCTTTTAGTTATGCATTGGAGCCTTATCCATGGTAATCAACCTTGGAACTCTCTACTGCTCTGCTTAAGGTCAGATGCCTCTATTCTTTGAGTTATCCATGTAGTGGCCAGGACTTCAGACGTTTTCAACAATAATATATTAAGCAGGCATTATTCTAATACAGTCACTCCAAAAATTCAGAATGTAGTTTCTGTTTAGTATATTTATAAAATGAACTAAACAGAAAAGGTGGAGAGAAAGAACATAGGAAACTGCAGATAATAGGTTGTACCCATATTTTATGAGAAAAGTTCAGACAAAAGTGGGCCCATGTGAATTTCTATTTCTTTGGCGACTTTCTAAGCTATCAGATACTTTACACACAATGAATCCAAAGTTAATATACATATTACCTTCATAACAGTTTTAAGCTATCAAAATGAAAAAGACTATGAATAATACTATAAATGCTATGTTTTGTTTTTGAAAAATGGCAG
Source organism: Arvicola amphibius (assembly GCF_903992535.2). Lineage (NCBI taxonomy): Eukaryota > Metazoa > Chordata > Mammalia > Rodentia > Cricetidae > Arvicola > Arvicola amphibius. Next base: position 21,014,588 of record NC_052047.1, read on the forward strand.
GTGATTAGTTTTATAACTTATGAATGAGAGCATTATGATTATAAGGAGAAACACCATTTAGAGTTTATTTTACAGACCATTTAATGTATGAATAATAAAGCTTCTTCTTCATTATGTTTAGTTTCTTGGATGCTGTTATTAAAATTTATTACTTGTACTCGGAAGAGGTATTTTTCTTCTTCCTCCTTGTATTCAATGATAACCATAATTATTTTACATGCTAATCCAAACATTTCTTAGTTACTTTTTATCAAATAAATATTAGGGTAGTTATATTTAACAGAATATCATTTTTAAGTAGCATGTACATAAAGTGTAGAATAACTAAATTAAAATATATTCCCATGCTAATATAGTATTTAAAACAAACTTGAAGTGTTTGAATTTAATAAACAAATAACTTAAGGTTTAGACTAATGAATTTAAATGTAGTCCCTGGGACTTGTGGGATACTTGTTAATGCAACCTTACAGTGGTGATTTGTTTCCCAGATTTTGTATTTCTTGATGTTTCCATTGGAGTAAGCTGAATAAAAGGGGCTTCTTGGTGATTTGAAGGACTGGAATGAAACAGTATATGTTCAGAAGTTCACCCTTGTTGTTTTTCTATGGTTCACTCCATTTGCATGATAGCTGCTATGCCTACAAATTTTCATCCAAGTCAAGATCCTTAGATTTTTGGAAGTCTGAGCCAGGAATGTAGTGCAATAAAGTACAATGTTCACCTCAAAGAAAGCCCTACTATAACATTAGCAGTCCAGAAACAGAAATGGATCAGTGTGCACCTAACGGTTCCTGCTTCTCTCTGATTTCCAGATCAAATGCATTCTTCCTTCAACATTATCTACAAAAAAAATAAAATAACATGCAGGGCGGTGGTGGCGCACACCTTTAATCCCAGCACTCGGGAGGCAGAGGCAGGTGGATCTCTGAGTTCGAGGCCAGCCTGGTCTACAAGAGCTAGTTCCAGGACAGGCTCTAGAAACTACAGGGAAACCCTGTCTCGAAAAAAAAAAAAAAAAAAGATAAAAAAGATAACAGTTCCAGTCTCAGATAATGACAGAAAACAACCTGTCAGTATATGTTTTACCCCTTCCCACAATTGTATAACTTATCTTTTTGACAAATACTATAACCAGATAAACCTTGCAAGATTTCCTCTCTGGATTAAATCTTGGTGAATTAGAACTTAATATGAATTTCAAAAAATATTTACATGTTAAAAATTCAGTGATTGCATACTTATTTTCTGTGAATAATTTAAAATTTAATTATTTAATTTATTTTTTTCAAGTAAACATATTGGAATATATTTACCTAATACATAAAAATTGAAATATGAATTAATGATACATAGCACTGTAGTCAAATGTGGCATGTAAAACTGTATGAAAATTATTTTTTCTGTGGTTACCATGCTTCCAGGACTATTTCCAGTATGTTCACATAAGAATTTCAACTTAGTATTAAATGTCTGGCTGGAAGATGGCTCAGTGGTTAAGAGCACTGCCTGCTATTCCAAAGGTCCTGAGTTCAATTTCTAGCAACCACATGGTAGCTCAAAATCGTCTATAATGAGGTCTGGTGCCTTCTTGAGTCATTCTCCACAACTTAGAGCATGAAACCCAAATGGACAAGTACAACAGAACCACCATATATGGGCTGCCCATTAGGCTTCAGCATTGCCAGGGCATAAATTTCCTTCATTTAATTATATGTGTAAGTTCCTTTGATTTATATTGAAATATGATTTTAAATTGTTTACCTGAGAAATAACGTCTCTCAGACACAACAAATTTGATGCAGATGGACTAATGAACTCATAAATACTGCGGAAACACAGAAGACTGCACAAGTTAAAACTTTATGTAATCCCAGCATTGAGAAGAGGAGGTGGGCGCCTAGTCCCTTCCCTAACCAAGAAGCTATTTGCAAATGATATGTGCTTCAAAAGACAAAATCAGCTTTCTGCAGGGCTGTATCATTTGATATATTTAAACAAATGAAATAAAAAGCCCATAAAGCAGGTCCCATGGCCAACTGAAAACTGACCTTATGATTTTTATGGGCTTTTTATTTCATTTGTTTTTATCATTTATTTTGTTGTTGTTCACTTGTTTGTTATGATTTTTGATTTTTCATCTTTTATCTGATAGTAAGAACATAAAGTTGAATGGGTAAGGATATGAGGAGGGTCTAGGGAAGGGAACAGAAAAAAAAGAGAACAAATTGGTTTTTTTGATTTTGTAAGACTTAGTGACATTAATCACTCAAATAACAAACACCTTTTCATGTTTGTTTGTTTTCTTTGAGCATGTGGGTTAGTGATAAGGCAAAGGTCAAAGTGTTTGAAAAGAAGATGCATTAAGTCAAACTGATCAAAAGACAAAAATACATTAGTAATTTAATAAAATTATACTTTCATCTCACCATCAAGCATTAAATTACCAATAATTAAGGTTATTCTTGAAGAGATATAAGCAAAGCTGAAAGAATTAGTTATCTTTATTTTACCATGTTAAAGAATATAATTTATAATCTGGATATTTGAATAAATAAACCAAATTACTAGGAAAAAACTGAAAAATCCGTAGTTATAGAAACAAGTTTCAAAAACTAAAAATATCCATTTATTATTTCACTCTAAGTGAAAACTTTATTCTTTAAATGATAATTAGAGTATGTGGGAGGAAAATGTTCCTGCTAGGTTGTGATAATGGCAATTTTTAAGAGAAGCAAAATAATTTGCATTTCTTCAAGCTTTGCATGAAAATCATAAACTAGTGATATAATGATGCTGCCAAATTAAGAAAGAAATAGGGACAGAGTTCAGTAGCCCTCAACGGAACACAAAGCACAAAGAAGTCTTATTCTTCAGTCTTTCTTTGTCCATGGGGAAGGCAAGAATCCAATTTCCTTCAGTGTTGTCGTCTTCCAATTTTACTTCATCTCTCCCTCATATTCCCTTTTTAAAATTCCAGATTTCCTGGACAGAAATGTAAAGAATTCTCAGTCATTCGCATCCCTCTATGGTACCAATGCTCACATTTCCCTTGGAAGTACTAATTATGAAAATAAAGAGATTTCCCTGTTCTATGGCCTCCAGAAAGACACAAAAATCACCATTTGGGGGAATTAAATCTTGTCCTCACATATATATTAGTAGAGAGTGTCTTATCTTGTCAAAGGATTCTTGGACAATGAAGTTGTCTGCTAAGGGCAACGGACCATCATCATGACAATTAGCAATTCCACAACGTGTTGGATTTCTCTACTTGGACAGGTATGTGGGGTTGGCAAGAGGAAAGACCATAAATGCTGGCCTCCAGAAGTTTTACTTCTCTGTCATGTTTGGCAAACGGCAGCAAGTGGTAGCCATTGGTGTCATGTTGTTCAGACCTAAGTGTTAGCAGTCTAAGTATTAACTAGTGTACGAGTCCTCAGACAGGCCTCCCATAGCCTGACACTTAGCAACAGCCTGTTTACCTTCAACCCTGAAGACCTGACTACTATCCTAAACACATCTGGTGGCGAGGAATTGTATGTTCTTTTCCCTAAGTCTGATCATTTTCCCGGTTCTCATTCACTTAATGTCTGCTTCTTTTCCCTTTCCTTCGGTATTTGGTTGATATCAGTCTGTTCATCTGTTTGTACAACTGTTAGACACCACACACAACTTGTCTTCAGGGACTGTTGTTTCCCTCTCTCGGGGCCAGTTAGGGCATCTAGAAGTGTATAATTTCAGGAACCAATGGTAGATGTGACCCCACCCATTACTGCTGGCCCGTTCACTTAGTCACAGTACATATACCAGGACGACCACCAGGACTCCTACCGTATTCCCTGCCAGGCCTGCTTTTTCTGACCCACGTTAGCTTCCTAGCCGCTTCTGTAGTTTTTCTCATTGTCTTATGATTTGTTTCTATTGCTGTGAAGAGACACCATGACCATAGAAGTCCTATGAAGGAAAACATTTAATTAGGAGGTTTCCTTACGGTTCAGAGGTTCAGTCCTTTATCATCGTGGCAGAACATGACTATGCAGGCAGACATGGTGCTGGAGAGGTAACCGAGAGTCTGTGTCTTGCTCAGGGAACGGGAAGTATCTAAGACACTGGGTGTGGCTTGAGCATAGCTGAGACCTTAAAGTCCATCTCCACAGTGACACACTTTCTCCAACAAAGTCACACCTCCAAATAGTGCCATGCCCTTTGGGGGGACATTTTCTTCTAAACCACAACATTCATTAACTACTCAGTTGTCAGCTGTTGCTTCTCTTGGGGATCTCGGCTGCTTTTCTGTTTGTTTTGGTCCTTTACATTCGAAACTGACCCATGACCCCTTCAGCAAAGCCTGCTATTGAGCTTGTTGTCCAACTCCAGAGGAGGTAGCACAGGAGGTGTAAAGCAACTGATTTACTCCTCCTACCTTAAGGCTTGGCATCTCATCACATCACACACTTACCTTTTTTAGTTGGGGCCTGGAGGAATGGCTTCAAGGTTAAGAGCACTCGCTGTTTCTGCAGAGGCCTCTTGTTTCTTTCCCAGTATCCACATGGCCACTCATCATCTTTTGTGCCCCCAGTCTCAGGGAATCTGATGTCCTCTTTTGCCCTCTGTGGGCACCAGATAGGCAGCTGATACTCAAATATACATGCATACAAAACACTCATACACACACCAAAATAAGAACATATCTAAAAAGAAAAGATAAAATAAACTTTTATTTTATTTCTTAGGAGTGAGATTGCATGGGACCAGAACATGGAGGTTAGAAGACCAGACAACTTTTCGACGCCAGTCAGTTCTCCTCTTCCACCAGCGTTTCCAGGGGACAAACACAAGTCCTCCCCATCTCGCTCTGTAGCTACTTTTATTTCTATCTGTGCTCTCTCATGACCACAGTGCTTTGCTTTTTAGCACAGGTCACGGCAGACCCTCCCCCCCCCACACACTCTACCATCAAAAGAAATGCTACTCTCTGGCCACATAAGAATGATTGCAGGGCTAAGGCTTTAGCGGGCAAAGATCAGCAGCAAACTGGTTGAGACTCTGTCTTTAGGAGCCAGAACAATCAGTTGAAATCTTTGTGCTATGGTCTCCAAGTATCCAGCATATTCAAAATGGTAGAGATGGTATGTGTGTCTTCCTCCTGGTCCTAAGATTTATATTGCTTTTTCCTAGGGCAGCAAGGGAAAGTAAACCACTAATTAGGAAGTCAGATTGCCAATCTGTAACATCTGCTTATTTATAGGAAAATGAACTTCACACCGAAAGGTTCCAATATAATCCTAAAAATCTTAACATTAATACTAAAAGTAATTACAGCAGCTATTTAGCACTGCGGAACAGTCCCCTTCACTTGTCTCACGAACTCAGAGTCAAGACCACGTGCTAAACTGGTGGCCAGAATATCAGTGAAAGTTTGTTTTAAAAATAAAAATCAATAAAAAGTAATGTGATTTTTAGAAAAAGAATATTACCCAGAATTTATGAAGTTTTCACCATGATATTCAATGAAAGATCCCGTGCAGTGGTTCGGTTTCAGACTAAACACCACACTAAAAGTTAAACACAGGCCCTTCAGGTTGGTTTACTTCTCTCTGACTTAATATCAGGCCAGTGTTTTCACTGGTACCAAAATCTTTATATTTAGAATAACTTTGATCAATTCCTGACAATTTTGTCACAGTAGATAATGGCGAAATATCCCCACCTGGTACTCCAAGTTGAAGCTTGCTATTCAGGCTTAACATTTTCCTCTTATTTTTCTTCAGTAGTTTTTTAGTTCTGGAGTACAGTTTATTTCTGTGTCACACTGAGTGTGATCACTGAGTGTGTCACACTGAGTGTGACCAGCGACAACATCACTCTGAATCAACACACATAATTTCAAGGATTACTAAAGTACAGTGTGAAATATTTCTGGCCAAACAAGTGAATGTCAGTAGCACGTAAGGTGAGGGAAGAGATTGAGCCGATTTGTTGTCAAAGCGATATGCAGCGGGTGAGATCTGTATTTCAATATAGGTGTGTTCATCCATTTCAGTGAATCCCAACAATCTTGTCGTAGGTCCTGTAACTTGATATAGGTTAGGGATAACAAATATTCAAAACCCCTAGACAGACCTTACCTGCAAATTCATACGAAGCCAAGTCTACATTATGTTGAATGCAATTTATTTTCTCTGTTTCTATGTATTTCTTAAGCTCATTAGAGAAAAGAGATTTCACCTTCAGGTGAAATTCATTTCTGTCTTAAGAGACAGCACATAATTGTCTTTCACTTTCCCTTCGATTGCCTCTTCTTTTAGCATTTAATCCTTCACCCATTAAAATAACTACTTGGAGATGGCATTTCTTTGGGGGAAAGTTATAGATATGCTAAGTGGTGTGTGACAAATGAATTCTATAATTTGAAAACCTAGTAGCTATCAGGTGGTGAGCGATGGCTCCTGCCAGGTTTATTGACTATTAAAGGGACATTTTACAGCACGTGCTGCATCAGGTATTTATTCTCAAGTCAGCCTGATGTGCTCAGCTCCACAGTTGAGCTTCTGGGATTATCAAACTATAACTATGTTTTATATATGTTGGAAAAGTATTTTTATTCGCTGGAACTGTTGCCTAATTATTTAAAAATAAATCCCAGATTTGGGCCCTTATGAGATGTCAGTTTTACTAGATTATTATTTATTAATTCTGAAAAAAATTAAAACTGAGTTAAAAACTGTGCATGTAATAGTAACTTTTAATCATTATTTATTATGCAAGAAATTTTAAACCCAGCTTCTAGATCCCTAGAGATTCATTTATTACTTGAGATTCTGTCTCCTTTTCCAGGTTATTCTGGCACAAACTCTGTAGTTCAGGTTGGCCTTGAACTCATTGTCCTGCTGCCTTCCCCTACCATGCACTAGAATATCAGTCATGTGCCACTAAGGCAGAGTTTCGTTAATTACTTTTTAAAAATGTCTTATTATTATCAAGGCGTAGAAGCACAAACTTGAAATCTCACAATGACAGGCACCCAAGCTGCAGTGCTGACAGTTCCAGACAGGTCTGAAATGAATAGCATGATCTAGTCTCAGAGACCAAAGAACAGAGGGATGTACAAGTAATACATGCTGCAAATACTCATAGGGATTCTAGTCAGCCATATAGAATAAGGAAGTATATTGTTTGTAGGAAAATGGATGAAACTGAAGACTATCATATTAGATAAAATAAGCCAAAGTGAAAAAGACAAATGCCACAGTTTTTTTCTCTTTGATTCAGGATTCTGTTTCTTCATACATAAGAACACACACACAGTCTCCCCCGCCCCCGTGTGTGTGTGTTTGTGTGTATGTGTGTATGTGCGTGTGTGTGTGTGTGTGTGTGTGAGAGAGAGAGAGAGAGAGAGAGAGAGAGAGAGAGAGAGAGAGAGAGAGAGAGAAACAGAAATAGGGACAAAAGAGGGAGAGGGATAGACAGACAGATAAGGAGAGAGGCAGAGAAAGCGACAGAATGCGAGCTATGTATGAAGAAACATTGCCATAATATCTGTGAAGAAAAAGAATTAAAGGGAGCAGTGACAGGACAGAATAATAGATTGTTGAAATAGTCAAAGTACAGAATATTCTTGAATGAAATACACCACTTTATAAATTGAGCATATGTTACACTTTTTTAGATAAAAGAAATCAAAATACGCAAGCAAATTCCCACAGTGTAATATAATACTTAACATGTGTCGAATAACCACAATCCTTAACATGACATTGGTAATTTAATGAAATATTTTCCTCTATACACAAATATTGTGCTCTATAAGCATGTTTGAGAGCTCTAAGTTCAGAAGAATTTTTTTTATTATTGGTTTCCAGAATCTTAAAGACTTTGTGTTCGTTTGCACGAGAATAGTTCTCATAGCCCCTGTATTTTTATACTTAGTCCCTAGTTAGTAGACCTATCTAGAAAGGACTAGGAGGTCTGATCTTAATGGAGGAAGTGGGTCACTGAGTGTGGGAATTAAGGAGTCACAAGATTTGTGCTCTTCCCAATGTGCTTTCTGTGTCATGATTGGGTTTTGAAATTAATGAAGGAATCCAGTGGGGTAATGTTTAATTTATTAAAGGACAAATCAGTGCAGTAGACTCACAAGACTGAAGAAAGCTGCTATATCACTACTGGTTCAGTTGTTACACTAGTGGCCACTGCTTCCTTCTTTCAAAGGGGGATGGGGAACATCAACCAAGCTGTAAGTGGCTTGCTGCCAGTTTGTCCACCTCCCAAGAAAGCACACAATCCAAGAACTTCACCCTTCATTCAGGTGACTACAGCTCTTTGCAACTCTGTCCCTTAGACAAAATTGCCCCTCACAATTGGCCACAGAGCAGTGACAGAATCCCTGTATCATGAAATATGAACTCTTAGCTCTTCCTGCCACCTTGTCCTCAGTCATCACGGAATCAAATTAATTGGATTTATTACCCTAATTAAATAGTTTGTTCCATAAGCTGTATTGATCATTCTGTTTTGTGACAACAGTAGATTTAGTTTTCCTCTACTTTGCAGTTCCATCTCTCTGCTAATCTGATGGTCATGCTGTCAAATTGATTTCTAAATATTTACATTTATACCCATAGACATGCAGAGCTCTAAATCTTCTTCAGAAGTTTCTTTGTACTTGATGTTGGTCAACATAGAGATATGGAACTGCTCAAATTGCAAGAGACTAGAGATGGAGGCCTGAGCCCTTAAGGTGACATCATTATTATCCCCACTGTGGCCAATTATCAGTCAAGATCGTGGAATAGGAGACAGTGAAAATGTGAGGGACTGAAAGTGGAGAGGTGTTGGAGGAGGCTGCCTGTTTGGCCCCTGCTGCTCAGACCATGAAATAATCACAGAGAAACTACATTATTTGCAATAGAGTTTAACTAATAGCATAAGTGTATATATGGCTCACTCTTATATCTAAAATTAACCCATTTCTATTAATCTGTGTATCACCGTATGGCTGTGATTTACCAGCAATGTTCCGGCACATCTGCCCCTGGTGGCAACTACATGGTGTCTTCTTTCTTCCATCATTCAGTTTAGTTCCCTGCACCCTCACCCCCTGCCTAGTTTTATTCTGCTCTATCACAGGCCAAAGCAGTTTCTTTATCCATTAACCAATAAAAGCAACACATATATAGAAGGACCTCCCACAACAGAGAGAAGAGCTGCGCAATGTTGCCTTTCAAATATGAGATAGTTATCACCACCATGGGCTCACAACAGCTTTGTTTTCCTGAAAAGCCCTAGAAAAATGAAGAAAGAGCAAATCATAGCACAGAGGAAGTGGAGCACAAGAGCTCTAGGACCCACTACGCACCAAGGAGATATTGGCAGTGGGTAATTGTTGGGAAAAACTGTTTCATAGTAGGCTTCTAGTGATTCAGTAGAAGTCACTAATCCATATACATATGGCACTATGAATAACACTAACTAGACTTATAAAGTTTTATTTTTTAAAAAAAGATGTGAGTTGAAAAGGCATGATAGAGAATGAGGAAATTTTGAGGAAGAAATTGGAAATAGATATTTTTTCCATTGATCACATATATGAAATTTATAAAAACAAGGAAAAAAATAAAAATTCAACAAACTTTTACAAAGTAATTATGCTTTTACATGCTTTTAATTGAAAATATATTTTTTCTCCTACAATACATTCTGATTAGAGTTTCCTTTCTTTCTACTCCCCCTAGCTCCTCCTCATCTTCCCTACCTCTCCTCTAGATTCACTTTCTTTCTGTCTCTCATTTGAAAAGAGCAGGCTCTAAGAGGTACCATCCAAGCCATACAGAATAAGATACAATAAGATGAGACAAAAACGACTATATCCATGTTGGTCATGGCAACCCAATAGAAGGTAAAGAATCCCATGAGTAAGCACGATAGTCAAATAGCCAGTTGTTCTCATAGTCAGGTGTCCCATTCATTAAAAATGCAAAGCTAAGGACTATAATATACACACTGGGGACCTGGTACAGACCTGTGTAGGCACTATGCTAGCAGCTGTTTCAGTCTCTCTGCATTTATATGTGCCTTGCTTATTTGATTTATACGGCCTAGTTCTCCTAGTATTTTCCATATCTTCTGGCTTTTAAAATTTTTCTGCTTCCCCCTTTTCAGTATTCCCCCAACACTACAGGGAGAGATTTGATGGAGATCTCCAATTTAGACTTCATTTCCACATAATGTTAGTTTGTGGGCCTCTAAATCCATTCTCATCTATGACTGGAAAAAGCCTGTGTGATGATGATTGGATTTGGCACTGATCTGTGAGTATAGAGAAATATTATTAGGAATCATTTTATTATATTTTTTCCTTTAGAATAGCAGTGCTTGATTGTACCCTAAGTCTCTGGGCTCTCTAGTCTCTAGTTCTTAATTATCCAATAAAAATGACAATTCTACCAAAAGCAATTTACAAATTCAGTGCAATCCCCATCAAAATCCCAACACAATTCTTCATATGGAAAAACAAAAAATGCAGGATAGCCAAAAATCCCATACAATAAAGAAACTTCTGGAGACATCACCATTTCTGACATCAAGCTCTATTATAGAGCTACAGTAGTGGAAACATCTTGATTTGGGCATAAAAATGGATAGAGGACCAATGGAATTGAATTGAAGACCTGGATATTAATCCACACACCTAAGAACACCAGACTTTTGACAGATTATACAATGGAAAAAAAGAAGCATTTTAAGCAAATGGTGCTGGCATAACTGAATGTCAGCTGTAGAAGAATGCAAATTGATCAATACCTATCCCCATGCACAAAACTCAAGTCCAAATAGATTAAAGTCCTCAATATAAATCCAGTCACAGTGAACCTCATAAAAAGAAAGTGGAAAGTAACCATATTTTCTTTATCCATTCTTCAGTTGAGAAAATATTTTATTACGTGAGATAATCCAAGCTCAGAAAACTGAGTACCATATTCTCTTTCTGACCTGGGGACTAAAGCTTATAGCGAGTAAGCATATGTGTCTAAGTGGGAGCAAATATGAACAAAGGCCAGAAAAGCAGGAAAAGGCCGTGTGATGTGACTGAAGGAGGCTCTCAGGGTTGGCTGGGGTAGGATAATTGGACACATAAAATGTGAAAGAAAAATGTGGAGCAAGCATATAAGAAGAAGAGAAATGAGGCAAACTAGTAAGGAATGGAGACTCAAATAACCTTATCAAATGACACAAGGAAGCCTGTTACCTGGTAGTTGAAAAAGAGTGAAAGGAACAAAAGAGAGTAACAATAATAATATTGAAACTCTTTTTATAATCAATTCACATTTAAAATTATTTAAATGTAACTAGATTTCAAATATAAAAATATTGATAATGAAAAGGATCCAAAGTTTTAAAAATATTATAAAATCTGTATATGCTCTTACTATTTGTTTTCCTCTCACAATATCATATGTATCATTATTTAAAGGGATATATTGTTAATACCACAGATGTGAGCTGAAAGACCTCTGATTTAAATAATAATTATAACAAACTTTTTAAATTTATTGATGTTGTTCCAAAAAATTATATTCAATATCTACAATTTTCTTTATTTGTTCAATCACTCATTCATTTTATGTGTACGGGTGTTTGTTCATTATCTACCTGTACACTTTCAGAGGATGGAAAAGGACCCCAAATCCACTGGGACTGGAGTTACAGACAGTTGTAAGCCACTGCAAGCATTCTAGGAGTCTAACCCCGGTTCTCTAGAACATTGGCCATTGTTCTTCCAGTGAGTCATCTCTCCAGGTCTAGCACAGTCCTTTACTTATGGGAAGTCCTTCCGTATATATGTTGCTTCAATTGGCTAATGAATAAAGCTGTTTCAGCCAATGACTTAGCAGAGAACAGCTAGGCCAGAAATCTGAACACAGATTTAGAAAAAAAAATAGTCAGAGTCTAGGAGACACCCTATAGCTTCTGAAAAAAGACAAGCTGGAACCTTAGGAACCTAACCGGTAGGCTACAGTCTCATGGTGAATCACAGATGAATAGAAATATGTTAATTTATAATGTAAGAACTATCTAGGAATACACTAGAGTCATTGGTCAAATAGTGTTATAATTAATATAGTTTCTGTGTGATGATTCAGATCTGAATAGCAGGGAAACAAAAGAGTAGTCTCCACATACATTACAGAGCTCATTTCAGGGAGAATATTTCATGATGTGATCTATCGAGGACTGATAATCCTTTCCAATTATTACCCTTTCTTTATTAAACATATTTGTGGAATTTGTATGTATATTCTTTACTTGTTTTCACTGCCTCTTCTTTAACTTTTAGAGTCATCTGGAACTTATGTATTTATATTACAATTTACTTAGGTTATTAGGGTATAAGGGATAAAAAATACTAGTCATACTGAGATAAGTCACTAATGGGTATTCATTTGTTTTATTGCAAGTGGTATGTGTGATTGTAGTAAATACGTTTGAAAATAAAAATGAAATAACATCCTCAGTAATAACCAAACAATAATAATTTTTGTTATTCCTGAGAATAAGTAGAATTCACATTTCTATTATAAAAAAAGTCCAGTTCTCATTAAATTGCGCAACAACATGTATGTGTGTCTTAATATATCTTTATCTAGATTATTGAGGATACTCATTCATATTTAAATAATTGAAAAATTACATCAAAGTTAGAACCAATTATGGGTACAAATATAAAAAGACATATTCAATGACCAGTAACCAGTACCACAGTTCAAGTTTGGAACTTTGGACTTGGAATCCCCAGAAGAACCCCTCACAGTTGTGTACAGTCCGTTCTTGGTCCCTAGTCCACACAACCACACACACATCTGTCTCTATAGATTTCATTTCTGGGCATTTTATAGGTATGGAATTATACATTATGTGGCCATCTTTATTTATTTATTTTTAATAAAAATTTCCACCTCCTCCCCTCCTCCTATTTTCCCCCTCTTTCCCCATCCCCCTCCCCGTCCTTCTCTCTCTCTCTAGTCCAAAGAGCAGTCAGGGTTCCCTGCAATCCCCTACAGGCATACATGCAGGCAGAACATTGCATATACAATAAATGAATTTTTAAAAAATTATAGCAATTTATATTATTTATAATTAAATAATAACAAAACACACTTAATTTTTAAAGGTTTTGAGATTGATACATGTGTCATATTTTTTATAAATACTGTTACACTCCATGTTTGAATATGAAAAATTATAGAAATAATGAGGAAATGTTATGTCACTTTTCCTTCCTTCAGGTAACATTAGGACTGTATATAAAGATGACAGAAAGAATGCTCTTAAATATTAATAAATAAAATAAAGAATTAAACATTGTTATCTTAGAAGCATTGTACACCTTCTCACTTTAATAAGCACAAATTTTATAAAAAAGGAATTAGGGATTGAGATAACTCTTTATATGACTTTTGATTTATAAAATCATAGTTTCCATTTGAAACATTTTTATTATAAAGTATACTTTATTAAGAAAAATTTGCTAATAACAAAAGAGAATATATAATTAATCTCTTCCTCAATGAATGTAATAATATTTCTTGTAACATTTTGTGTAAGTGCAATAAAAGCAAATTATTCTGATGGGGAGCAGCTACATACTGAACCATATCATTTCTCAAAGTTAGCAGGAAACCACTCTTGTTGCTAGTACTACCGATTGAAAACTTAGACTGCTCAGGCTAGTAAATAGCATAAATGAGAGCCCCCAGGAATGAATGAGGATATGGCCAGACACTTCAATACTTGCTTCTGAAACAGAATGCAATCATTGTAAAAGCGTATTTGCCATCCAAGAAATATAAATTCTATAACTATAAATAATCTTCCCAGGTTTCCTATCCCCACTCCAGTCTATCCTTTTTCCTCTCCTTCCTCCTATATTCCTAACTCTAACCAAAATGGAAAAACTAGATGTATCTATAACTAAGAAGTGTTGCTTTTCCTTCTCATTCCTTTCTAATAATAGTGGCCTAACTATTGTTTAAACAAGAAATAAACCATATGTAAATACACAAGGGATTGATCAATTTGTTTTATATAAATGGTACAGCATTTAAAATTGGACAATCAAATGTACATTTTACACACACACATATACATTATATGTACACACACACACACACACACATATATGTATGTGTTTGTAACTTCAGATGTCTAGGAAACACTACCCAAAAAATTTGAAGTGACAGATACATTGTTTTTAGAGAACATTGTGTAGTAAGTCCTTTCTATTGTAAAATACAAATGTAGGTTTGTATATTTGTATAGTCATACCATTTAAAAATGGACATTAAATATAATATATGTTTGTTTAAAATTTATATAGGTTATTTTCATTTTTAAACATTTGGATTTTTGAATCTTCATATTAAACAATGAACATTGGGTCACATAATAAATGGATAAACATATTAATAAAACATCCTACCACCTACTTACACTTCAACATTATCTTATAATAAAATTAAACTAGATTCATTGTATTTATGATTAAATCTATTACTTGAGGATTGGTCTATGCCCTATCTAAAAAGTTATGTATTTCATGCTCCAGGAAACAGCAACTTTCTATATTAGAACATATATGCTAGAAGCTCCTTATAAGAGAATTTATGTATATGTGTGTGCTTGTGTATATTCACATGTATATGCACACACACAACACACCAACACAACATATATAGATACATATACATACATACATACACACACACACACACACACACACACACACACACACACACACACACACACACATATATATATATATATATATATATATATATATATATATATATATATAAATAAATTTTACGGACTTTCTGTCTGCTATGTCCTTGTATTACACTATGGATTATATTATATTAACTTTATTTTCTGTAAGTTGTAAAACTTTCAGTGTTCGTCATATACTCCAGAAAGTTGCTAACTACATTTTGCTTTTGAAATAAAATCTGTTGACAGCATTAGTAAGGCTGCTTTCATTTGCATGGTAATTGAAAAGAAAATAGGGGGAAAATGTTAACATATGATAAAAGAATCCTATTTGTCCTACCTAAACTTAGGTGTCATGTATTCATTCCTACAAGATAGGAAAATAACAAGACTATCCAATTAATTATCCACATAGATTGCAATTCTGCAGCAGTCTTCTGGCCAAAAGAAAATGGGAAATCTATTAATCAATGAAAATGAAATGAATCATAACACTTCTAAGTCCTGTACACAATTTTAATTTGTGGCAGATAAAGGTTGGGATTTTTTTATTGATTTGGAGATGACAAAGTTTATTTGGTTGTCCAGATAGTCCCTAAATTTCTCTAGCTCATACTTAATTTTTTAATATAACAACTTTGAATAAAATCTTGTTCAGTTTTCAAGGTGATAAGGTTATTATCCTTGTAGAATAACTAGTGCACTAAAATGTGTTTTTAATAGATTATAACATCTTTGTTTTTATATAATTGACAAAATCTTATAAATAAAGGAGGAGCCTGATAACCTCACAATAAAAATAGCATAAAATAACATGAAAATGCCTAGCAATGTTTGTACATCTGATAAAGAAATTTATATGAGGTTATAGTCATAATGGTTTTTGGTTTTTTTAAGTAAAACTATTTTCATTTTTTTGGAGAAATATGTTTAACACATATTGCTAGGCAACAGTTTTCTGATTTTCTGCATGCTCTTTTTCGCATTTTTATTTAACTTGATTAGATACGTTGCATGAGAATTTGATCGTTATTTTATGCCTTATTCCACACAGGATCCTATAGATTTAATATACTCACAACCACACACATTCATGTTCTATTCAATTTTTAACTACTCAGGAAACTTGCTATTCACTGTGGTTAGATAGTAAAATACCAGGAATGTTATACATAACTTTAATATGCAGGTTAAGACCAATTCAGTGCTCAGTTTATAATCTTTTAATTCCTGAATCACCAGGTATGGTATTCTACATAATTCTACACTGTCTATAATTCTAGTAATGTGGAACATAAGCTCATTAATTTTACTTTCCCACTGTTGCTCATTCTTTACATTATCTTTCTAAACTCACCTGTTTCTAGGTCCTGAACGCCCCCCCCCCCCAAAAATAATTTTCTATTGTCTCGACGAAACACGGGTGACTTCAACTCAACCATGTGGAACTCTTAACAGTTCCTTATAGTCCCAGGGAAGCACAAATGATCCTAATCATTTAGTTCATAGCCAATATTTACAGGATTTTAAAGCTCCCTACAGATGCTTAAGATTATTCTCTATCCTTTAAAAAATATATTTGCTAAACTGTATAGATTGTTGCTGTAACCCTTGATTTTCTGTCAAAATTGAAAAAAAGATTTTATGGATAAGGCCTCAGTGCACATTGGACATAGGATGTGGAAGCTGGGCGTAACCTGAAAGCCTTCTCTCTGACCCTAGTATCCATAGTAATCAAAAGTGATACGCCAGCAACTAATTGGGTAGAGAAATCTATAGTCATTCCCAACAGTGTTGTCTCAGAACAACAACAATGGCCAGATTTATCTACAGATAAAGAGTGGCACTTAAGCCTTGGTGGTAAATAACAGATTTTTCAGTGGACTCTAACGCTACTTGACAGGAAGGAATTCAAGCCTGGAACTGAAAACCTAGTCAAATATACATCTTAGTAATGTCATGGATCGTAGAGGAGACTCCTGCACCTAAGGTCTAGGAAATGCTGAAAATAAGGAGAGGAATGATTCTAAGAGCCAGAGATCAAAATGTCTACAAGAGAGATAGTGTATTCTATGAAAGGAAAGCTACATCTATGTAATCAAGTCAGGAGGGAGAGACTTGGTCCTGCCTCAAGTGCTATGACAGACTTTATTGACTCCCCATGGGAGGCCTAACCCTCTCTGAATAGTAGATGGTGGGTGGTATGGAGAGGTGGAGGGGATGGTGGGAGGATGGAGAGAGAGGGAACTGGGATTGGTATGTAACATAAGATTGTTTTAAAAATTAAAATAAATAAATAAATAAAAGACAAAATCGTTAAGACAAACTCTCTTTATAATTCACTCTCATATTAAGGAGCTCTTTTAAGTACCAGGAATGCTCAAGGGATTTGATTCAGAAATTATCCCTTGGGTAAACCTTGAAGATAGAGCAAGACTTCAGAGAACAGTTGAGTTAGTATGCACTTGTAAAGAGAGATAATCATAATGTTGAGTTAGAAGTAATCACATATAAAAAGAAATGCGTTTCCAATGTAAGAGTAAGAGAATTAGCAAAGAAGGTCAGAGCAAATGAAGCGGATTTGGATATTGTTATGAGGGAATTCTACTGAAAATTTCATGGATCGCTGGGGATGAGAAGTGCTTGAGTAGAGAATGTTGACTGATGATTGCTTGGAGAATGATTTTAGATGTAGATAGTGACAAGGATAGCTGAATCATTATACTTTCATGGTTTGCCACAAGAAAGACATATTTTCCAAGATTTAATATGAATAACTAACTGGCAACTAGTGTTGTACTATTTTCGTCCCTGACAAATACATTCCATCATTTGGTTCATGGAACATTCCTACAGACATTATTTTAATTAATGTATCTAAACCTATGAAACTGATATACTTATTTATTTTTATATCTTTCCTTTTTCTTTTTCTTTCTTTTTTTTTTTTTTTGTTTTTCCAGACAGGGTTTCTCTGTACAACTTTCTTTGTAGACCAGGCTGGCCTTGAACTCAAAGAGATCCACCTACCTCTACTTCTCGCGTGCTGCGATTAAAGGCATGTGCCACCACCGCCTGACTGTATACATATTTCTTACTAATAAAATATAATAAACTGGACTGAAAACATCATGACATTAGCATTAAATTATCTCATGACAATAATAATTTATTACTTATCTGTACAGCTTAGCTTCCAATAATTTGCACAGAAGGTCAGCTGGTTGGAGAATGCCCATTTTCAGGTGCCTCAGTCTAACCATCTTCCAAGTGGCCTGAGAGACATATGTGCATCTTGGTTTCTCTTCCTCCAAGGAAGATTGTCAACTTTTACTATTTACTCTGACAGGGAGAACTAGGGAATCTGGTCAGTTTCCTTGAATATTTTGAATTGTTTACCTTTCTGATTAAGGAGCTTCCTTGCAGTTTGGAACATTTCAATCTCAAAGGAAACTGTTGCGACAATGACAAGTCAGGAAAAATGGATTGTGTTGATTGGTTTTAACTTGACAGAATGAGGACTACATGGAAAGAGAATTCCCTTGAATTGCCTCGATCAAACTGACTTGTTGGTATTTCTGTAGCAATGTTCATGTTTCGCTATCACAGAAAGAGTCACCTTGAATGTGGGCAGCTCCATTTATTGGGATGGACTGTAAATTATATAAGAGTGAAGAAAGCTACCTGGCTTTATTAATAGGAAAGTGACAAGCCTGCATTTATTCTATCTGCTCTTGTCCATAGACATTAAGTTACCAACTGATTGAGTTCTTGCCTTGACTCCCCCAAAATGATGAAGAGGAACTTCAAACTGTAATCTCTTTCTTCCCTGACATTTTTTGATTGTGGTGTTTGACAATATGAACAGGAACGAGGCACGAACATGTGATTATCTGTTTTGAGTTTATTTGTTTTGCTTTTTATGGAATTGTTAAATAATGAAGCTTTTTTTTTGTTTGATACTTCCATTCTCTTCTATGTCTCAGAATTGTAAAAGTATAGCACAATTGACTTTATCTTTCAAGTTTCTGTTTCTACTAGACATTGGAAAGTATTGCTATGATTCTTTGTAGCTTGGAACATTATTTTTATTTTAAGTATGCCCTTTTATACTTTAGTGTTGTTCACTTTTAATCTAATGCCTTTAATTAGATACTTCCTCTCGTCCTCAGAGAAAATTTCAGATAGATGTTAAAAAAACATCTTCACATAACCAACTTAAGGATGCCAGTAGTGTATATTGATTTCCTCTTGTATCATCTCAGACTAATGGCACTGTGGGTCACTCAAGTTCAGATAATTAAGCAGAGATTGAAATGTGAGAAAATTCACACAGATATTTATAAGTGGTAATCAAACACACAGATTGAGTTTCCATTAGAACATGCAACAGGATTTCTCTTTCTTAAGGAAAAAATGTTTCCCCTGATTCTGAATCCTCTGTAAAAAGAGTAGTGACTTTGTTAAAAGAGCTGTGTAATTATGTATTTTCATCGAATCGTGCTTTTTTTGTTTTCTGATTTGATTTATACCAGGATAGATGTAAAATTACTTATTATAAAAATACTGATACATATACTACATATAAAGGTGGTGTTTTACATATGATTAATTCCTTTCTCAGATATGATGCACTTCCCCTCAAGATACCCTGCATGTTGATATAGGGAAGATAAGGAATTGAATTTATTAGTTCAATCATGATATTTATATGAAAAAGGCACATAAAATAATAACATATTAGATTACAATTTAAAGAAAAATTGTTTTATAAATAAAGTTTTAGAGTAATGTCTATTTATTTTTTATTTATTTGAAGATTCATTGCTATGGTACAGAATTATTAAGAAATAAGGTCTTAGTGTCATAAATAGGAGTTCAAAACAAGAATTCTGTTCATTATATATTAAATTTTGAAAAACATTTTGGCAGTTGAATGTTTATGCCAAGATTAATTATTTGAGGTATCTTACAGCACACATTATATATTTACAGAAAACACTGTGTATGTAGGTTATATCTAATGCTAAACACACATATATGTCATATATGCATAAGAAATATGCAAATATTATTAAATCACTGAAAGGATAAGTTAATTTAATTTGAGACAATCTATTAACTGAGCATACCCTATTTATTTGTTTATTTGGGTGATAATATATTTTGGACCTAGTGACATATACATCTTCTACCACTGAGTGACAACCTGAACCCTAACAACTCATTGTTAGTTACCTTAAAATGTATTTTTTCTGTATATTTCCTCTGTAGCCATCATTTATTTAGATACACATCTCAATGATCTGTTTCTGACCCAGAATGCTTCCTAGGCACATTTTCCTTTAATGGAATGACGAATACTTATTACAGGTTTGAAGATGCCATGAGTATAAATTATAATTTAGGAGCTGAATTAAAGAAAAGTTAAACTTTGTATGAGATAAAATTTTCTGATGGTGCCCAAGCAGACACATAAACAGCTGGGCCTGAATAAACTCTAACCTCTTAAAATTCAGTAAAATTAAAATCATATCATGCATAGATGGTTGCATTTTAGTGAAACTAATTATTTTCTATATTATAAAATTTAATAGAAAAATTTACCCATGATGGATTCATAATATTATTAAACATTTTAAAATGGACTGATTTAAAAATAGTCAGCATATTATAAAGTTTTACTTGTGACTAATGTCTCAGAGATAATGCTTGAGATTTACAGCAAACTCAGTTCTTATGGTATTGGAGACAGTGTAAATTATTAAGGATAGCACTGTAGTGATAATTATTTTTTGATAGTTTAAAATTTAAAAGTGTACTTTATAAGAATTTGACACTTTCATAAGATACCATCTTAAGTTCATAAGAAATTCTGTTTTGAAATACATGTGCTGTTAAATACTGTGTGCTAAACATCTAATAAGGTAGTAAGGGTATTCCCCATCAGATATCCATGTGAATTCCATATACAAGAACATGGAATTCAATATCCTATGAGCAAGAAATGGCAAATAGGCATACAATAATTTATTACACAAATAAAAAGCAAGAATGAGTTATATTAAAGAACAGTCAGAAGTCAAATTGTGTGATATTTTGCCAAGTATTTTAACTAAGTTTACTATATAAATTTATTTTAATTAATAAGGATATTAAATAAGTGTTGAGACATACTTTTATGCATAATTCTTACAGCAATTAAGACAAGAATACTATTGTATTGGAATGTGATAGTTATAAATACTGTTGAAGATTGCATGCATTAGAAAAATGCACACGAGTAGTTGCAGATGAGAAAATTTAAACGTACATATCTTTGATGCAATGTTTCTATTAAGGTATGTTTTTAAGGCAATAGTACCACAATATGTACATGACATTTTGGCCTCATGATTTTTTGGAGGTGCATACTCTCTATGTCTGCACTCTTAGTTCTTTGTACCCAACTCCCAGTGATTCCAGTTTCCGTCTATAGAGAGACCTTCACCTCACTTCCTCACCTCTAAGTGAGGTCCATTGCTTTTTACCTAGAAGAGGTAGCCTCTAATTTGCCTTGCTCTCCCTATATTGACTCTCCAGACTGTTTACAGCCCAGCAGCCAAAATGCTATAACTGAAACAGACAATGGCACACGCATCCCCATGCAATACTGAGATCAACTCATATTTCTTTTCTAGTAGAAGCTAGCTTCTTGTTCTGAGTCTTCATAGCATGCTGTGGTCTTTTCTACAGCCTGGAATTCCTATGCCTCCTTCAGGACTATTTTGCATGGCTCACCATATTTTGTTGCCTCCTCCTTTTTTTTGCCCTCTTTCTTCCTTCTGGTTTCTTCTACATAGTCATAAGATTTATTTATGATGCATGTTTATAAAAGCATCCTCTCAGGAAGCCTTTGTTTTACACTGAAGTCAATGTTTTGTGAAGCAATTCTTAATGATTGTTTCATACTTTGCTCATTTTAAATTTCTTTTTCTTAAGCATTTGTTGAATTATAGACGAACTCAACATGTAATGCTAATGATCTCTAAGTACATTCAAGCACTATAAGGACAAGGACATTTTCTTTAAGCTATGATTATTTTTAATGCTAAATTTTTAAAGCGATAAAATTTGAACCCTTACTGCTCTTCGGACAGGAGAGGGAGGAGGAGTGGAGGGGGAAGAGGGAGGTAAATGGGAGGCTGGGAGGAGGTGGAAATTTTTAATAAAAAAAGAAAAAAAAAAGAAAAGAAACTTCAGTTCTAACTTAAGGGTGTCAGGTCCCCAGCATGGCTTAACTAGCAAGACTTGTCATACAAGGTCTACTTGGGAACTTGCTAGAAATGTTTGAGTTCCATCTTATCTACCGGAGTCAGCATCTGCATTTTATCAAGGTCTCCTGAGTCTAAGCACACATTCTGCCCTCCTGCAGATGGACCTCAAGCACTTTGGGGTCAAGATGCAGCATCCTAGTCAGATGGCAGTACATTGCCAGTCAGGGAGGCTGGATATCTCTCAAAGAGAGCCTGGTAAGACAGAAGTAATGATGCTCCATTGTGATATGAAAATATAGACACGAAATGTAAAACATGTAAAAAAATATTATAAATACCCAGTTAAAAAATTTGTAAACAGTATTACTTAAAAAGCCTCTTATTAAATTGATAATAAAATCTAGCTGCTAAGCTGTTATTACAGAAAATAGTCTCTTTTATATAAATTTACATGTGCTATCTCACAAAATATACCCTAAATGAATTATAATGAAATAATAGCAACGATCCTTTTTAAACTTGCAAGCTCACCTACTTAAATTAATATATCAAAATGCTCTAAAATGCACCTAAGTTATAATGGCACATTAAATACTTTTTACTTTTAAATAATGTTATTCATATACGTGAGTAAAATGGCTAACATCAGTAATTGAATGAAAATAACTTTCATATTCTGTTAACTCGAAGAGTAACAGTATGTCCTTAAAATAAAGTTTCGATGTGAAATTCTCTTTCCGCATACAAAGACATTGAAAGCAGGGTTAAACAAGAGATCGAGGAAAATAAGTACAGTCTAGAGGAAAATGGAAGGGAAAGGCGGAGAAGGAAAAGGTGGATAAGTTCATCTATTTTGAGGGAAATAAGGGCGAACTGTTGATACTGTCTTACTAACAATAAAAAAGCAGCAGCAACCAAATGCTATCTTCAAATATTTGTGTAGTGATCGCATACTAAAAGAAATTATTGTTATTATTATTATTATTATTATTATTATTATTATTATTATTATTATTATTTGTGGGGCTCTGTCTTTATCTCCCTCCATCGTCAGGTGAAGGTTCTATGGTGATATGCAAGATAATCATCAGTATGGCTATAGGATCTGGCCTTTTCCACCTCCCTCTCCTCAGCTGCCCACGGAACTAGCTGGAAGCATCTCCCTGGATACCTGGGAACCCCTCTAGAGTCAAGCCTCTTAATAATCCTAAGATGGCTCCCTTAATTAGGATATATGCTTCCCTGCTCCCATATCGACCCTTCCTATATCCCAAGCATCCCATTCCCCCAAGCTCTCTCCATCTTCCCCTTCACGCTTTTCTCTCCCCATCTCCCCTTGCCCCCAAGCCACCCCACCCCCAAGTTCCCAATTTTTGCTCAGCAAACTTGTCTACTTCCAATATCCAGAAGGAAAACTATAAATTTTTCTTAGGTTTCACCTTCTTATTGTCTTCTCAAGGATCACGAATTATAGGCTCGATGTCCTTTATTTATGGCTAAAAACCGATTATGAGTGAGTACATCCCATGTTCATCTTTTTGGGTCTGGGTGACCTCACTCAGAATAGTGTTTTCTATTTCCATCCATTTGCATGAAAAATTCAAGATGTCATTCAGAAAGACGTATGTAATAATTGCAGATCTAGAGTAGAATACATGTTTAGTCCTAGCAGACGACTTGTGCAGAAATTAAACTTTGAAGAAAGCTGAGGTTAATTTTTTAAAATGTCATGAAAATACAACTAAAGTTTGTGAGTACTGTAGCATTACTGATTACTTATAAAGAAAGACTCTGAGTGATGATAATAATAGTAATTTGGGTTTAACATTGCATTTTGAGCGTTAGTAACTGTGGGAGAATGTGAGAACTCACTAAGACAAATTGGAACCAAGAAAAATTTGGATATTTAATATGGCATAGAAGATACAGAAAAACTTTTTTTTTACATTAGCCTATTTATATGTTTGTTTTTACTAAATTTTTCTTTTATATTAATTTGTTTAATTATTGTCTAAGCCCAGCAGCAAGTGTGACTCTGGATCTCCTTCAAACACAAACAAATTCCCAGGAAAGCTACATAAAGTTTTATCAGCCTAGACAGAACAATCTTAGATGCTTGAAACTTTAGTGCTTCCACGGGCTTTCCCAATCGCTGAATGACTCAGTTGGAGTCTAAACATTGCCTTTGATGTAGAAAAGAAAGCCATACTGGCTTACTGCCAATGACAAGACACCATAGTGAAGATGAGTATGGTTAGAAGCCACGATGAGAAGGGAGAGATTGTCTAAATTCGTAGTCCCCTAGAATAAATAACCTCACTCCTAGAATGCTATAGTGAAACAATCATATTCAGCACAATAGCTGTAGGCTTAGGATCCCGACCTGACCCAGCAAATATGCCATTACCACACAACCCAGGCAGGCATGATGAATGGTATTAATGAGAACAAGAGATTTTGACCAGCTTAGATTTCAATGTGTAGCAGACAGTTTAAGATTATAGCTAACGTTAAATAGTGAAGTAGAATTTATTAAAATTTCAACGTGTTTCTTTACTTTTCATATTCTTCCTTTTTAAAAAAGTACATAATTATTAAAAAGTTAGAAATAATATTTTTTTCAAAAAATAGCAAAGAAAAATAGAATATACAACTAAATATATGATTGTGATGTTTACACTTTTCTGCCTCTTTGAGAGGATGTACACTCATCTAAGAGATGTACTTCCAGGTGAATCTGTAGTGCTCTCCCATAAATGGCTGGCAGAAGAAAGAAGACTCTTTCAGAATGGATGACACCTTCCAGGTGCTGGTCCATATAAAAAGGAATCTTTCTTTGTAATTTTCATCATATCTAACCCTCTATCTCTCCTTCCAACTCCTCCTATAACTACCTTTGCCAAATTCATTATCTCTTTTCAGTTTTTCTTATACAACAACATGCACACACAGGTGCATATATATACATATGCATACACACACAAACACACTCACACACACATATATATATATATATATATATATGCATATGTGTTAAGTATACACATTACAGACCTTTATGTACCATGAATAGTTGTAGTTGTTTACACATTATTCTTTGCTATTTGCTTATCTCTTCTATGACTTTGGTATACTTTTTCATTCTTTTCATTATTCTCAGTCATTCTAGCTTATTGATCTGTTATATTCTTTCAGCATGTGACCATTTCACATACTAAAATAATGGATGGTAGATGAGTTAATAAGTGAAGTAACTTAAAAAAATAATAAAAGTTCCAAGAAAATATCATCACAATCCCTTGCTTGGCTTTGAGTACATCACTGACAGTTGCTCTTTCTGCTTCCCTCTGCTGAGATTAGATTCAAAGTTGATCCGTTTCCATTGTATTCCTAAGATCAGCACCTCCTAGGAATCCTTTAGTTTTTCAGCTACAGATTGAAATGGCTGAAATCTACAGCTTCATTGATTCAGTGGCTGTCTGATTTTAAGCCTCTGCAGCATGTAGATAACGTTTGTTAGACCATGTAGGCCCTACTGTGTATGCTGTTCCTACAAATGCTTTTTCAAATATATATATATATATATATATATATATATATATATATATATATATATGTGTGTGTGTGTGTGTACACTATTATATCTTTCATGAAAATATATATTCTCTTTGTTATGTTTTATTAGAGAACCCAAATATTATATATATATATATATAATTTTTGAGCAATTATATCTGAACACAAACTTCTTCTTTCCTGATTCTTAATCAAAAGTTTTGAATCAGAAGAACAAATTTCTTTGAATGTCCAAGTCATTCAAGAACTCTCTTCACACACAGAAATTATGATATAATAAAAAGTAATATGAATTGCAAGCAATTGCCTTACTAAAGTAAGGAGCATATTTGAAAATGTAGATCTTCTGAAATAAAATACAATTGTAAACCTTAGTAAGAAAAGTAACTTAACAGAGGAAACTCAAAATATCATTCTTCAGAAGTGGTCACCGTTATTGTTATATTGTTATATTGCTCAATATCCTCAGCCATCAGAGAAATGCAAGTCAAAACAACTCTGAGATTTCATCTTACACCTATCAGAATGTCCAAGATCAAAAGCACTGATGACTGCTTATGCTGGAGAGGTTGTGGGGTAAAGGGAACACTCCTCCATTGCTGGTGGGATGAAAACTTTTAAAATACAGTATTATTTCCATATTAAAAATAAGCAATCATTTTTAGCATTAAGGGAGATATTTGCCACCTAATTTTACATATTATATCATGTGCTGTGTTTATTTTTCCCTCTATATGCATTTTATTTCCATGTTTATGCTTTATTTAGTACTTTTTATGAGAACAACTGGAAGAATAAATCATGTAGCTTTGTCCATTTAATCAGCAACAATGCGACTGACATAAAATACTGAAATTGACTGAGGTTCATTTAATTAGGTAGGCGAACCAGTACTTAGAAATTTATGGAAAGTACTGCTGTGTAATTCAGATTTAGATTAGTGAAAAGTCAGAGAACCTAGGCAAGGGAATACATTCGATAAAATGTGCATAATTTGGTTAAAATAAATGCAATTGCTGAAAGCTTTTATAAAAATTTGGAAATATAATATTTTTTTTAAATTTCAATAGCTGCTGATTGCATTAGCTATTAATTTCCTTCTTTTCTCTGTTTTTGAGACACAGTCTCCTGTTAATGTAACACAAGCTGACCTGGAACTCAGAACAGCAGAACAATATTTGTGCCACAAAACCAGTGCCAGAAATATAGTGAGAACCACCATAGTCATCTATAATAATTTTTAGAAAGAGGAAAAACAGCTGTTCTGTGTGCCTTTCCTCATCTTTAGCTCAACACACCTTAGCAAAGATTTCTCATTTAATACAGTGTTTGTTCTAAGTATTAAGAGATGATAATAATTCATGCAATAGACTGTCATATCTCAACTGGTTTATGTTCCAGGACCCTGGCTAGAAACAATGAACAAATAATAAATAACAGACATATAGAGATATCCAAAATTAGCTAGTTCCTGTAGAGTTCTCTAACCACCACAGCCCAGAATCTCAGCCCATTTATTAGGTAAAGCACATGGCCGGTCTTAGTAGAAAGTCTCTGGAGCTTAGCAGTCTCAGACTATCGGCATCCAGTGGGCAGGAGCTGCAGTTTTTGGTTTGTGCACACAATGATCAATAATCCATCAGTATTAATACTAGGATTCCCAAGGGAATTCTATTCCTTGGCTATTCTTTTGAATGGCCAATTTACAACAGGTCATTTTTCTCAGAACTGTGGGCAGTTCATGCAGATGTCAAAATATACATTAAAACACAAAGATCCTCAATAACCCTGGGTTTCCTCCTTGCCCACAGATGACAAATACCATGCCCACAGGGTTGTGGTCTAAGGAACTGGAGAGGAAGAAAATACAAACTGCTCATACTTATGGTTTCACGTAAGATGTAATAAGGAGAACAAGGGTACACATTTGTGGAGAATAGTTTGTTCTATATTATCTATTTAAACAAATTAAAGTTAGAAAAGTATATCAGAAAGATAATAAAGCTATTGTCCCCACCAAAATCAAATTGGTGGTGAGTGGACACTCCTTAGAAGGTTGTAACCTTGGAAACGATTGCGTTCTGCTCAGCTATAAGTCTCCCTAAAGGCACTGTAACAAGAAAGCCAACTTTGGTGAAAAAGGAAAGACTGTATTGCTATAAATATTAATATGCCAGAATAATGGATCAGGCAAACAGCGAAAAGTTAAGGAGAGATTAAAATGAAAGAAGAGAAATGAAAGAAGGGGGATAAGATAGAACTGGAATGGGGCAATATGAAGAAAAGGGTAAGGAGGAGGAGCAGGAGACGGTAGGAGGCAGGGAATTAAAGTAATGTTCAAAGAAGAGACTATTGTATCATTGGGGTGAGGGGTTTCTGGGAAGAATTTGACATTACGATGCTACAAACAGCTATAAGGAATGAAAATAAATCATATTTAGATGGGTTTGGCTGATATGAGAAAGGCAGTAAGTAGTGCTGACACATGTAGCTAGAAAATGAAGCTGAATGTGGTGGAAACACTTAATGATGGGGGAGTGTAGGAAGGAAAGAGAAGAGTACAGGAAAAATACCAGAGGAACAATCAAAGAGAGAATGCCTGAAACAGTTAGCTATGTTCCTGGAGATAAAGATGTACAGAGAACAGTGAAACTGAACCTCTTCCAAACCCAGTCCTTTCTGTAGAAAGCAGATAAAAGAGAAATTATTGTAAGAAAAGATCACTGTAGGTGGAATTGGAATATATTACAGAAGGTTTCCAAATCTCTAAAATATTTTTTCTATCATTTATTTATTCTCCCACATAAAACTGAATGTAAACCTACCAAGCAAATCAAGAATCACATTAATTAATACTCAAATTAATTAAAATTTTGTTCATTTGGGAAGTGCTGTTCTGTGCCTATGCCAATGCATTAAAGTGTAATTACCACCTTCTTTTCGTCAGTGTGGTTGACTTTATGTTGAGATCTTTGATCCTTTTGGACTTGAGTTTTGTTCGTGGCAATAGATATTAATCTATTTGCATTCTTCTACAAATTGCATTCTTCTACATATTTATCCCAGTTATCCTAGTCCCATTTGTTGAATATGCTTTCTTTTTATTATTTAAGATTTTTAGGTTCTTTGTCAAAAATCAGGTGTTTGTTGGTATGCAGATTGATATCCAGATCTTCGATTCGATTCCATTCGTCCTCCTGTCTGTTTAGTGCAAATCCCAGGCAGTTTTCAGTAGATTTCGAAGTTAGGGAAGGTGATACCTCCAGAAGTTCCTTTAATGCAAAGGATTGTTTTTGTTATCCTGGTTTTGTTTTGTTTTGTTTTTTTCATATGAGGTTGGGTATTGTTTTTTTGAGGTCTGTGAAGATATTACTGGAATTTTGGTGGGCATTGCATTGAAACTGTAGACTGCTTTTGGTAAGATTGTCATTTTTACTATGTGAACTATATCTACACAAGAGCATGGGAGATGTTTCCATTTTCTGGTGTCTTTTTCAGTTTCTTTCTTCAGAGATTTAAAGTTCTTGTCATATGGGTCTTTCACTTGTTTGGTTAGAGTTACCCCAAGTTATTTTATGTTATTTGTGGCTATTGTGAAGGGTAATGTTTCTATGATTTCTTTCTTAGCACATTTATCCTCCATGTAAAAAAAAAAAAAACTACTGATGTTTTTGAGTTAATCTTGTATCCTGCTACATTACTGAAGGTGTTTATGGGTTGTAGGAGTTTCCCAATAGAGATTTTGGGGTCACTTATATATACTATCATATAGGAAGCAAATAATGAAAGTTTGATTTTTTTCTGATTTGTAGCCCTTTAATATTTTTGCTTTTTTATTGCTTTGGCAAGAACTTCAAGTACTATATGGAACAGACATGAAGAGAGTGGAGACCACTTCCTAAATATAACCCAAGTAGCACAGACACTAAGATCAACAATTAATAAATGGCCCTCCTGAAACTGAGAAGCTTCAGTAAGGCAAAGGTCAAATGACAAGACAAAACAGCAGCCTACAGAATGGACAAAAATCTTTACCAACTCTGCATTGAACAGAGAACTGTTATACAAAATATATAAAGAATTGAAGAAACTTGACATCAAAAGAACAAATAATCCAAAAAAATGTGGCACAGACATAAACAGCGAATTCCCAACAGATGAATCCTAAATGCCTGA
Organism: Arvicola amphibius; assembly: GCF_903992535.2. NCBI lineage: Eukaryota > Metazoa > Chordata > Mammalia > Rodentia > Cricetidae > Arvicola > Arvicola amphibius. The sequence continues at coordinate 21,044,365 of NC_052047.1, forward strand.
AAATGCACAATATCCTCAGCCATCAGAGAAATGCAAATTAAAACAACTCTGAGATTTCATCTTACACCTGTCAGAATGTCCAAGATCAAAAGCACTGTTTACTACTTATGTTGGAGAGGATGTGGGGTAAAGGGAACACTCTTCCATTGCTGGTGGGAGTGAAAACTTGTACAGCTGCTTTGGAAATCAGTACGGTGATTTCTTAGAAAATTAGGAAACAATCTGCTACAAGATACAGCAATAACACTTTTAGGTATATAACCAAAGGATGCTCAATCATACCACAAGGACATGTGCTTAACTATGTTCATAGAAGCATTATTCATAATAACCATAATCTGGAAACAACCTAGATGCCTCTCAACCTTCTTTACCAAGAATGGGTAAAATGTGATATGCTCACATAATAGAAATACAACTCAGAGGTAAAAAAATAATATCTTGAAAGTATCAAGCAAATGGAAGGATCTAGATAAAACCATATTTAATGAGTACCCACATCTTAGAAAGAGAAATATAATATGTACTTACTGATAAATGGCTCTAAGTCATAAAGCAAAGAAAAGTCAGCCTACAGTCCACAACCCAAGAGAAACTAGAAAACAAAGAGGACCTTAAGGGAGACATACATGGAAATACATAGGAAGCAGTAAAAGACAAGATCTGCTGAGTAAATTGGGAGTGTGGGGGGTCATGGGATATGGTTGAAGGGGAGTGGGGAGCTAAATAAAACAACAAAAATATTAAGAAAAAATTATGTTCATGCAAAAGCCTGACTTTGAATGCCACCAACAGTTGAAGAGCACACAATGAGGGCTGGTGGATCAGGAGAGAAAAGTGTGATGCAAAAAAATGCTGTAATAAAATCTGAATATATTGTATGCTAAAGTAATATCAATTTAAAAAATTTAGGGAAGATTTAAAATTGTATTGTAAGCAAAATTCCATAATTCTTTTCTTTACAGAGTTTAACTAGAAAGTAGCTTTCCAGAGTAATGTGTTTGGACAAGTTGGTGACAAATAAAAGATGGAAAGATCTCAAGAGCTCAAGGTGAAACTTGTATAGGGAGACTACAAGATATTTTTACATCACATGTTATTCTATATACTACTGTTCTAATGTGAACAAAATAATATTCGTTTTTTCCAATCTCACATTTTGAAATACAGAACGTGATCTTGAAAATAAACCATAAATATTTTAAATAATACTCTTTTAAAATTCCTTCTGCAATTTCAATATACTAAGCATGTGATGTAGCAGGGCAAAGAATCATGTACAAACTTCTACAGGCCAGAAGCGATGACTTAGCAGTCACAAATAAATATTGTTCTTACAAGGACTAGACTTCTTTTCCAAGTTCACAACTCCCTTATGTCTGCCTTCTGTGGTGTCTGTTCTTCTGGTCTCTGGGTACTCTGCTCATATGCACAAACTCATCCTCACACAAATAACTCAAAATGCTTCTATATGTTATTATTGATCTACACAGTTCAATAACTTTAAGAAGTGAACTAGTGAAGGGCCAGAGAGATGGACCAGCTGGTAAGGGCACTCCCTGCTCTTGCATGGGACCTCCGTTTGGTTCTAAGCATCCACAACAAGTGACTTACACTTGCTTCTGACTGTGGTTGCAGAAGACCCAAACCCTCTTCTGAAACCAGTGGGCACCTGCGCTGAAGTACATGCAGCCAAATAGGCATACATATATACACACAAATATAAAATTAGATTAATAAAAACAAGAGCACATTGAGTTTTTTTGAAATAGAAAGAGAACTGATTTTTATTGTTGTTATTAAAGTAGACAAGAAAGATAAGGCTAGAAAAATTTGGTTTCCTTTGAAAATTCACTTACACCTTATAATAACTGTGTCTCATTAGAATGAAGATTCCAGTTCATCATTGACACTTTTTTTTATCAGTTTTCAGAGTAATTATAAATTTTATTAATTTGCTTGTGTCAGGTATGTAATGAGTCATACATACAATTGAATTATCAGTATTATAAATCAGCTAAGAAAAAACGAGGCACATTGTACTCAAAACTACTTCATTTATATAAAACAAAAAGATTAGCCACAAAATTTATATTTGCTTCTAATTTTCTTATATGTTAAACTTAAGCAATGATCACAGATTAATACATATGATTTTACAATTTTCATAATTGAAGCTATGACTTTCCCTATCATTTTCCCTCTGTTCTCTTTTTTGTTATTACTGATATCACATTGCTGAACAGGTTATGATATTATATTTTACATTTTGAAATCATTTTTGTGCAAACTTTGAGAAGAGCATACTTTGGTTCTAATCTTTAAATTAGTGTGTGTGTGTGTGTGTGTGTGTGTGTTAGGTGCTGGGATGAATATGGAGGACAGAGCGCATATTCTTAGATTCCTCCTCTTATCATGTGGATCCTGGGGCTCCTACTCAGATTGCCAGGCTTGGCTGCAGCTTCTTTTCACAGACTCTTCTGGCTGGCCCAAGTATGAAATGAATCTTTTTTACACCTACTGTTTCTGCAGTTTCTTTCATTTTACTTCCTTTACAAACTAACAATGGTCACTGATAACTTGTATTAATAATAGTGTCTATTAATAATACTGTGTCTAGTTCATCCTTTTACAACTACAATTTTGTGTATTTGCTTTGGTTCAAACAATTCATGGTAAATACAGAATTTTCTCTTAATATCTGTCACATCTTTCAGTCTTTCAAGTTATCACATTTTGTACGAATACACACAAACACACATACATATACACACATATATATATATATAGCTATGTATATACTTATTTACATGTACACATGAATTATATATGTGTACAGATACAGAATTTTTTGCACTTTTGCAGACTACTATTCAAATGGATCTTAGTTAGTCTTTGATGTAGTCACATGGCTAAAACACATGCTGTTTGCCAGTTTTGTCTCTATGAAAGCTCAGTGTTTCCCATTCTTGGCTACTGTCCCTAAGTCTGTCACCAAGTGAAACTCATCCTACAACGATATTCATACATACGCAATGACCTTAACTGTAGGCAGAATTAAAATGTGTTATATAATACTTCACAGTTTTATAATTCATCCTATAAGGTGTCACTATGCCGAAGTATAATATATATGAATGCGAGCCAGTATGTAATAGGTTTGGAGATTACTATACCCAGAATCGGGAGATAATGAAAACAATCTGTTCTTTCTTTCTTTCTTTCTTTCTTTCTTTTTTTTTTTTTTTTTTTTTTTTTTTTTTTTTTTTTTTTTTTTTTTTTTTTTTTGCTTTGGAATTTCAGATAAGAGTACTCATAAGTAGCAGAGATAAAAGGAGAAAGCAAGAAATAATTCAAATGCGGAAGGCAATGCCCTTCTCTGCAGCAGTCCTCAATAGTGTTATATATAGAAATCAGATCAGTCATTGTTTTCGAGCCTGCTAAATAAAACTAGACTGCTGGAATGGCATGCCAGTTGACCTCTCAGGACTCCCGCAGCAGTATTTAACGGGTGCACAGGGAGCTCTCCTGCAAGTTGCTCCTGTTTACATGCCAGATTCCCCTGCTAGTTCACACAATGTTCAAAAGGCACAAGTCCCTGGAACGCAAGAGGGAATTTTTATTCCAGGGACTTCCACAGTCCACAATGAAGAATAATACAAGAAATTTCCACTCTCTGTCACAACTTGTACTCTCAGCAGGCCCGCTAAAGACAACCCGAGCACTCAAACTTTCTAAAACAACTCACTTTGAGATTGAAATACTGGATGCCCATACAAGAAAACAGATATGTGTTGTGGATAAGGTAAGCTTTATTTATCTTTTTAAATGTTTCTTCTTAGGCACAAATTACTGACTGCTGCTTTAGCCAACAGAACTTTAATCAATGCATTTCTAATTTTTAACATAGCTTTATGAGTGAACAAAAGATGCCTTATTTACCGTCACAGCAAGAAACATTTTCTACATTTTCATATGTGCTTCAAAATTATCATTTAATTAATATTTTACTTAATTTCCTGCTCTGCTGTCCATAACCTAGGAATAAGTATTTAGAACAAAACACAAATTGCATAGATTTTTTTTCATACTTTATAACAATAAAATGTATATCATTTAACAATTTTTGAAAAAACCAGGAAGTAACGAGCACAAAAGTTAAAAAGTATTTATCATGTATCTAAAATGTAGGCATTTTAGCACATTGTTTTGAGTTGTTTGTTTTTCTAAAAGTTCCACCTTTTGAAAGCACAGTCTTCAAATTCTTGAAGAGTATCGCTTAGCTAATGTGCCATCTCTCCACATCTGCATACACAGATGTTTCCCACAGAATGATGAATTCTGAATATCTTAGATTAGAAAATTATAGAATGAACCCTGGAGATGCAAGTACATTAATCACATACCAATATGTTTCTCTATAGGAAAAGACTATAACTTTCATTTATTACAAGAGTGATGTTGTCCAAAAAATTATTTATTTTTTATGGAAACATAAATATTTGTTGTTTGTCTAAACAAAGTATCCAATAAGTTGCTCCATTTAACCATGTTGAAGGTGGGCTGCGAGATAAACACTGTTCACTGCTCTTCTTAGCTGTCTAAAACATTATATATTTTCAAACTTAGTAGCTATAATATTATAGGCAACTTACTAGTTGAACAACTTTATTTACTTTTTAGGTAAATAAATTTTTTATATTAAGTTGTTGCATTTTAATTCAGATCACAGGTAACACTGAGGAGACTCCAATAATCTATTTGCATATAACAAATCATACACATCTATATTTCTGTAAGTGATGACTGTGTTTTATGTAAAGGAAAAATTGATACATAGATTTCATATAGTAAGTTTCTGTTTAATATAAGTGTATTTTGTTTGCTTTGTGAAACAGTGTTTTCAGGAATGAGAAAACTGTTGAAACTTTAAACCTTGCCAAAGATAGCTGACATTTGCAATATTTTACTATCCAAATGTCTGAATGTATTAAAAGTACAGAAGAGAGAATAAAGCAAAGAACACTTATACCTTAAATAATAAAAAATTAAATACTTTCTAATTATTGCTTTCATACTTAATATTTTCTGTGAGGATATGATAATAAATTTCACTTGCATAAAATTAAATTGGAAAAAATGAAAAAATCTGAGCTACTATCTTAAGAATTTCACATTCAACTCTAAAAATCCTTGGATTTGCCTCTGTAATGGTAAAATATTACAGAAATAGCTATACTTCATCCATTGTAGCACTGTTATTTTATTCATTTTTCTGTCTTATGGGAGATTCAACCCAGATCAGAGAATGTGCTATATCAGCCACCTCTTACAAACTGACACATCCTTTCAAGCTCTAAGATTTTGACATATTAAATTAATTTCTGATTTTATATTGAGGAGTTCCTTTTTGTTCTTTTGCTATTTTTTATTTAGTAATTTAGTGAATGCCTCATAGTGATGAAAGTGCATGAGAGAAAAGAGATATGAATGAATTTGCATTTTTATTATTTTTATTAAATTTATCATAATAAAGACTATTTTTTCTGTTAATTTTAAGCTTTATTGTCTTTCTCATGAAAATTCTGGGGTATTATGTGTCTTGTTCCTTCTATTACTTTCTTCGAGTGTTTATATTGTCAGTGCGCCTCCCCTTTTATTTGATCCAAAGTATTACACTGGCTCTTTTTCTTCCTTACTTCTCAGAACTGGAACTCACTCAATTGCCAGTGCACAGTGACAAAGACTGCCGAATCCCAGTCCTCACTAGATACTGTCACAGTGGATTTGCAGCATCTTCTGTTATTAATCAATTAGAAATCATCTCAAGACATTTGTGTTGAATATTTCTTTGACTACTTTTTATCTCTGCTAATTCATCATCTCATGCATTAGGTATTTATTATCAAACCTATCAGCCATCTATCATCCTCATCTTCTCCATCATTTTCTGTCTATCTGCATCTTTTATAGTCATACTTAATTTAGTATATCTGAAGCAGATAGTTTATGGGACTTCTTAGAATAGTGCCTTGAATCTAATATGAACTAAATTATTTTAACTGTACTCATGATTTGGAGAGAAAATGTTTGGGAATATAAACTCTAAGAAAAGAGTCTAGCAAATTTAATTTTATTAACATTAATGATTTGATACTACTTTTGATATCTTTAGTTTACAATTAGCATTTTCAAATACCACAAGTGGACTCCATGTTGATCTTCTGCTAATTAGCTTTCATAGAGATCTCCAAGTTTGTAAATGGAAACTACCCTCCAAATAAATCTCCCCACACTCTTGGGAGTTGTGACTCATCTCCTAATCTCATGCTCCACACACAATCAATCTTCTTGACAATACCTTCAAAGTATACCCCTGCGCTGACAAATCCCTGCCACTTCTACCGCCAGCATGCTTCCATCTTCACCCTGCATGGTCATTATCACCTGCAGTGGATTCCCTACATGGAAACCAGAGCTAACTGTTAAATCGTGTCAGATAATACACTCCACCTGGCAACTGGGCCATGCTTTCCTTTCCGTTTTTATCTGTCACATTTTCTCACAGGCTCTTTCTGACTGTTGAACCTTCAGTCTGTGCCAACATGTTTTTTTATTTATTTTTTTCATTTTCTACAAATGTTGCTATATAACTTTTGTTGTTGTTGTTGTTGTTTTATTTGGTCTGACTGTAGTATCTTGGATTCACAAAGCTAGAGGTTTTATTGTTTATTTCACCTCAACATCTTCTGCATTTAGTACAATGATTGGCACAGTTTTAATCAATCAATATGCGTTTAGTAAATGACACCTATTCAAAATGTGATAGTTTAAAATTAAAGTGTTATAACAAAAGAATAATCATTTCCTATTTTCTAAATCAAGTTGTAAGTAAAGTATATGTAAATCTATTCCCATACAAAGACATTGTTTCAAATCATTCTATTAAATGAAGTATGCCTCCTTCTTTTTCCAAAGATGGTTAGATATAATTTACCTTTAAATTAATGTATAATTAATCAGTAGACTATTTTATTCTGATAACAAAGTCTGTCTTGATTTTAATGAATCACCTAAGTACTTTTATTTAACTAACATATTTTCATGAATGGCTAAAATAATAGAAGTAATTAAAATGATAAAAAGATGAAATTTCAAATTCATTAAGTATCATTTCTAAGAAATTACTGGGACATCAAAATCTAAGAGCCTGCATGAAAATATATTTGGAGAAAATAGTGAATTATTAACATTTAGCTCCTGTCATTATCTCATTTATTTAAAAATAACACAGGCTTATCTGCTGCTAAGTAACATAGTCAAGAGCAGAGCCAGGATATACCACACTGAAAGTAATCAGTCTTCCCATACTCTCCCATTCTCTTTTATTTGATCTTTGTTCAAAGGAACTTGAGGTCCCTTTATTTTATTCTTTTGTTTACTCTTTGTCCCCAACAGAATCTTTCTAAAAATTCTAAATTTCTAAAAACAGAAACATCACCATCATGATCAACAAATGAGTTACTATTCAACAGTGGACACAATAATAGAAGTAGATCACCATAATTTAAGTCAGTCAGTGGTGAACATGCCTTTAATCAGCACTTGGGAGGCAGTTGCAGGATCTCTCTGAGTTCGAGGCCAACCTGGGCTACAAGTGCTAGTTCCAGGACAGCAATGGCTACACAGAGAAACTCTGTCTCAAAACAACAACAACAACAAAACAACCCAACAACAATAACCTGTACCTTTAAATAATAGCCAGAAATTCCGTAAATCCTTAGTTGTGGATAGCAGCACTTAAATACTTCTTGTAAATTATAACCAGCATGCTAGTTCCTTAATTCATTCTGTTCTAGCATGGCTATAACATTTTCCTTAAACTGATTTTTTCTTTTCTTTCTCTTTGAAATTTCACATTTATGCCACTAAAAGACTGCTGTTTCTTTTCATTCCCCTTTTATCAGCATCTCCAACATTCTACCTGTTTCTTCTAAGCTTAGTCCTTTCTGTTTTATTGTAAATTCAATTTTCTGTCAGAGACCGGATTTGGCAAAAATACCACTTACAATGGTAGGGGATTAGAAAAATAGTGAAACCAGAGGGAATTCCAGTGAATACTGAAATCCCTCCACTTAATTTTCTGTACACTTTTTTACCCCAATACAAAAGAGGAAAGAAGGCAACAAAAGACTCCTTCTTTAACATGATACAAAGCACAACTCAAGTAGTTAATTGCTTCAATACTTTGAGATATTAAGTTATTAGCATTTTGTTGTTTAGGCGGTGATGTCACTCTAGATCAAATATCCTGAAGGCCACCACTCCCAAAATCAAACCTCCTGTTTCAAAAGTAGGAGCACAAGTCTGTTTGCACATCCTGACCATTTTTGAGTGTGGAGTGGGTCTACCTAGGGGCCATCTTAATGTTAAAAGAAGGAAGTAAGCAAGCAACCACATCTTGGGTCAGGATGTGTATCCCTGGTTCTTGTCAACAATTTTGAGCAATCTCAAACTCTCTACCCTGCAGACAAGGTTGAAAAAGGCTCACATTTGTGAGTTTCTTCACTTCTTTCCATTTTCTGTTATAGAATGATATAATTATTCGCTTTTGGATATTTAATTCTGATACATCAGAATGTTATTGGATATCTGAGCAGTTTTTATTAGATATTGTCAAAAATTCTTTGTTCCTAAAACAAGAATATTATCATTTACCATTTATACTATAAGAAACACTGAAATGTGTGATTTTATTATTATTTGAGGCAGAGGATGGGTCTTGTGTAGTTTATGTTTTTATATATGAGAAATAAAATAGCTTTAGTTAAAATGTAAACATGAATAAAACATAATCTTAAGTCAGTATAACAATAAATTCAGGCTTAATATCCCTTTAATTTTTCAATGGAAAATAGATTCTTTCCTTATACGATACATTCTGACTATATTTTTCCCTTCCACCATGATTTTTTCCCCTCTACCTATGTTCTCCACATAGCCACTCTCCCTCCATTTTCCTTCAGAAAAGAGGAGGCCTCCAAGAGACAACAACCAAAAACGGAAATACTAGATATAATACAACAAGACAAAAGTTCTCATATTGAGGCTGAACAAGGCAACTCGACACTAGGAAAATGATTGAGAAGATTATTTACATTATAGAGTTTCATCATATTTTTATTTTGACAGATAACACTAGTGCATGTACATTTATGATTATAAGGTATTGCTTTGAGAGGTGTATACATTGTGGAACGGTAGTGGGTAATAAGACTATTTAGCATACCAATTACTACAAATCTTGATCATAGTTTTGTGTAGAGAACATTTAAATCTTCTTTTAGTTATTTTTAACTACAGTCAGCTTTGCTTTATCTGCAAAAATCTCCAGAATTTGTTAATCTTTACAACTATTTAAATTCAGTCTTAAACATATTGACCAACATCTTCCTTTCTCCTTCAACCCCTTCCTCAAATGGACTGCCTCCATTAGTTTAATTATTATATATCAACTATTGTGTGACTTTAAAAAACCAAATTTAACCAACACAGATGCACATGAGCTAAGTAGATACTGATATTTATGCTAAACACATTAACACTCTTTGGGTTGTCAAGCTGCATGTATGCTTGAACTCGTATAATGAAATCACAAAAGATCCTTGTAGTTATACATTTTTCACAATTATGAAACTTTACCTTCGTTTTTTAAAATTTTCAATTCATTTCACATATCAACTACAGTCCCCTCTTTCCCTTCCTCACCCTCTTCCCTCCTCCGCCAGTCCACCCTCATCCACGCATCAGAAAGGGCAAGGCCTCTGCATGTAGGTGACAGTTGTAGAACCTGATCAGACTCAAAAGTGAGACCAGGATCTATCTATAGTGCATGATCTGGCTTTTTAGAACCAATTCCCCATGGTGGGATGCCTTGCTCAGTCTTGATGTGGAGGTGGTAGATTTGATCCTGCCTCAACTGAATGTGCCAGGCTTTGTTGACTCCCCATCAAGGCCGTTGGCAGTGACTCTTGGCTTCACTGAGTAATTTTGTACAAATTAAACATTTTCTAGTTAGACTATTATGTGAAGGTATATTCATTAAGTTTGTTGAGTTGCCTTTTTTCAAGTACCCTCAGAATTCTTTGCAGTTCAATAATCCTAAAGGCTGCTATTTTCTTTTTGTTTTTCCATTCCTTTCCTTCTTCTTTTCTTCTTACCTCCTTATATACACTTTCTTCAATGTGTATTTGTCCCTCTATTTTAATGGGTTCTGCATTGTGTATTTTATCACCCATGGATTAAGGAATTAAAATAAGAGATTCTGTACAGTACATTTATTGTATATCTGCAGAATCTTTATTCTTATCATTATTCTCTAAAAGCTAAAGCATACTTTTAGTTTACATATCATTTGTCATGCATTAGGTATTTAAAGCAACTGAATGATGGATCAAAGGAAATGTGAGGAAGTGCCTGAGATTGTTGTGAACATCATTTGATATAAATCCTGGACATCAATGCATAATAATATGTGAGGAAATTCATGAAACCAAGTTTAGGGAAGACTGCATACACGTCTTGCAGTAGGAGCATTTCTCCCAGACCTTAGCCTGAAAAATCAAACCAAACCAAAAATGTTTCATATACTTCAAATATTTTTATTTTTATAAATGATCATCCTGTACAAATAGTTTGACACAAGTAAACATAACACAAACTTTTTATTTATTTATTTATTTTTTAATTCTTTATTTTTTTATAAAAAATTTCCATCTCCTCCCCTCCTCCTCCCCCTTCCCTCCCCTCCCCTCCATCCATACCCCCACTCCGCCCCTCTCCAAGCCAAAGAGCCATCAGGATTCCCTTCACTATGTTAAGTCCAAGGTACTCCCAGCTCCCCCTAAGTCCAGGAAGGTGAGCAACCAAACTGACAAGGCTCACAGTGAGCCCTTTCATGCTGTAGAGTTCAAGCTCATCGCCGTTGTCCTTGGTTTCTCAGTCCTCCTCTACCGTCAGCCACATTCAGACTGATGGAACAGGGGACCAAACTTATTTTTAAAGAAGTATGGAAAAGGAACTGGGTGAGTTCAGGTAGAAATTTGTTTTTCTTTTGGACTGGGTAGAGTTGAGGATAAAGCCCCAGCTTTTGCTTGTTAGGCAAGTCCGCTACCATTTTTTTTTTTTTTTTTTTTTTTTTTTTTTTTTTTTTTTTTTTTTTTTTTTTTTTTTACAGAGGAAATTTAGAATAGCTATAGAAATCTCTTCCACTCAATGTGTCCAAAGGAAGGATTATCACGCTGGTATCTCTGACAGTAATGTCATTTTCCCAAATCAACAGTTACCTCCTCTAAGTGCACTACCTTACCTTGTTGTTCCTTCAGACTTTGAAAAAAAAGCTGTACTGCCATAGAACCACCGTAGAGGAGTTTAGACAGGAAAGCCAGCTAGGTGTTGTTACCCACTTCAGTTTCCCACTTGCAAACTTCTCAGGCTCCAAGCACTAGGATATCAGGTTTTATTGGTGGATTTTCAAACTGAAGGTCATTAAATAATCCCTGTTGATCTTCTAGGATTTAAAGGAGTAACCTGAACCCACCCATCTTTTGTAGCATGATGTCTATAAATATCACATGCTCTCTTTTCGAGGGATTTATTTGCAGTGTTCTGGGCATCTGGTATTATTTCTTTTAAGCAAAGGAATGCTGTACTTCTGTTTCTTTTCACTTTAATAAAACAAGAATTAACTGACCTTCTGTCTTGTGACCATTTAATTTTTCATACTGTGCACTTTTATAGCTTCTAAAATGAAATACTTAAAATTTCTGTTTCAAGGCTTATAACAATCCAATCATCAATTATGTGATTTTAAAACTCATACTCTAACATAATTAGTAATTTCTCTAGCAAAGCATCTGATAAATTGTTGTCTTAATGAGTTTCTTTTGTCTATATAGGTCTATGTATTACTGAACATGGATTTATTACCTTTTTGTCATTTATATGTCACCAAGTGTAAACTAGTTATAATCTGAACTTAATTTAATCAGAGTTTAAAACCAAGTCAATACAAATGTGAGTTAATTCCGCTCTGAAGATGGTAAAACTTCAAAAATCAAAAATAATTTAATTTGTATTACATTGTTCTATTCTGGTTTTATTGCTTTTGTTTTTAAGCTATACTTCTAATGAAAATTTCACATAATCTATTGTTACTCTTATGGTACTGTTTATAATCATATTTATTCAGATGAATGTAGTTTGAAAATTTTTAGGATACATATTTTAAAGAAATTGACATACATATTAATCCTCAACTTTTTAATGAAACGGCATATTTGGTATCAATTGAAGGATTACTATAATATATAAATGTTTTAGGATGGGAGAACATATGCTTAAATATGTACGTATATACACACTCACATAAATATGTATATATGTGAACAGCTCATTTTCACATATAATGATTTTATAAAAATATACATTTAATGAACTACAAATATCCTGCACCTTCTATTATCATTTCCACCACCCAAAGTTGCCAGTATTCTGGCCGAATGCTTAGCCACCCCAAGCACTGGCACTTACAAGTTTCATGGCCACACATGAACCATCAAGTATTCAGGAAATTTACATAGCCACCCAGAGTCCTCAAACTTGACATGATGTACATGTGGCTTAATCAAAGGATCTATACATTGGCACAACAATGTAAGCCCTTGTGTGCATGAGCTAGATGGCCTTTAAAAGCTAGGCATGCCCTTCGCCATGCTTTCTTCCTCCACCATCTTTCAGAGAGACCTGAGCACCCACCCTCTTACCACTCTCTTCTCTGTTAATAAACTATAAATTCCCTTCCTTCCTTCCTTCCTTCCTTCCTTCCTTCCTTCCTTCCTTCCTTCCTTCCTTCCTTCCTTCCTCCCTCTCTCCCTCCCCTTCCCTCCCTCCCTCCCTCCCCTCCTCCCTCCCTTCCTTCCTTCCTTTCTTTTTTTCTGTTGTTTTTTCCAAATACTATTTCCCTGTGTAACTTTGGTGCCTGTCCTGAAACTAGCTCTTGTAGTCCACGCTGGCCCTGAACTCACAGAGATCCAGAGATGTGTCTGGCTCTGCCTCCCTAGTGCTGTGCTAATAAACTCATAAATTGGGTTCTGTTGTATGCCTTGTGATCTGCCCTCTCAACTGGTAATTTCACTCTCCCCTTGAAACAATGTCATGTAACTCAGGGTTTTACAAAACTAGCAACGTTTCTGAAATGGACCTTGAATGTTTGATCACTTTAACTTTACCTCTTTAAGTGTATGGAATATAGGAGTACCAATTACACCTAGTTTATGGGGTGCTAAGGATCAAACAGAGGCTCCCATGCCTCTTAATCAAGCATTAGATGTCCTCATCTACATCCCTAGCAACAGATAGAAATAGATACGCTTTACCAAGGTAAGAATGTAGATGATTGGATTTATTTGATCTGTTCCACTATTTCTTAATTAATAATTAAAATTCAATTAAGTTAAAATCAAATATTATATAACCTGAAATTTTTATATATCCACAATTTGGTGTCAATAGCATTCAAACTAAAAATCCCTGCTGCTCTATAAAATTTTGAACAAGTCCTAGAAGTTATGAAACTTAGTTTATATGTATTTAGTATCTGTTTTATAATTAACTAAATTCTGGTCAGTAGTAAAATATTACTTGTGTGCTAAAGAAATTCTTTTAAATTATACAGCAAATTTTCAACTTATTATCACATTTGCAATAGATGTTTATAGATGTTGCTGTTCCATTTTCCTGGGTCCTGGGTTTGCTACTTTTGGACTGTGCAAGACACAGTTCTCACCAGCCAACCACCCTGGCACTGAGTGTTTGAGTACGTGGGTTTCTGTGTGATGGGAGTGCCTTTATACCTCACTATTTAATCATTGATGTTCATCTGGCTTTGTTCTGTCTTCTTCTGTACTATGGACATAATTTTTCAAACATTTGCTGATGATTTCTAGTTCAATATTAAAATTTTCTAACAAATGGGTTGAAACGGCTGATGTTAACCATTTAATTTTTATATTATGAAAGGTATTATTGACAGTACTTCATGGCTATACATTCAATTGTAAGAGTTCTCAAAAAATGACAAAAATATAGTTTTGCAAGCAGTGAGAGTATGAATAGTTTTCTAGAAACAGACCACAGATGGTGAATGCAGTCACAATTTTGATTTCTTGCATATGAAAACCTTGTTTTCACCAACGTAAATGTTGGCAAACCAATGATGTTTAAAGTCTCAACTACAATCTGCTAAATTTTAGATGCACATTTTTCGTTCTATTAGAATACTCTATCTTGCTTGCATATTAGCATGATTGCTTTATTATAGGAAACATTAATGAAGAGACTTTTAGAGTTTCCAATGTGGGGGGATCTTTATTTCTTTCTTTGTATATTTGAATGTCTTATAGCAATGACTAGGTTTCTGTGATATTTAGTCATCCTTTAAAAGATTCTAAAAAATTAGCTGGGAGTTAAAAATTATCAGTAAACCCTCGAGAATCTACTGGGAATTTATTTATCAGTCTAAAGCTTTCACTGCTCTGCTTTTTCATTGTCTGTTTCTTCTGCCGTCTCTTCAAGACCTGAAATGATCTCTCCCACTTCCTTCAACTCTTGGAGAGATTTCCACTTAGCTTTTCAAATCTTACTTCCTGAGTTTTTATTTCAAATTTATTTCAATTTTCCTTTACTTTAAATTTTCATTTCCTTATCCATTTATATTTTCATGTATTGAATTGTTTCCGTTATTATATTCAACTCTGTTTTTTATAGAGTCTTCATTGAAGTTCTTATGCACAACCTCTTTGAAGTTCCTGACACTATTCACGGTTTCTATTTTGAAATCCTTGTCTTATGCTTCAGCTAAATTAGTTTTCCAAAGAACATTAAAATAGTGGTCCTGCTTTCTAAGAAGCCATGTTACCTTATTTTGTTTGTCTTTGTGTTTTTGTACTTGTGTCTTTGTATTTGGAGTTACAATATTCATGCTATTTCTTCATGTTATATGGGTATTCAGTTCTTTGCTAGCTATTATTCAACCTGAAGGGTTGTATATTAGTAGAATGGTGTCTAGTTTTCAATCTTGGGGTAACTCTTGAGTTTTAATGTTTAGATTCCAACTGGTCACAGCTCTAAAGTGCTGGTTGCAATTCTAGGTTCATATTTCAAGCATTCCCAGATCAGTTAATTGTGTGGTAGTGGTTGTAAGATATTCATAAGGATTGAACATTGGGATTTCTTAAGTAGTGGTTGGGATCCAGTTCTATGCCACAAGGTCAGAACTAGGCCTACTACAGATAACAGTGAATCAAGGAAATAAGATGACCTTGGAGAAGAGGCTGAAGTGGGCAGCTAAGAAAGGATTATTGTACTCTAGGAGGACTAGAATGGGGGAAAGGAAGGAGGGCATTGGTCTCCATCAAATGTAACTGCTGGGACTCTAGGAAAAACGATATCTCACTAGAGGAGTAGTTACAAAGGAATAGGTAGAATGGCTGAGCAAGGTAGCAGACAAAGAACTCTGTGCCTAGCAGGAGTGGCAGCTGAGTACCAAGGAGAGGGGTGTAGATTAGGAGGATGAATTGAGGAACTGGCAGTGGGGTGTACAAGAATAATTAATGAAATCAAAATGAAGTAGTGGAAAAAGAGTACAGGCAGCCTCCCTGGGTCCTCACTAAGCGTAGCAGCTGTTGCTAATGTAAAACACTTAACAATACCAAACATAGTTTCATTAAGCAGGATTAGGTAAAATTGACATATTCATTGTTGATCTGTGGCTTAAATATAATACAATGCAAAACAAATGGAGGATTATTTTCTGCATTATTTCTTATGCACATTTTATTTAACGATTTCAAATATTCACATTTAGAAATTAATCAAATAAAATAAACATGTCAGCCGGGCGGTGGTGGCGCACGCCTTTAATCCCAGCACTCGGGAGGCAGAGGCAGGCGGATCTCTGTGAGTTCGAGACCAGCCTGGTCTACAAGAGCTAGTTCCAGGACAGGCTCCAAAGCCACAGAGAAACCTTGTCTCGAAAAACCAAAAACAAAAAAACAAACATAAAATAAACATGTTCACATATAAATATCATACATTCCGACCATCTCCCATGCACACTGAAGAACAAAGAAAGCTGCAATGTAGATGGAAGTTTCTTTCCTTCCTGGTCCCATAGCTGTTCAGTCCCAAAGAAACAGAGGCTTATATTGATTGTAAACTGCTTGGCCTATTAGCTTAGGCTTATTATTAACTCACTCTTACAATTTAAATTAACCCATCATTCCTGTCTATGATTAGCCATGTAGCTTGGTGCTTTTTCTCAATGAGGCATTTTCATCTTGATTCCTCTGTCTCTGTTTGGTGACTGTATCTCTTCCTTTCCTCTTCCCATAATTCCCCTGGTCTGGTTACCCTACTTATACTTCCTGCCTGATTACCAACCAATCAGTGTTTTATTAAACAAATAGGAGTAAAAACATCTTTAAAGTGTACAAGAGCATTCTCCCACAGCAGTTCCTTTTTTTTTTTTCTTTTAGGCACAAGAATTCTGAATCTAATCTTCTTTCTTTAGGTTTTGTTTCTTGACCATTGTCTATAAAAACTTGTAACCAACCCACTAATCAAAGACAAACATCCACAATCTTTTTTGCTGGGGGGGGGGGGAGAGAATGTAGATGTAGTTTTCTGGGCTACTTCTTGCTTATTGGGGGCACTGATAATCTTGTGGGGACCCAAAGAAAATTTAAGATTATAGTCAAGTACTGATTATAGACTATCCTGTGAGGCTGGATCATCTCAGCCATTAGTCTTCAAGCTGTTCTAGATACAAAACTCAGAAGAAGCTCTAAAACTGTACTAAGTGCTCATTAAGATGTGTTATGAAGGCTTCTCTGTTAGTGTAATAAATGAGTAGCGAAAGGGATTTTCAGCTCAGATCTTTGGTATGAACAGAAAATTCAGAAATACTATGATGGCTTGATGTGTTAAGATGAGACCATTTGCTTCAATAATTTTCCAATGTATATAAATAAAACTAAATTGAATTCATTTTTAAAGTGAGATATTTTCAGTAATTACAGATAAATGAATGTCAATCCATTATATAATGCATCTTCTATATGTTTATGTGCACTTTTAGTAAATTCAGTTAGAGTTTGAATAAAATATTTAGCATACAATCACTAATGAGATCATGTAAATGACTTATCTCATGATACTCCTATGTATTACAATTTTTCTATTCTACCTCCTCTATGACTCAATTCACATCCTCCAGCACCTGTCTCTCAATAAGTCCTTTTACATTTGAGAATAGTCATATTTTTACTTAATATTATCTCAATGACTGAAGATTGAAAGCAAATGTTTTGAACAAATAAAGTTTTTAAAAATATATTTTAGAGAAATACATTGATTGAAATTAGACTACTATTGCTTTATACAAATATTTTTAAATATCATATCGCTGTTATAATACTTGCTAATGTAGAATTTAAAAGTTATTCAAAAGTATAAATTTGCAGATATTTTAGCACTGTTAACATTTTGTCTGAAATATTTGTATAGCAGAAATTATGTTTTTCTTATAATTGTATTTCCCTTTTTCAGGTACCTCAAACATCAACTATTCATGATGTCAAACAAAAATTTCACAAAGCGTGTAAGTATTTTTGTTTATGAAAATTTATGTCAATTTATTTTTAAATTGGCTCAAATTTGTCTTTAATAGAAAAGTTTGTCTATAGAACAAATATATGGAAGTTATGTTTTGAAACAGATATCATTAATAATTCTGTACTTAGTAATTCTTGAATAAAATAATTCTCTCACTTGACATGCTTATTGTTGTTTTAATATTCAGCAGCTTTTCGTCAGTACTAAGGAAGAAGCTTTATTCCACATGATCAGGAGCCATGTGTTTAGCCACTAAACTGTATTCCAAGAAAAATCCAACTTGATGTTTAATATAATGCCTCGTGGTTTAATATATTTCATTAGATTTCTGTCCTTGTATTAATGTTTAAGATGTATTTTTAGTCATTTTTTACTCAAGAGAATCATGTGAGTTGGGAAAATATTTTAATTTATAATTTATTATGTTGAGCTATTAAATGAAATTTGAGGGTAAAAACCAATAGATAATTATTTTAGGAAAAATAGAAAATATTTATTAATATACAGATTCATATATAATCATTCTATGGTATGGCTATGTAGCAATGTAAGGAGCAGCAAAGTGCCATGTAAGCAGTAACATCATATGTAGAAAAAGACCCATAAAGAATATTGACTATGCATTTTAAGGAACAAAATATGTAATAAGAAACAACAATTAGTTAATACAGCCAAAATATGCAAAGATGTTTGGGGGAATTTCCTTATAATGTGTTGCTGAGAAGCATATACAATGAGTAACAAATTATTGAAAAACTCTTTACCATCTAAATTGCTTTGGGAAGGCAAGCTCTGATGTTTTGCCTCATAGACATTAGGTTTGAATATTTTGAAAGGAGTGGATAGGGCATTCCACCAAGATCCGAGAACAAAGTAAGGGGTGTTCCCATAGCTTTCCGGGATTCATTGTTCTAGCACTATCTTGAGAGTGAAAGTCTCTGTCATTGTGTGCTAATGTTTTTGTAAAATACAAAATTTCTTAAGAATTTATCTTTTAAACCATAAAATTTTTTCAATATCAGATGTGACAGTACATGCCTTTAAACCCTGCCTGTAAGGTTAATGAACTTGTGACTCTTTTCTAAGCCACACTGAGCTATATTGTAAGAAAGCAGAGAAAAATTAATTTTTTTATCTAATTATATAATCTATGCAAATAATTACCCTTGTTATTCACATAGTATTTCTGGGTTATTTCTACTCAATGTACATTTATTTAGAGGTAGTACAATCTTAGCAGAAAGCACATGTCACATTAAACCATAATTGGAATACTGAACTTTAAAATGTCAGAAGTTCAGACAGGAGGAAGTATAGTAATTAAGGAAGAAGACATTTGAAAGTGACTTAAAAATAAGAAGAATTTGTACAGTATTTGCAAAATACCCAACTGTCAAAAGTGTGATCATATTTAATAAGATTTGAGTTTTATGAACAGCTGTTAATTTTTCACACTCATAGTTCTAATATTTAGCACGTTATATTACAATATATTATACTAAACAATAAAAAACCTTTATTTATACAGTGCTTTTTATTTAAATATTGAAAACTATTTTCTACATTTTTATTTGTACTATATTATAAAATTTTGACTGTTTTCAGTTTTATAAATTGTTTTATTATAAAAGAAAAATATTAAGGAACCATTTCAATGCTGTGTTAAGTTTAATATGTTTTCAAAAATTAAAACATATTAAAATGTTATTTACATGGTTCATCTGTGATGATTTTTGAAGTCATAAGACAAAAAAGTTATTTATTGATTGATTTATGATTTTACGCTCATAATTTAAAATAGATATTATACATACTTCCTTAATTAAATATATAATAGAAAATAATTTTATGCATGCCAATCCACTAACTTCACAGCTTACAAAATTTATATTCTGATACTAAATTAACTTCTTATCATGCCTTCAGGCCTTGGAGTTTAAAATTCAAATTATTAATGTCATAAATAAGCAAATGAATAAATAAACTATTCCTCACAGGAAATGATGTTTCTAAAAGGAAAAATTCTTTATTCTTTTTTTAATCTTAACTCATTACAATGTTTACTGCGCAACAGATTTTCATTATAATATCTCTAAACACTCATATAGTATACTTTTAAAACAATAATTATTTCTCTGTTAGTATTTATTTCACTCCTACTTTTTCCATCACTAAGTGTCTCTTGTGGGACACCTGTTTACACTATGTGAAGATGTATCATTGTCATTGGTTTAATTAAAAGCCGAATGGCCATACTATGTAGGAGAGGTTATGGGGGAAACTTCCAGGCAGAGAGAATTCGGACCTAATCGAAGTGCTAGGACAGGGCAGATGGCCCAGAGGTTAAACGCACAGGCTGTTCTTCCAGGGGTCCTGGCAGCAAGGCATATGTGCAGGTAGAACACTGTATTTGTAATGCATAAATAAATCTTTAAAGAAAGAATCTAGGTGCTTGAAAAATGCCAGGAAGATACAGAGAGAGTTGGACATACAGAATGAAAGAATATTAAAGAACCACACAGCAAAATGTAGATTAATAGAAGCAGGTTAATTTGAGTTATAAGAGCTAGACAGACACAAACTTATGCTGAATGCCAAGCTTTCATTGTTAATAATAAATCTTGGTATCACTATCGTGCCGTTGGCGGTTCCAAAGACAGTCCTCTTTTAGTTTTTTTCCTTTTCTTCCCTCCCTCTTTCTTTCCCCCCTTCCTCCTTCCATCTCTTCCTCTTTCCCTTCCTTTCTCCTTCCCTCCCTCCCAACCATACCCTTCCTCCTTATCACCCCGCCCCTCTCTCTTTCTCTCACATACATATATTAAACAGCACACATAACATTTATGCTTCTGAGATTGACTTATTTCACAAATATAATGATCCTTAATTCCATTCGTTTTCTGCAAATTTCATATTATGTTTTGCCAAGTAAAATTTCAGTGTGTATGTATCACATTTTCTTCATTGGTGTGATGCTCAATGAGAATCTAGAGTAATTCCACTACTTGGTTATTGGGAATAAAGTCACAATAAATGTGTATGTGCAGGACACTCTTTACCCTTTGGAGTAAGCATGCATAAATGGTGTATGTGGTTGTTATGACTGTTGCTCTCTCTCTTTCCATATATGTATGTATGTATGTATGTATGTATGTATGTATGTTTCTGTCTGTCTATCTATCTATAACATAAATAGGACATAAAGTTTTGTTTCTTCTTACACAGTGGTAGAATTTGTATTCTTGTTGAACTTAATTTTGGTCAGGATGAGACAGAATCTGAATGTAATTTTGGTTTGTATTTTCCTGATGGTGATTATGATTATGATATTTAGTAGATTAACTCTACTAGACTAATTTTAAGATTATGTTCTTTCTTTCTCATCTTTGGTATTTTATTTTCTGATTCCTCATTTTTGTCTTTGTGGGCTTTCCAGATTCAGGATATAAAATTTACCATGACTCAAAATAATTGAAAAATGAAATATACCCAGTTTTCTAAATTTTCTGCTACCATCTCATTATTTTATATGCTTATTGTAGTAAGCTCTGTTTACCGTGTTCAATTTTAAGCTTATTAGTAATCTTTCATTTAATTTCTACTTGCTTAATTAGTGATTAAATTCAGCTAGTCACTCTTGATATTGTGGTCATAATGAAAAATTATCTCTAATATTCTATGTCAAATTTACAGGGTATTTACTAATTTTGATTTTTTTGCTTGTCCCGATTCTTCTCACTGCTTCACTTCTGAAAAGCGAAATTCCCACTTTTATAATAGACAGGTGTATTTTCTCACTTCCACGTCTATTATTACATACTGTTTATTCCCTTTTCTTTTTAACACCATCTTCGTGGTTTTATTTTGGTGTGTGTATATGTGTATGTGTTACAAATGCCCAATGCTGTTCTCATACTCTGTTATTTTAACTCTCTTGCTGTTATGGATGCGTCGTAGCAAACGCTGCTCTCCAAATGCTCCTCACATTATTTTGCTGTGATGTCTTCATTTATCCACATTCCTCACATACATATTTCAGCTTCTGAAAAAAAATCATGCATTATTCACCCTTATTTTCACATGCTTAGGCCTGGTTATTCAAAAACACAAGTTCAATATATAAAGACTTGTGCTTTACAAACAAATTTCTGAAACAAATTATACTATTCCTGGTGATCATGCTGTCATTTGTCCTTGACAAAAAGCAACATGGAAAATAGAAATTGCCTTTTGCTCTGATACTAAAGTTTCTGCATAAACACACAGGCAGGCTTGCTGTGGGGTTTGTGCTTGTGAGAGAATGGACACGCATGAGCTCATCTAACATAATAAAATACACTTTATGTCAATGTAATTCATAATTGCCATTCAGATAACGTCAGTCGCTTTCAGATTTTCTTTCTTAAAGTCTTCACATGCCTTTTGAATGTTCAAAGATAAAAATAGTAACATTATACATGTGTGGTGTGGAGAAGTCTAAAATTAAGAAGCAAACACTGGAACATTTGTTCTGTATTCCTCTTCTTCAGCTACACATTTGCTTTCTTAAATTAGAGGGAGATGCAGCCATTATGCTTGTCAGCTGTCTATGGCGTTCCATCACTATATAATAATATCAGGTTTTTCTGGAGTCAGCTAATGAGCAAGCGTCAGTAAATAACTTTTAAATACTTTATGATTTACTAATGGACAGACAGCTACAAATGGCACTAGAAAATTTTCCATTTCTCCTCTTCTTTGTTTTTGCTTGCAAACTGTGTAATTGTAGGCAAACGCACTTTAAAAGAATCTTTCCATTTCCAAAAAGAAAATTGTGATCTATCTAATGTACTGAATGGTTAAGAGTAAATTTTCTTAATCTTTCTCTAAATTCTTAATTACACTTTTTTTTTTTTTGCCTGTTAACTTCTCTGCTTCAAGATTAAGGTTAAGGGTGTGGTCTCTCAACTTCTCACTCCTATCCCTATGTCTCCTACTTGGTACACTGTCTCCCCCCATGAAGAACTCTTTTCCCTCTGGAAACAGAAGTTAAACTCTTTCTGCCATATGTTAATTTTCGTCATGCTGTTGATAAGAGCAACAGAGAAGTAACTGAAATATTTAATTTGCTTAAAGTCCTGTGTACAGTTACATCTATTCTTTTTCTGCGGGATTATGTTTTTATAGCTCAAAATATCCCATTGAATGTATCAGTCACATTTGTATATCCATTATCTGTTGACTGGCATCAGGCTGAGTTTATTCCTTTACTATTGTGAATTGAAAAGTGTGATAAATATGTAATAAATATGGACATGTATTTATCTTTGTAGTAGAATGTGGCATTCTTTGACTTTATGTCCAATAATAGTATAAGTGTATAATAAGGTAATTCTCTTTTATTGTTTTTAGAATTTCAGGTAATTTTTATAGAGGCTGTAGTCTAATCTCCATCCATCTCTGTGAGGATTTGTCTTTACTCCTATTTTTTATTCATTTTTTTCACTACTGTTTTCTTTATAGTGACTGTTATCACTGTAATGAGAGGAAATCTCAAAGTAATTTTAATTTACCATAATTTGCATTTCTCTTTCTAGTTTTGTATAACACTTTATTTTAGATTTATTTTTAGCCACATTCTAAATGTGTACCCTGGTTGTCCTTGAAGTCAGTATAAATATCATACTGAACTCTAACTCACAAGATCTACCTGTCTCTACCTCCTGAGTAACGTATGAAAACCACTCCTGACTGTGTTATTATCACGTGTAGTTCTTTCTGACAACTGTCTATTTTTTCATGTGTTCATTTATTGCTTGGCAGCATTGTTCTTTGGTGATTAATGTTTTCAGCTCTTCAAATGATATAGATATTTCCTCTTTGTCTGAAGGCAATGAATTTTGTCCATTCTATATGCTGTCTGCTTATGTTGTTGATGGTTTCTTTTCCATAAAGAAGTTTTTATTTCATATATTATACTTCATCAGTTTTTGGGATCATATCCTATGCTATTGTAATCTATTAATATTTTGCTTTGACTACAACTTGGTCTTAAAGTGTCTCCTCTATGTATTTTTCAGCAGTTATGCTGCTCCTTGCTCTAAATTAAGTTCTCTGACCCACTTGAACTGATATTTTGTGCACAATGAGAGAAATGGGTCTACTTTTAACCTTTTTAACATGTATATGCTTTATTGCGAGTACCACTACCAGAAAATGATCTATGATCTCAAATGCATACTTTGACAACTTGTCAAACCTTAGATTTCTGTAGTTGAAAGGATTCATCTCTGTCTGTGCTTTCTTCTATTCCATTGGCTTGTCAAACTGTTTTGTGTCAGCATTATGATATCCTGATCATTATGGTTACCTAGTGTAGTTTAGGTATTTTCATGTCTCTGTCTATTTTCTGCTCAGAATTGTTTTCTCTCTTTCAAATACACCCTCTGTCTCTCTCTGTCTCTCTTTGTCTCTGTCTCTCTCTCTCTCTGTATGTGTGTGTGTGTGTGTGTGTGTGTAGGACTGGTTTTTGGTAACTTTATGAATGATTTCATTGGAATTTTATAAAGATTACATTGATTCTATAGTTTTACTTTAGTATTATTATGTTTTTACAACCTTGACTCTCACCATTCAGGATTATTATCAATCATATAGTATCTTTAATAGCTTCTTTGGTTTCTTTTAAAGATTTACAAAATTTTCATTGTAAGAAATTTTACCTTCTTAGTTTTATTACTGAGTATTGTTTACAAATAACATAAGTGTTCTCATAGATGACTTATGCAGAGTCATTTTGAAGTATGAAGGCACTGTAAAACTGCTTGGATAGACATAATCATACCACATTTTTTTGTGTGTTTAACCAGAGGACTAACACTAAAGAGACAATATATGACCCAATTCATGGCATAGCAATGTGACAAAGATCCAAAACCTCCTTTTTGCAATTGTGAAAGGAAACAAACAATGTTATAAACAAACAAAGAAAAACATTCTAACTTTATTATTCTACATATCAAAAGGATGGAAGTAAGGAAAATACAAGAATGTGAATTTTATGGGCCCAGTTTGACATTGCTTTGCATTGTTCCTGAATACAGATGTTATATAAGTATCTGGTCACATTCTGAAGCTTATAGCCTCTAGGAAAGACTGAGTAGCCTTCGAGGATAGGGTCAAGAACTATTTGCAGAAGTGTGAACTACTTGATACATATCACAGATTCTTGTTCTATCTCAGGATATGAGATTGCTGCTGTAGCCTCTCTGTTGGAATGAGAGGAAGAATGGAGGTAACATCTTTCTGAAAAAGATGTTTTTGTAAGACTTTTCCAAACCATGACTGTCAAAATGTATGCCTGAACTGCAGGCCTTTGTATTGTGTTGAACTTTAAAGTTATTTTACACCTGATTGATTATCAAGGAATATACTCCAGGCAGAGACTGAGCAGGATTGAGTGGACAGAAGAGGATTCAAGGTCAATTAGGTTTTCCAAGCAAAAGAAACTGTTCAGGAGAGATAGCTCTCAAAAGGAACATTGTGGGGGAATAAATTATGAATATTCTGGTTAATTGGCTGTTATTCTGCCTGGAGACTGACTGGTTAATAGAAGCAAGTGCTGTTATACACTGACACTTAGTATATGGAACAACAGCCATGTGTGGAGATTCTTCATCAGAAAAAAACCATTGATACGATAATAAAAGTAGAACATCAGCTGCAAACGATCAGCTGTGACTACCCAGGGTGTCCAGACTGAAGTGTTATGAGTGCAGGTAGCATGGCAGACAACTCCAACTGTTCTCTAGCCACCTAGAGCACGGGTCACTTTATATGGGGCAACGATCTGTAGCACTGTCTTCTGAGTCTGCGAGATGGCTCGTAGTAAAGAATGATACTGTATTTGAGAAAAAGAAAATGGAAGGAAGTTGAAGTTTATCTGATTTAGCAATACACCCAATTAGTATTAGGTTCATCAGAACTGTTGAGAAGCTTTAACAATATTTCCATGACTTGCAGGGATTTTCTTTCTACGACCGCCAGTCAACTTAGAGAGTCACATAATACATGTACTATTATTCTTACTCTTCATGTAACTGGTGATACCTACATATGTATAACTACATATGTAGATAGATATCTACATATGTACAACTGCTAAGATAGATCAAGAGAGACAAAGATAGAGATTGGTCTAAAGGGATTTGTTCAGGTGATATTTTAATTTGAAAATTTTTATTATCTGTTACCTTCCATCTGCAGACATTAGATTGGAATGACTAAAGCTGAAGTAGTGGAAACATCACCCTCAATGTCTTCGTATGTGCTGACATGCATCCTTTGAAAACAACAAGAGTGTATAGCTTGAGATTCAAGACTGCTGTGCAAGTTAGAGCAGAGAGTTTTTCTTTATTCTGCCTTAATGTTCTATGTAGGCCTTCTGCAGTGTGAATTGTGCCAGCCTAAACAGGTCTGAGAGCTAGTTTCCTTTTTCAACTTGCAAAGATCTCATCTGGGATTTACTGGTTGCTTGGAGAATCTCGTAGGCTTTATTAGTGTCACTTAATGTTTGCTCAGTTCAGCCAACCTTCATCTCACCCAATTAAAAATTGCTTGTTGCACACTGATTTCATGTAGGAAATATCAACAGCTAATTTTCAAGACAATGAAAAGAATTAAGTTGAATTCCTTTGTGGGCGTTTTGCAGTTCCAATGTTCCTTTCCTTTGATTTTTCAGAATAATTGCTCTTTGCTCAGTGCTGTTTATATTAGTGTTTTATATCTGTATTCAAGCCTCAATGTCAATAGGTTTAAAGTAACATGTGCTTAAAAAAAACCTTGAAACTGTCAGCACCTTTTTCACTGTATTTGACTGGTAAGGAAGAATGCAGTCTTTTACCTCAGGCTTTTACCCAATCAGAAGTTTCTTCTGGCTTTTCTGTGTGGTAGGGTGTGTGTGTGTGTGTGTGTGTGTGTGTGTGTGTGTGTGTGTTTGAAGGGGTTGTTTTTATGAGTTTTCCTTATACTAGGTTGAACTTCATCTATCTAGATAATTGAAGGTGACTTTGAACTCCTGAGTTTCTTGACTGGCTCACCTGACTGAATTTTGTGTGTGATGGGGGCTCCAGTTGATACAAAAATATTATACATTAAATTATTTTATGAGTACAGATTTTTTCACATTGAAAAGTAATTTCAGATTTCAAAGTCTTATATCAAAATTAGAACAAATCATCTGTAAAGTTATACTGTTATATAATATTAAAATGTAAATTTAAAGTAAGCCTTTGTCATATTAATATAAATTATGTATAGATGTATAGTGCAGTGTATAGGTAGGTTGTTGACTCTAATATGTTTCTCTATATATGCTTTTTTATATTTTGACTCTTGCATTCTTCTTAATAGCAAAAGTTGATAGTTATAGCTATCAACAACTTGGATCATCTAGTTGATTTGCATTTCACTTATCCATACAAAGGACAAATGAATTTTTATAGCACACTCTGTGCAGAGATTGGTATTTCCTCTCTCAAATGTGTGAGTTTTTCTGTGTGAAATGGTAAACCTTTTTTTAAAATTTTTTTAACTGCAAATTTGAGAAACAAATCTCCAAAACACTTTAGAATGGAAGTATAAAACATTTTCTTATGACATGACATTTTGTTAACTTTCTTTGTTTTCTGAACATCTATAAGAATTACAGTCAACTATAATCTCTTTACAACATTCTTTAGCAACAATCATCAAAGGAAATTCTGTAAAAAAAAAAGTATATTGTTAGAGCTAGAAGCATAATTACTGAGTCATTTGTGACAAGGAAATATATTAACAACATCTAAAAGAAAATAAAACATCTTTGTTGTTAAATATTTGAATTGCTGAAAGCTTAATTGAATTGCTTGTGTGTGTGTATGTGTTCATGTGTGTTTGTTCATGTGTGTGTGAACTTGTAACCACACACACACACACACACACACACACACACACACACACACACACACATATATATATATATATATATATATATATATATATATGAGAGAGAGAGAGAGAGTCAGGATCAAATTATGGAACTTGTTCTCACAGAAGTTTGATGTATTACAGTAGTAAAGAGAAATGGACAACAAGCATCTTCATAGATGGTGGTGCAAGCCTATAATCCCAGCACTTAAGAGGCAGAGGCAGGGAGATCTCTATGAGTTAAAGGTCAGCCTGGTCTACAAGAGCTAGTTCTAGGACAGGCTCCAGAGTTACAGAGAAACCCTATCTTGAAAATCAAAAACAAAACAAAAAGAGGAAAAAGAAAAATAACATATGGTGATGGTAAAAATAACTGCATTCTGAGGTCTCTGGCTTTATTCCTCAATACCATATGCACAAATCTGTTGCTAAGCTTGATGGCTAGCCTTGTCACATTGAAGGCAAATTTCATAACTAGTTTCTTCAATGCCCATCAACTTCTCTGAAGAAATTGGTGCTGCCAGAAGGAGACATTGTTGAGAAAATTCTAAGATCTTCAAACAGTTTAAATGCTATATTCTATAGGTCTTTGAAGTGTTGAAGATTATCTAACTAAAATATATCTCTATATATCTAGAAAACCTAACTTACATGACTAAAAGTTTGACAATTATAAGTGACTAATAATTTGTAATTTTTAATTATACATTATATTTTAAATGAGCTTTATAAACATAATATCTTAAACATGAGTAGAAATAAACATATAACAAAATTGACCTTAAATTTCTGTCAATATCTCAAAGTGCATTTCAATGTAAAATATGAATTTCTGTATCATATACCCCCTTTAAATGAAAACAAACATTTATAAATGATCATTTTGGGAATTTAGGCGCAGTTTTCTTCAAAATGCTTCTTACTGTCTGTTGGGCAAAGTACTTTTAAGGTTCATGGAGACCTTTCAAGGATGTCTTGTTCTGTCAAATCACATTAGCTTGGAAGGAACTAACAAGTTCTGTATAAACAAAAGCAGAAACTCTTTCTCAAATAATATTTTCTTAGACTCAAGTTTTGAGGTCAGAATACCTTTTTTACATACATACATACATACATACATAAATACATACATACATACATATATTGGTTTAGCTTAGCAGCCCCCAGAATCAAATGTCTCTCTGCAGTCCAAAATTTAAAAAAAAAACAATAATATGCATAATCTAGACTCTTGTGTATATTCCATCTTTATGTGGATTATTTTTATTTTTGCTATTACTTTTTTTGTTGTTTTTCGAGACAGGTTTTCTCTGTAACTTTGGAGCCTGTCCTGGAACTGACTCTTGTAGGCCGGGATGACCTCAAATTCACAGAGATCCCCCCGCCTCTGCTACCTGAGTGCTGGGATTAAAGGCGTGCACCACCACCACCCGGCTACTAGTACTTTTTAATATTTATTTTATTACCTTTATTCCTTTAATCTATGCCTGTCTGTACTCTTTTATATTACTTTTACTGTCTCTTTAAAAACTTTGTTTAATTTTTTTCAAACTATTTCCTTCTATAATTGCTTATACCCATTTTCTAATTTTTCTTAAGCCTATATATGTTTCTTAAGCACACTGTGACTCATTTAGAGGACTTTTATGTCTGAATTTGTCCTACTGTGTGTCTATCATCCTTTCTTGATCACTATTGTAAACTATTTTAGGGTGAGTCTTGTACCAGAAAGTCGCTTTGGCTGTTGGTTCCACCCTGCTTGATTTTCCAACATGGCAGAGGTCTCTTTACTGTCAACTCTGGAAGCTATGTTTACCTCCCCAACTCCTGGAAACAATTGGCCCATATTACCACCATGTAACTTGCAGCACACTCCCCATAAACTCAATTCAAATATTCCATAACAGGAACTCCTGAAAGAGCCAGAGCCATTTCTGCAACCACCATAATCCAGGAAGTTCTCTCTTAAAGGAGCAGTGCATTTTTGCTGTTAACTCTGAATTAGGAAATAGCTTCTCTTAAAGAAGCTGCAATTCTGCTTGCTGCCAGCAAACAGAGCCAATCCGAAAATATGAGCCTGCCAAGAAGCTGTGCTTGGCTTCCATTTTCTATAGGTCTCTAAGCACTCATTTTTAAAAGCTTTTATACGTCTAATGTGGATCCATGTCCAAGGATGGGCACCATTTGTAAACAGAGACTATTCTTTGGTTTCCAGATGACCCAGACCTGAATAATCACAAAAAACTATATTAATTGCAACACTGACCAATAATTTAGGCATATATGTATCTAG
Source organism: Arvicola amphibius (assembly GCF_903992535.2). NCBI lineage: Eukaryota > Metazoa > Chordata > Mammalia > Rodentia > Cricetidae > Arvicola > Arvicola amphibius. Next base: position 21,074,333 of record NC_052047.1, read on the forward strand.
CTCTTATATCTTAAATTCACCCATTTCTATTAATCTATGTATTGCCACGAGGCTGTGACTTACTGGAAAGTTTCTGTCATCTTTCTCCTTTGGCAGCTAGATGGCATCTGCTCGACTCTGCCTTCTTTCTCCTTGAATTCAGTTTAGTTTCCCTGTCTAGCTCTATTCTGCCCTGCCATTGGCCAAAGTAGCTTCTTTATTAACCAGTGGGGATAATATATATTTATAGTGCACAGAATGGACTTTGACATCAGTCTTTGTCCAGGGGAGTTACGACAGGAACTTAAGAGAGGAACCTGGATTCAAGAACTGATTCAGAGGCCACGGAATAGTGGTGCTTGCTTGATTGTTCTTTCTGGCTCCTTAGGACTTTCCCAGTCTGCTTTCTAACAGAACCCAGGTCAATCAACCTACTGTAAATTTATCTTGAACCCAGAGAGAGGACTATTTGAGGAGTAAGAATTAAGATTATTAATTAATGTGATGATATAAAATAGAATTGTAACCATGGGGAATAAGCTTGTTTATGAAAATGCAAAGTCAGATAAAATTTAATATAGTACAAAATTTTAGAAAGAGAGATCAATCTTAGTAAAGACAGGAGCAGGAGAACAATTTCTCAAAATGCTTGTAGAAATGAAATACATTTGAGATTTGGAGTTGTCTTATTTTTTTCTGAAAGTTACCCTATTTTGTAATTCCAAGTCTTTGTTTATATAGCTTTAAGGTTTTGTATTTTTTACGTACTTAAGCCACACCCCCACTTTTCTGAAGACACCCTGATCTGTGATACTGATTATGCAGTGCGATGCTATTCTCTTTCTGACTTGAGCATTGTAATATCAACATTTCTAGCCTTTATATCTTTTATCTTGGTCAGCAAAATTATTTCTGTTTTATTGATGCTGATTTGCATGAAATAATTTTAGTTGTTGTTGGGAGGAGATAAAATGGTTTCTCTTTCTCACAAATTCATACATACTGTACCACATCTACTACTAAAACTCTGAATGTCTTCCTGAAATCCTGGAAGTTCAGAAGTTCAGTACATTGTCATCATGGCAAGGAACCTGGTGGCATGCAGGAAGATGTGATGCTGGGCAGCAAGTCCAAGTCTTGCAGGCAACAAGATATTGACTGACACAATGGGCATTATCCTGAGCAGAGGACACTTCAAAGGCCACCACCACAGTGACACGCTTCCTCCAACAAAGGCCATACCCACTCCAACAAAGTCACATCAAGTAATTGTATCACTTCCTGTGAGATTACGTGGACCATTTACATTCAAACTACTGCATTCCACTCACTGGCCACCATAAAGTTGTAATAATATCAAAGGCAAAATAAATATAGTCCAACTTCACAAGTTCCCCCAGTCTATCACAGTCTCAATAATGTTTCAAAGTTCAATGTCTCTTCTGGGATTCTTGCAATGTCTTAACTGTAATCCCCCGTAAAATAAATATTAAAGAAAAACATATTTCCAACACACATAATAGTAGAGGAAATGTATTACCATCCCAAAATGTAGGGAAGAGGGAATAGTGAGGAAATACAGTACCAATGCAAGACTGAAAACCAGCTGGCAAACTCAACTCTGCATCTTCATGTGTGATGTCTAAATGCTCTTCAGATATTCAAATATGTTCAGCTCTGTTGACTACAACACACTTCTTTCTTTTGGACTTGTTCCCTGCCCTGTTAGCAGCTCTCCTTGCCAGGTATTCCACAAGTCTGGCATTGCTAACATCTTGGGTTCTCCAAAGCAATCCTGTATTTAACTTCACAGCTTCAGCCAATGGCCTTTTTACTGAGCATCCAACCACAGACACCCCTGACACATGACAGACCTCAGTGGCTTACTTCAGACATCTAGGCAAATTCCATAACTCATTTCTTCTATCTTAAATTCCAAAACCAGAATCAATTGGCCAAAGCTGCCAAGTATTGCTTCTTACTGGGGCTGGAACTATCTCCTTCATTCAAATACATCTCCATCAGTTTCCTGTCCTTTACACTGCCTAAGTTTAGCTGTCCTGAAACTTGCTCTGTAGACCAGACTGTGCTCAAACTCAGAGATCCATCAGCCTCTACCTTCCGAGTACTGCTATGTAAAGTAAGCTCCACAACCCCTGGTTCTAGGTCTTGCTTTAGTTCCTTTTCACAGGTTGAAAACTTATCTGGGTAGGATCTTGCTTTGAGGTCAAGACTCCCCTTATCCCATTTCTTTATTTGTTGATCTCTTTGAACACAGGACTTTGCTCCATTCCACTTCCTACTGCCCTTTTTATCCTCAAAATGTTCATTTTTTAATTTACCTTGCTCAGCTTACTCCTTTTCCTTATAAATTTTCATTAGCATTTCCAATAATATCCACAGGACAGAGTCTATAATGGGCCATTTCAGGATTTTTTTCTGTCAATGGGTTTAGTTTATACTTCTGCTCTTTAGCCTCAGGCAAACTCTTCCGACAAGGTCAAAAGGCAACTGATTTCTTCACCAAAATATCACAAGAGTGATCCCTAGGAAGCATACTAAATTCGTATCCTCTGAAACCACTTTAGTAAGCCCACCATTGTTTAAATAACTCTTAGCACCTCTGTCTTCCACGCTCCTACTAGTATGGTCCAGTACACAATGCTGAAAGCATTCCACTGTTCCCATAACCAAAATAAAAACGTCCCAATTCCCCCAAACAAGTGCAAGTTCTATTCTATCTCAACAAGATTCCACTTATTGCCTAATTACATTCAAATTACCACACCCTGTGAAGAATTTAGTGTTGACTGTCCTGTCTCATTTTTGCAGCTGTTCAGTACCAAAGAAACACACAAAAGCTTATACTAAGTATAAACTGTCTGGCCTGATAGTTAGGTGTATTATTTACAAACTATTCCAACTTAAATTAACTCATAATTCACATCAATGATAAAAAACCTAATAGCTGCTACTCACATTTTAAAACATGCTTTCCATCTCGGAAAAAAAATTCTTTCTTCCAATTAACCTACTAGCTATTTTGTGAAATTATGCCAGGTTTATTTAAAGTTTTGAGGGGTTGGTTAGGCATGGTTTTCATTTCAAAACATTTTTTCTTTCAGATGAACACATGCTTCATTTCAGAAACAGCCTGTGAAACCATCTCTAATTATCATGTTTTACATTTTCTATGAATGGCCTCATTTTTATCTTTCTGAAATCTAAAAACAGGTGCAGAATGTATGTACATTTCATTTAATACAAGCACACTACCTCTGTTAAAACGTGTTTTCAGGAAATGTTTTCTCTTTAGCCTGCTGGTGTTCTGCTCACATGCTTGCTTCATGCTCTCAGTTTGCTTAGTTGTCTTAGGAAAATAATATTAATTAGAATGTTATTTGAAACACACCTGGAAACTGTTAATCTCATGATGGGTTTTCAATCACATTTCCAATTATTTTGATTTAGTCTAGAAAGTTACTGTACATTAAGTTATGTTCATTTTATAAAATGAAAAGATTTATAATAAATATTTCTATTGGGTTTAAATAATATCCCAGTCTTATTTATTTTTAACATTTATATTAATTTTATATCTTTCTGAAGTATAAAAGACACATTTTATTATGACCCACAGTTTTGTCTTAAATGTTTCTAATCAAACTCCATTTAAGAACTTTGTAGCTCTCCATACTTTGCTCATTTTCTGGTAGTGAATTCTGAATTATTCTATGTTTTTGGATACATGGTGTTCTAGGCTATATTATTTCTGATACAATAACAAAATAAATTGAATATTTTGTAGTATTATTTGTCTATCTATTTTGATTTCCCACATGCATTACCTCTTTAAAAGATGTTATAATATCATAGGAATATTGATAACATTATAACTTCACATTTCAAGTGAATCGTTGATGATAAGCAATGTAATAAAATATATGGCAACATTTAATTTATTCACAGTGTTATTTAGTAGTGTAAGGAAAGAACTCTAAGTTGTGGTCAGAGTACAATAGCTTCTGTGTAAGGCGAGTTTATTGCTGAAGCTGAAAAGATGTTATCATTTTCATTGGGTGACTACTATAGGAATAATTTACCTGTGACACCATGATCTGTCTTCTGAATTGTTAACCTTCAAGTTGTTAAAACAGGCTAAGAACCCTTATTCATTTAAAGTTCTTTATATTATAATATAATAAATATTGATTATGTTAATAAATAAATATTTATACTAAGTAAATAACAATTGTATATAATTGTTATTAATTCATTTATATGTATATTTTGCATTTTCCAGGCCAATATGTATCATTTAATTCATAATGAAAGGCTAAATAGGCTAAATATTTAGAATAATAATTATAACATTTATTTTTGATTTTGCATTTCTACCCAAGGTGGCATTATAGGTTGCTATTGAAAGTGATATTTTCAATGGCTATTATTTAAATGACAGAACCTGACAGCTTATATACAGCCACCATGGGGGTCAATTGCTGCCTGTCAAAACTAAGCGGATTCTCAAAGGCTTGTACTTGGTTCAATATCAAGTGTCCTCACAGGCTCAATTAAAACTTCTGTCTTCTGTAGCGTTTACTTGCATTGTATTTTATTTGTATGTAGGTCGCAAGGTAGGAAAACTACTTTTTATCATTTAAAAGTATTTTTAATAAACAAAACTAGCATACAATTCAAAACTATAAATCATTGTAGAAATAATAAGAAAAATAGTTAATATATAAGCTGAAATAAAATGATTCCTTTACCTGAAAACTATCTAAAAGAAATAAATGTGACAGTATTTATGTGTAATCTTAATAATTGCTATCCCTTGATTTGTTTATGAGTAAGCCTCCATTTCCTTAATGTCTGAATGAATTCTTTCTTAAGATATTTCTCCCATGAAAATGAGAATGTACAAAAGTCGCTTATACAAAGGGGGAGAGAGAGAAAAATCCATGTGGCAAAATGCTGATTAATAGAAGCAGGTTATAAGAGCTAGCTGTGAACAAGTTTAAAGTAAAGACCAAGCTTTCATAATTATTAATAAGTTTCCCTGTCATTATTTGAGGCTATTTTCTTAAAAGAACGTCAAAATCCATTTGCCTCAGTTCTTGTTGTTAGCAATAATTAAAATGTATTATTTCAGAAAATGATAATGATAAAATTTTCTTGAAAATACACTTATTGATTTACTATTAGATGTTAAGAGATAATTGCTTGGCATTTACTCCAAAAGATATTTAAGTTAATTAAATAGGATAATCACTGAATTTTGAAAATCATTTTTTCAGTACTGCAATATGTTATAAAAATGTCCAGTACTTACTGTAAAGAAAATATTATTCTACTCATTTCCGTAGGTTATCCCAAAAGACCACGTAAACTGACATTCCTTCTATAATTAATGCATTCACAACAGTCAAAGTATGTTGGAGGAGGGGAATGCTTGTTCTTCCTGGCCGCCCGGGTAGCTTACACCTGAAATAATCACAAGAAACTGTATTAATTAAAACACTGTTTGGCCGATTAGCTCTAACTTCTTGTTGGTTAACACTTACATCTTAATTTAACTGTGTCTCACCCTGAGGTCGTTGCCTACCAGCAAAATTTCAGCATCTCTCCTACTCTGCCTTCTTTCTCCCAGCATTCAGTGCAGTCCTCCCCACCTACCTAAGTCCTTCTCTAGCAACAGGCCAAGGCAGTGTCTTTATTCATTAAGAATAATCACAGCACACAGAGGGGACTCCCACAACAAAAGTCAATCATGTATCTAATTTGGATGGAGCACTTTACTTCTGTAGATACATTCTGATGGAGAACCTAACGCTGTGGTAATTACTGTGAGACAGCACATTACTTATAAAATGGGTAAAATATTTTGAGGTGTCAAATTTTGTGGAATTTTCAATAAATTCAGTAGTCATTATTTTAAATAAATACATAAATTTCACTTGAGAATTCATTATTTAATATATTTTCCTCTCTGGGACCATGAAGTTTGATACATGGTCATAACCTGAGTATTCATTATCAAATCATCATTTCATCCAGGCACTCTCAGCACTGATGGTCAGCACCCTGCCAATGGGAACCACTGTGTCTGTGTTTGATACCCAGTGAGTGTTTTATGCCTTTTCCAGTGGGAATCTTGTCTTCCCTGAGAACGTCAAGCTAAGTTTCTATTTTTGCTAATGATTGATATTTTTTTTCGCTGTACAGGTCCAAAGTGGTACCCTTCCCGAGTTGGCCTGCAACTAGAATATGGTAAGACAAATTTCAACTTATGTAGTTTAGACTCTGTCTTCTGACCTCACATTTATTACATAGCCTATGCCTGTAAATACCATATAATTTGAGTCTAGTACTCCAGTGCTTCTCCATTCTTCTTTGAACATTATTTTTAATTCTTATTTTGAATCCATAAATAGAATTCTATGATAAAGAAAGGAAAAAAATGAAATTGAAGAAAATGCAACATCCACTAATAAATTTTACATTACCAGAATTTCAACAGATAAGTATATTTATGTGTCCTACCTAAGAACCAGTATTATTAACATTGCATCTACTGGATCTCGCATTTAAAATTTCTGTTTATTGGCAGCTAGAACACATAATTGGATTTTTGCAAGGTGTGTCAAATGCAATTTAGAAAAATTAGTATTGCATTTATGGGAAGCACTTATTAAGGAGTTACCTCTTAAAACACATTAATTAAAAATTAAGTTGAGTTTTTTATTCCTTTGCTAATCGTCATGATCACTACACTCAAATATCACTAAAATTCAAGTCAAATTCCTATACTTTTTTTCTGGAGACCATATGAGGAAAGTATAGGGACCTACTGCATTTTAGATTTCATGTAATTTTAGTCTGAAATGTATCATAATCAAATTTCAAAGCAAATTCCTACTCACTGATTTCAAAAAAGCAAAAGGTTTGTCTTTTTTCTATGTACCTCCACTGTCTATAATTTGTGCAAAAATAGATGGCTGTATTATTTGAACAAATCTCTAATACAAAGACTGTGTGAAAGTGCAACAGGCATCAATGCCCATTTAAGTCATACTCCAGGGACTAAAGGGTTTGTCAGCACAAATCTTCTGGTGGCCACGACATTTCCTATTTTCTCCGTTGGTTGTTAGGACCTAAAAGTGATTTGAGCAAATTGAAACTATTTACTACAGGCTTGGATAGAAATCTGATGATTTTGCTTCTTTGTCTGTTTGTTTTGGAGAGTGAATTAATTCATTGAAGTAAGCAGTGTATCATCCAAAGAGAAGTCGACTTTTCTACTTATCTTTCTATGGAACATTTATAATCTTCCACAGTCAATAGCAAAAGTCAACAGCATCTATGAATCTGTGTGAATGTGTGTGTGTGTGTGTGTGTGTGTGTGCTTGTGTGTGTCATGTGTGATGTGTCCTCAGAGATCCGTAGAAGCCAAAAGAGAGAATAGGAACACCTGGAGCTCGAATTGCAGATGGTTTTGACTTACTCAGCATGTGTGGTGGAACCCAACTTGGTTCCTCTGGAAAACAAGCCAGCTTTTGTAATAGCTGGGTCACCTTTGCATAACCAATACTCTACAAAGATTTTAAAGTATGAAATTAGATTAAGTTACCAAATTGGAACATGATATATATGAATCTATAGTAGTTACAACTCTTCCCATAGGAGGAGCAAAGATGAATCCAGTACAACTAATACCACAATCACTACAGAGAAGTGCTCCTAGAATACATTTGGCAGTATAATTTAATTACTGACCAATCTCATTGTTAAATTAGAATATTAACTTTTTCATACAGAAAATAATACTAAAACAAAATTCTATATTCTTTTTTTTTTACCCAGTGATCCTTCTGAGCTGGTTGTAGTTTGCTGAACTTGGCTAGACTCACACATTCAGCTGCAATCACCCTTTAGCATATGGTTGATCTAACACGCACAAGATAGTATCATCTCCATTGTTAGCTAAGTAATCTGCTCCTCTTTAGTAGAACAAACAGGCTACTCACAAGATGGGAGTGGGAGTATGAGAGCTGAGCAAAGAGGCGTTTAAGATTTTTCTTTCCTTTTTTGGTTTTTCCATACAAGTTTTATCTGTGTAACAGCTCTGGCTGAACTGAAACTAGCTCGTTAGACTAACTACGCTGGCCTTGAACTCACAGAGATCCTCCTGCCTCTGCCTCCCAAATGCTGGGATTAAAGGTGGACAGAATACAGACAATTATCCCACAACACGTGTTCAAGAACTTTTGAAGCCCAGGTTTAGAACTTCAAGAGCTCTCTTCAGATATTCTTTTAGCTAAATTAATCAGGAAAATACCCTAGCTTCCCAGAGTCATATTGGAGATACCAATTGTCATGGAGGAGCACTACAGTCATACTTAAAATGACACAGGAATTAGAATGGCCAGTAATTAGAACTAATATTATAATAAATTTGGCATATAAAAATGTTAAATATTCTTTTTATCCTTATCTGTGCTATTGTGTTTCAGAGTGTTCTGGTTGGTGTACTGAAATTTCTTTGAATGGCACTGAAATGACATACTGAAAAGGTGAAACATGAGCAAAAATGGCTTTTATTTTCATAACTACCAAAAAAAGCATAGTGCACATCCTTCATATAAAATCTATGGCAAACTCCTAGATGTAGGAAATGTTCCTGAATCTAGCCCATTGTTCAGAACAATTATCTGAAGACCGGTCTGTGTTGAGTTTACTTAGGCAGAAAAAGCATGGGTTTAAATGGACAAAAGATTATCCACAGGGATGACAGGTGCTTTGTCTAAGCATGTTCACTCTCTATATTTTTCTGAATTTCTCTTCTTTGACATAAAGAAATTTTCTGAGAAGGCAATGGACGGGTCTTCTTATTCCTTAGTTTGAGAGTGGAATTAGTGATTAGGGCTGGAAAAAATGGCTCCAAGAATAAAGAGTTTGTTATTCAAATTTGTATCCTCAACACTGGAGCAATAGACAGATTGAGGGCGTGTGCCCGTAATCCAGGAACTGGCTGAGTGTGGTAATGTCAGGACCATCCTGAGAATTTGAGGACAAGCTAGAATTAGGAAGAGAAATGGAAAAATGAAAGGAAATATTGGGGCCAACTTCTGTCTTCCAACGACACATGCACAGGAGGATGCACATAAACATCTCTCCTACACACACACACACACACACACACACACACAGAGGTTGGTATGATTTATGATGCAACTGTTTTTATTATTTTCAAAAATTAGTATTGTTTGAAATACATTACACAACTAAAAAATTCAGAGTGCTGCTCTTTGAAGTTTTCAAAGATAATAGCAGAATATAAATTGATTCTCCTATTAAAGAACCCAATAAATGTCTGTCAGAAAATTTTCAGCATACTTTCAAAGATAAACTAGATCTTAATTTTTATTTTACAGATATTCTATGATCTTAAGCATTATTGTCACTGTCATAGTAGTATTGATCATTTTGATTGCAAAATTTTTTTAATGCCATATTCATTGTAGCTATATAATAAGTTAGCAAAAATGATGCTTAGAGCAACTTCCAATTACACTCACATACACATACGCATACAACACACAAACACGCACATATTCCATGGACTATCTGCTTCAGACACACTAAAGCTGGAGCTGAGTGACTGTCGAGTTGAATTTTTGTGGAAAATTTCTCGTGTCATCTTCCTTCCGTCTTTTCATGAAATCTAAAAACAGTCAATATTTTTTATTAAAACCTTTTTGAAAACTTTGTCGATGAGGAAAGTTAGTACACAAATTATTCAAATTGAAGGATTCATGTCTTATAATGTTCATATTTGCTATGTAATGACTGCATAATTCAAATCCCAAATAGTCATCACCAGGTTCATATTAAGAAACTCTTTGTCACTGTACCATGAAATTATATTTAAATACTACTTCCTCATTGCTTTATTTTAGGTGGCCCTTTCTTGAAGGACTATGTCACTATTCAAAGTGTTGCAGCTTCCTCGATTATCACCCTCTTTTTTACTGACTTAGGTCGACAAGTCAGTTGGACCACAGTAAGTGTCAATTGTAGTTTAGTATATATTCCCTGTTTTATTAATTTCATGTTCATATTTAAGGTCCTTTTCCTTGCAGTAATAGGAATTCTACTACAGTTATAATAAAATCAGTGGCCAAGGATTGATTGAAACACTAGACATTTCTAGTTAAAGAAGGAAAATAAATGTGGCTTTTATGTGAATTCAACTTAAAAAAGAATCTATTTATTTTATGCTTTGTCTATTGAGTGATATTGCTTCAGCTTTTCTTTTTCCAGAAGCCTAGATATTTCAGGAATATTCTTCTCAGTGGAATTAGAAACTGTAGATAGAATAGTTTATATAAAGGCGGTCCTATAACAAAAATGCCAATAATGAAGACGTAAGACTTCTTTGTGCTTTGGATAGTTCTTTAGGCGTATTTCTCCCCACCCCATCTTTGAGAACAATTGTAGTTCTCAGAATCGATTCATCTGAATTTAATGATGTGGAAACAAGCTGGATACACCAAGGAAATGAAGGTGAAAATTCTTGAATCACCTTCAAGAGGTTGAGCTATTCATGATCGATGCAATCAAATAATAGAAAAGTTTCAGCAGCAAGAGTAAACACTATAGGTCTTTTAGTGAAAAAAAACAGCAACGTGTTAAGTAATTCTTGCTATGATCTACAGAGAATGTGGCCTTCTCTGTCTTTATTTTCTTTTCTCAATAGACATCTTTCGGGTATACTTTTCAAAAAGGAACATTTGTGTTTTGAAGTACAATATGATCTATATTTATAATGTGTTTATTTCAGCATTTTCATTCAAATCAACTTTGTTCGATGGTACTAAAATCAAATTTAATCAAGCAATAGTTTTTAATACATGCTTTATATAATCAATTATTAAATACGGATACTGGAGATATTGCTCTGCGCATACGCACAGGCTGCAGGTTCGATTCTCAGCACCCACCTCACTTTTCATAATTCTCAGTCCAATAACCTCTACTGGCTTCCACAAGCACTACATGTCCACATTGCATAAACATACACATGGACAAAACACATGTATACCTTAAATAAACAAATTAATATTTTAAAAAATAATAAATATGCATATTCATTTATATATTAAAATCTTTCTCTGGGACAGAAATTCATATTTATACTTCTTAATAAAATACTGCCATATTTGTTACCTTTCCAGTTTAATCATAAGATCTATTTCCCTTCTGCATTATGTAATGAATTCTTCTATAGTAGAGTTATTTGTTTGTATTAAAAAGTTGTTTAAGGTGGGCTGAAGAGATTGCGCAGAGGTTAAGAGCAATGACTGCTCTTCCAGAGGTGCTGAGTTCAATTTCCAGCAACCACATTGTGGCTCACAGCCATCTGTAATGAGATCTGGTGCCCTCTTCTGGAATGTGGGCATACATGGAGGCAGAGTGTTGTATACATAATAAATAAATTTTTAAAAAGTTGTTTTAGATAGCACTGTGGAGCCTTTGAGTACTAAAAAATTAGACTAAAATTTAATTTAAAATAGTATTAATTCTTGTGAAACGTAGGAATGTTAAGGTAAAACTGATGATGCATGTCTTTTATAAAAAAGCATTTCATACTTAATATGAAGCTTAAGTGTACTTTGAAAAAGAGAGTTCAGATAAAAATATCTGATCTGCAAAGATTCAAAACTTGTAAAATCTTTTGAGCAAACCCGATGAAAAGAAAATTTTGTTTACAAGGATTGTGTCAAGATGAGAGGCATTAGCCGAGAGTTCATTAAAAACTTCCAGCTGCCTGAAGGGAATAAGCAAGGAAGAAAAGCACTACAGTAGAACATTTTAATAAGTGTTCCAAAAAATTATACCTTGTTTGAGAGGAAAGTCATATAAGTGACCAACCAAGCTCCAGAAATAGCCTGGACATTTTTTCGCTCTAAATGGATCAGTTTTATAAAATTCTGAATGAAACTGTGCATTGTAATCACACCCATTTTGTATCCACTAAATTGTACAATAGAAATATTTTACCACACATTACCCATATATATATTTATAAACTATTAAAATGTTTACCTAGAATAAGCCATTTTGAGTCAATAGAAACTGTTAGATATCACAAAATCAAATAATGATTTGAATAGCATTTTTTTAATATTGGTTGTCAACAAATAATGAAATATGTCTTCCGTACTAAATGACTTAGACAAATGGCTAAATTTTAACATATTTCTCACTACATAAACACTGTAATCTAATTATAGTTGAACTCATTATTTCACATTCATCTGTGTGTTCAAGTATTTATAGCACTAAGTTTCCTATCTCCGTGATAGGAGATAGTCAGCTTCTTCTTCTGAGTGGTCAGCTGTTTCCTTATTATAAGGTAGCTCATCTTCTCTTCTGCCTCTGATTTTTATACATAGAGAATGCTTTGTTGGTGGGACAAATAGGATTGGGGAAAACATTTATTGTTCTCTAAGTCTTGTTCCTGTGGGACTGACCCTGTTTGTTCCATTATGAATTCGAGCTTTCTTTTAATTATTACCAATTCATTTTACAGACCTGTAGTGGGGTTCATTTGAAATAGAGTTCAATCATCTTCAATTATTTGCTATTATGTGTCATTATCTGTGTACATAATTATTTAATTTTATTGGACACCCATAAAATTTTGGTGCTGTTTATAAAATCTTCATACAGTTCCTTCCTAAGTCAATGATTTGAAATGAATTTCTCTTCAACGTTGTGTTAACTTTCGCCATGCAAATAGTTTTCAGCTTGAGTGCAAAGGGATTTAACGACGTTGTCTTAGTGACATGTTTGTAGTCACTCATTTTCACTCCCCTTATCCCAGATTCACAGGGCTTTACATGTTTTCTTTTTAAAACTTTGTGTTGTGATTCATAATGCACATTTCATTTGTTTTCTATTTAAAAACTTATAACCTTTTCATCATCAAACTTACTGTAGTCTTTCAATATTTTTTTTCAGTTTTATAGGCATCTTTGGGGGTTTTTTTCATTGTCTCCATTAGGATTGACCTTTTTTCTACTAGTTCAATATATCTTTGCACTTTTATCTTATTTTATCTGACCAATTCTGGTAACCAAAATTTTGTAGTTTATACCCTTTAAAATGTCACATCGTTGTATATTTAGTTTAATGTTACTTACATAAAGTTACCTTAAGAATGATTTATTTATCTGATAATTAACCTCGTTTTTACTTGTCATCTGTTGTTTATCAGTCTAAATATTTTAAATTGGAGTGTGCTGCTATAATAGCATATGCCCAAAATGTATTCTGATAAGCCTATTTTCCATATAACTGAATTATTTTAGTGTACAGATTACATTTGTTATCATTAACCCACACAAAAAATCAGTACACTGCTTTATTCAACCCAATAACTTGAGGAATCACCACACTTCTTATCATCTTAAATAGAAGTATGTAACTTTTATTCCCGGGTAATATGTCATAAAACATCAATATATATTTACTTCATAAAATTCCATATCTTCATGTATGTCTTATTGCTGTAAAATATCATCTTTTTATGTTAATAATAATAGGTTTGATCATTGGGATGTCCAGCTTTATTTTGACATAAGCAGTTTTATTTTAATATTTATAATTATGCTTCTGCATATTTTATTTTTGATACACTGCCGTAATTGAGCATGTTTTTGAAACTTTATAAAGATATAGATATAATTTTATTTCTTCATCAGTGGCTTCTCTGTCATCCTTCTAGGTTTCTGTTTTTCATTTTCTTGAACTCAATATTTTCCAGTACTTAAATTGTCTATCTTTCCTTTTATTGCCTTGCACACACAGATATGCTTAAGCACAAGTCTGTCAATCCTGTTATTTATGCCTTTGGTAGATTTATGTTTTATAATTTGTTCTTACTCTTGATGTGAATCACAATATCTCCATTTCTAATGTACATAGATTTTGAAAAAATTAAGGGAATTTTATGTAAAAATATTAATGATTTCTGGAAATTTAAATAAAATTAATGCTGAAGACAATTTATCTTATTCAAGATGCATAATGGTACTAATGACCTTGAGGAATCTGGTTGAGATTTATGAATGAAATAATTTCATGTTGAGATTTATTATTCATGGAGACATTTTTAGAAACTGCCTTCATCCTTGACAGATGACATCTATGGCTTTTAAACTTTCTTTTCCAAAACATGTAGAAAAAAATGTGCTATTGTTATTTTTGGTTGTTCTTCTTCAAAGACTTCATAGCCAGTATCAATCACTTCTCCAAAGTCAATTTTTACAAACAATAATAAGAAATTAAGTTTGCAGCAACTCAGTAGCTTCTGATTTCTGGAAACATCTTAAAATATTATTTTGTGTTTTTCCCTTAATAATAAACTCATTATTATGCTTTATTTGAGTTACTTAGTACTTCTGAAGGATTTACATAGTTTATATCATTCATATGATAGTTAGACTAAATCAAATGATTCCATTTTTTTCTTACATAATACTATCATTAGTTATAGTCACTAGGGAAAATTGATACTACTTTTAAGAGAATCCACAGTTTTTAATGCACAGCTCTCCTTTGTTTTGCAGTTGTTTAAAACCACTGAGGGTTTTTTTGTGAATTTTCAACATTTCTGAAATATGCTGCTTAATTTGGTTTCAGGTGTAAAGCACAGATACAATAAGAATGCAAACTACCAACATAATAATAATAATAATAATAATAATAATAATAATAATAATGCCTAAAACAATTTGCAAGAAATCATAAGTTCGTTGAGAAAAAGTTAAGTGTAGAAAAGCTACTCGATATATAACTACATTTTTTTGTTATTCTTATTGAAAGGTGGTTTTCATTGTAAACCAGGTGGTCTTGCATACCTGCTAGTACTTGATCTACACAATCAATCATGCACCAGACTTCTTTATAATAAGACTTGCCGGGGCTGGACAGATGGCTCAGAGATTAAGAGCACTGTCTGCTCTTCCAGAGGTCCTGAGTTCAGTTCCCAGCAACCACATGGTGGCTCACAGCCATCTGTAGTGAGATCTGGTGCCCTCTCCTGGCCAGCAAGGATACATACATACAGAACCTTATATACATAATAAATAAATAAATCTTTAAAAAAAAAAAAGACTTGCAATAGCTTGTCACCAACATCTTGAACACAAACAAATCTGATTCTCTTTGTTGTTCAAGTGTATAGGACACAAGAATTCTTACACCATTTAGATTGTATCACCTGATATAAATAACCCAGGTGTTATTTTACAGTGTATGGAAGATATGCAATTTTATGCAGATACTAAGCCATTTTATGTAAGGAATTTGGCTATGCCAGTTTTGCTATCATGGGACCATAGAATTGTTTTTCTACAGATATCAAATGTAAACAACTCCACAGGCTCACAAGTGCCTCCATTGTCTAGTTATAGTCATGCAAATTTTAGAAAATTGAAGGGAAAAGTACATTAACATAATACAAAGTAAATAAATTAGAACTTTAGTGTAGTCCATGAATTCAAAATAAAAGCAAGCCTTATTTTTATAATAGTTTCCAGGATTTCTGTGTCCTTACCACTTGCTTTGCTTGCCTATTCATAAGTAAGTATCTGTTTGGGCTCTGTTTCAATTTTTTTCATTGGAACAGCAATTTCATTTTGCTAGCTATGACACTAATATATCCATGCAGTCTTTGCTTTTTATCATAGAACAATTTTGATAACCTTTTCAGTTTAATAAGGTATCTTTCATCTTTTCTTTTATTTGCACTCAAATGAAAGTTTTGAAAGAGATATTGTCCAGAAGTTAGTGCCATTCTTTAGTGTATTCAAGATTTATAATTCACGTCTAGTTCCCATTTGAACTGCTATATTCTAGCATGCACAATGTTTGTAATAAAGTGCTGGCTTTTAAATTGAATTCATGTCTGTGAGCATACTATCTGAATTTTATTTAAGAGATGACAGAAAGAAGAACATAGTTTAATTTCCTCTGACTCTGAAGAACTTTATACATAATATCTGATAAAATTTTATTAGCTTAAATTATAGTGGCTTTTCATCAAATTTCACTATTATTCACAACATTTTTTTCATATTGGATATATCATACAGAATTTGCTAAAAATTTGACTTTGTTTAATTAGATAACATTGAAATAAATATTTATTTTTTTCCTATAAAGAATATAGCCTTCTCAATATCACAAAATATAACTGAAACTTTTTCTGGAATATTGGTAATGGTTAATAATCTCACTGCCTCTCTCTTCATGCTTGTTCTTTTTTACCCTGTTTCTCTCTGTGTTGTTCTTCCTTTCTTGTTTAGATAGGGTCTCATTACACTCTGTCTAGCTTCAACCTCATGGCAATTCTACTGCCGCATCCTCCCAAATGTTGGGTTAGAGATTTGCTCCAGCATGCTCAGCACAACAATATCTTTTCATTTCTATTAATGAGGTACATCATAGATTATAACTTAATAAATTCTTTTATGAAATTTATGTTATTATATGTTTTACAGTTTTTATTATCACTAGTCTTTTTTGACTCCTGATATATACATTGCTAGTAGAATTATAGCTAAAGAAACACAAGAATCTATATGTAACTATATAATTACATAACATACTCTATTATATAAACCTAGATATATGTTCACATACAATGCATAATTATATAAATATGTACATATATGAGCATGTAGGTACTTAGTCTTATATGTAACCAAGACTGGCTTTAAATTCATGATCCTCTTGACTCAGATTCAGTATTGCACACAGTAAGCTGAGCCTTTCTAGATCAATTAATTTAAATAAGGCAATCTTCAACAACCAGACCCACAGAAGAAAAAAGCAAGGAAAATCTCTCATTAAGATTCTGTTCTCAAGTAATTGCAAAATATGTCTAATTGGCATCTAAATCTATGTATCATAGGGCATAACATGTTCAATTTTTAATTTTAATGATGAAATTCAAGTTAATTGAGTTAATGAAGGAATTATTTGGCAAAAAAGAAAGAAAAATGGAAAAAAGTAGATACTGTCACTTATTTTTTTCAGTGAGTGGGACACTTCATATAGAATATGGAATAGGAGGCCAAAATTAAAAGTAGATTTAAAATGAATTACTTAATAAGAAAAATTGATTTTGCATATTTCTATTAAAGTCTGTTACTCAGTTCAAATTCAGAGGATATAACTCGAATGTTTTTCTAGTTTCAAATCTGTTACTTTTGTGTGTTTGTGGTAGATAAGTACCTAAAAGTATGATGAATATTGAAAATGTGAAAGTCACTGCCTCAGAATAACCATTATATATATATATATATATATATATATATATATATATATTCATTGAGATGCATAAAGTTTGGTACCAGGCAAATGTTTGTGTGAGTAACTACATTAATATGACTGTGGATGCTTTCATTTGCAAACTCATTACAATAAAATAATTGTTTAAAATTATTTTTTAAAATTATCTCTACATTTATCCATTTTCTTAGCTTTAAATGAACTCTTCTCAGCAAGATTAATTTGCAGCTATATATAGTTTGTTTTTAAGTTATTATCTATTAATATATTTCATTATCTCATGTATTTGATGAATGCTTATATATGTGACTCTTCAAATATTTAAAAAACCTATTTTCTAATACAAATCTACTTTTCATTTTTAGGTCTTTTTGGCTGAATACTCAGGACCTCTGCTAATATACATTTTTTTCTACTTGAGGAGCTCATACATATATGATGTGAGGGAGAGCTCTCGATGGCCTCGACACCCTGTGGTCCAGTAAGTGACACATGGGAACACAAAAGGTGACAGACAGATCCATAATGGTGATGGGATTACTTTTCCATAATTACTCTGTCAGATAAAGACACCAAGAGTTAAAAAAGTTAACCTAACTTTTGGACCAGTAGGTTTAGCCCTCAGCACAGTATAAGAGATCAATTTCTATGCATGGCTGAGTCATAGCTGCCCCTAGCATCAAGAAAATATGTTGAACTATACAAGTATAATGCATATATATATATGTATGTATATATATATATATATTTTCTAAGGTTCATAGTATAATTTTTACTAATTCATATAGCTTTTATAAAATAAATTTGAAGGACCTGGCATTGTGGAGCACACTTTAAATGCCAGCATGCTGGGGGAGGAAGAGGAAGGTTGATTTCTGTGAATTTTGAAGACAATCTCTTCTATATAATGAGTATCAGCACAGCCAGGGCTACAAGGAAAGATCCTAGCTCAAAAACAAGACCATTGGAAAACAACCAATTTGGATGACAGTGGATCAGTGAGATGACTCAGAGGACCAAGAGTCCAGCCCTTGGAGGCCTCTGTGCATTTTTGGGGGGTTCTGCTGCTGTCTTAAGGGTCAAGGTCAAGGTCACCACCAGGCTCTTTGAGGTACATACAAAAACAAGGAGTTCATTCCTGTCATCAAGGTGGGCCGCATGGTCAAGGATGTAAAGATCATGTCCCTGGAAGAGATCTGCCTGTAATCCCTACCCATTAAGGAATCCAAGGTTGTTGACATTATCCTGGAAACACCCTTAAAAGATGAGGGTCTAAACATCAGGAAGTCATGCTGATGTCTATGGTTCATGCTGCTCATGGAACCATGTGGAAGATCATGATCCATGCTGTTCCTGCTGTTATGGGGAAAGAAGCTTCTTTTGCAGTGGTATCAATAACAGTATACTCATAACTGAGAATGAGAAACATTGAAAGCTTCTATGACAGCAGCCTTCCCCCAGAGAAAAAGCAACAGTCCAGACAGGTCTGTGAAGAGATACTGAAGTGTAGCTCTTCACAGCTGACGACTTCTGGTGGCAGAGAATCAGAGTTGGGAGAGCACCCACTTATCTACAAGGGTTTGGCCACTAAGAGTTTGACCATGCTCCAATGAGAATATGGGCAACATAAATTGGACTTGGTGTACTTTTTATTTGAGGAGTTGGACATGAAGGTGACAGGTTACCCCTGGGAGGAAGGGGAAGGAGGTGTGAAAAAGGTGTTTGAAATTTGTGTGGAATTCTCAAATAATTAATAAAAATATTGTATTGGAAATAAGATAAAAAATGAGAGAGAGAGAGAGAGAGAGAGAGAGAGAGAGAGAGAGAGATACTGCCAGTGCAGAAGCAAATTACAAGCAGACCAGGTTCACAGCTTTTGCCACTATTGGGGACTATAATGGTCATGCTAGTCTTGGTGCTAAGTGCTCCAAGAAGGTAGCTACCAACATCAGAGACCACTATCTTGGTATCTTGCAAAGCTTTTTACCATGGCTGTCAAGAGAGGATTCTGCGGGAATAAGAATGGAAAATCTTACCCTATTCCATGAAGGGTGACAATCCACTGTGTCTCTGTGCTGGTCCCTACCCAAAGGCACTGCCATCTTCTCTTCTCCTATTCCCAAGAAGCTGCTGGTGGTGGCCATTATCGATGACTACTACACAGCGAGGGGTTGCGCTGCCACCCTGGGAAGCTTTGCTAAGGTCACATTTGATGTCATCTCCCAGACCTACAGCTATTTGACAACAGTCTCTGGAAAGAGACCAAGTTCACCAAATCATATGAGGAATTCACTGCCCATCTGTGAAAATCAACCAGAGTCTCAGTTCAGTCTCAATCCAGCTGTGACTACCACGTAGGACTTTTATACAGAAACTAAAAATTACAGTGAATTAAATCTGTTAAAACATAATAAGCTTGAATAATCTTAAATCATATTTTCTTAAATTCAGAATTTTCCTCATCCTAGCAGGCATTGGTTGAAACTCCCACTGCAGAAGATTTAAGTGTAGAACAATGAATTTTAGTTTGATTAAAGACAAAACTTTTTTTAAGGCACAAATGGTTAAGTGTTGCTCAGATAGGGGTAATAAGCAGTAGTAAACAACAAATACCACATGTCATGCAATTCAGAAACAGGAAAATATACTTGAAATTATAAAGTTGAGCATGACTTATACAATTAGCAATGTTGCATAGGGGCATAAGAAAGAGCTATTTATGAAAAAAATAGTTTTGCTGGATACTTTTAGTAAGTTCAACCCCCCAAAAAATGTAGTACTTGAATGATTTCTGTTGTTGTTTTTGTTAGTAGTAGGACAGTTATTAAAACATGCTATATAACTGTGGTCTTATTTGGAAACAATGCATGCCTTATTCCCTCTTCAGGTCTATCTCCGTGCCTCTCAAAAGAATGAATATTAAAAAGGAGGGGTTTCATTATTCAAAATACCACATTAAGAAGTGCTACAAGGAAAAAAAATAAAACTAAAAGTCAAATTCCATGACTTAGAAATATTCCAACTGAATTAAGCAAGAACATTGAGATCCTGTGGACACTTAGTCAAAATAACAAATTTGACCCTTACTGTTTCATCTTATAGATGTTGAGCTGCATCCTCGCTCAGGACTTATTGTCCTGATTCTCCACTGCACTTCTTCACAAAACTTGTTCTACCATGTCATTCCCAATTCCCATTCTCTCATTCTTCTCGATTATCTGTATTCCAAATATGATGTCAAAATATTCTCACTTAGAGTAATCAATCATTCCAAAGACTTCCATAAATCTTGCTAGATTGACTTGCTTCTAAACAATTTACTATTTTAAACTCTTACTATGATGATTTTGATAATTTTCCCTCACTTGAATTTAACTTCAACCATAGATGCAGTAAATTGTTGACATGGTGTGGCTTATAAGGCTCATTGATTATTTATGGCTCATTGGAATAATTTGAATGACCTGAATTATGAATCCATTATGTAGATGTTTACTTCACCTCTTTAACTACTGGGTCAGATTTCAACTAGTGAATATGACAACTGTTCTTTTTTGAAAGTGATTTGTGATCCAAAGTAGTTTAGTGCACTGTAAAAACAGAAGGCTGACTAATGTAGCCATTCACAGAGGAACAACAAGAAATTGATTCTTGGTAATAATAGCTTGTCAAGAGAGCTTTGAAATATTAATCGCTTCATTTAGAATAGAATATATAATTTATTTAGAGAGTGAGTTGAAGACCTTGGAAGAAGAAGGTAATGGCACTGGTATTTTAACACTGAATTCTAGAATGTATTGAATATACAGCACTGTGTGGAGGATGATCAATTTTAGTCTCAAGTGAACTGACTGTGAGTACTACTCTTAAACACATACATGTCTGATAAAATCTTAAACACATACATGTCTGATAGAATCTTAAACACATACATGTCTGATAAAATCTTAAACACATACATGTCTGATAAAATCTTAAACACATACATGTCTGATAAAATCTTAAACACATACATGTCTGATAAAATCTTAAACACATACATGTCTGAAAAAATCTTGGTAACAAATGCCACATGTTTTCCAAAGCACAAAAATGTAAAGCTTCTGCAAATAATTTTATTTAGTTACACAGATCTGAGCAGTTATCAGAGATTTTTGAAATGTTTTACCTGATTCAAAAGCAGGTGATCTCAAAGCAACATCACTTAAGAGCCCTCTAATTGGACTGAAGGCCCAGCAAGTAGAAGGAAATTTTGCCTGGTATTGTAAACGTTTTACTTAGTAATAGATGGTTATTTTTTCATGGTTTTTTTCATTCCTGTCACTACCACACACAGTATTTTTTTCAAAACAGCACTTGCTCTGATCACTAAACTAAACGTCTTATATTAAAAAGAATAAATGATATCTTAAAATGTTTAATCCACTCAATTGCTTTAAGTATATTATTTCTGAATGATGTTTATTTTAAGATTTTAAAGAACAATCATTTTTTATAAACATTTTACCTTTTACTTGCAATAAAATAGTTAAATATGTTAGCAGAAAATAAATTCTTTTAATTATATCCAGGAAAATTGGCCACACTAAAAGACATTTGATAATTACTTTCAAAATGCTAGTTATGTAAAAATGGCAAGAGGAGGAGACTTCAATTGCAAGGGAAACAAGCATCAGATGAGACAAATGTGGAAACATGTCAGGTAGACAAGTCAAATAAAGGATGCTTTATGAGAGCACAGAAAATGAAAGTCAAACCTTCTCAGTCTTACAGTAATTGCTAAGGACAACCAAACAATTAAAGGTAGTTTTGAATAATTCAAAACGTTAACTGCACACAATACAGGCATTGGATATTTTTTAAACTTGTTCATTATCTGCTTCAATCTTCAGACAGTTTCTTAAGAAAGCATTGTTAGTTATTATTTTTATTTCTCCTCGTAGGTTATATGGGTACAAAAAACTTTATGACTGATACGGAATGGTTCTTGTATCATCAGAAGCTAATTTTCATATATTTGTATTAGTTTAGTCAGTAAATAAAATTTGAAGTTGTTTAGAAAAATAAGTAAATAATATGGTTAATTAGCACTAAATAAAGTTTCTTGTTAAATGAGACATTGTGAAATACTTTAAAATTAAAATATTTGCTATAATCTACGCATATATAATTATAGATACATATCTATATGTATATGACCAGTAGCAGAAATAATATTACAGGGACAAGTATTTCCTGTCTGGATAATGACAAGAAGGAGGAGGGGCGTGGGTGTGGCAAGCCATGTGCTAAGCATATAATATATACTTGTCAGAAACCTTAAAAAGAACTGAACTTATAAAAGTCTCATAGTATCGTGTAAGTGCCTGTGCTTACTTATGGGTGCAAGGTCACCTGATACAGCCACAAGAATTTAAATCAGGGCCCTTCGAGGAACCACAACACAACCGAGGCTGTGGCAGTTTTATTGACAGCAATAGACATTTCATACATTTATCTGAAACAGAATATAATGGCAATTGCCAGCATGAGTACTGTTGTAGTTTCCAGGAAATAGTGAAGTTTGAAAGGCTTACAGTGTTCCCAAAATTAATATCTAAGACCAATTGTCCTGTCAAGCTTCTATAATTCCTTGACTCCTAAGAAAACATACTGAGAAACATTAAGTGGCCTGAATATTTCACTACCTGAGAGAATGCATTGGTCTCTTAGGAACTGGAAGGGACATTTTGTCCCAGGAGCCATAGACCCTAACCTAAAAAGGCTAGGACGCGTGCCCCTCAGGGCAGCTAAGTCAAGCCAACTCCATGGTTACCTACGGTATGGCAAGGAGCTTTCTGGAGAGCAAGTTAGTTGTTTATTAATTTCTTCCTTTTCTAGCTTGGCTTGCTTCTGCCATTGCATCCACTACATCCGACACCTTCTGGAAACGTTATTTGTCCATAAAGTCTCTGCAGGACACAGTCCTACAAAAAACTTGATAAAGGTGAGAACTGAGACATGTTATGTGGTTTTTTTTTTTTTTTTTTTTTTTTTTTTTTTTTTTTTTTTTTGACTAGGAAAAAAGCAAATAGTAATACATTGTGTTAGTTAGGGTTTCATTTCCTCTGGGGAGGGGACCTACTATGACTCAAAACAACGTGTGGAGCAAAGAGTTTATTTCACAGTCTATTTATTAGTATCACTGAGGGGCGGCCTGGAGACAGGAACTAGAGTAGTGGAGGTCAAGAGGGAGTTGTGCTGACTATTTTGATATTCCTTTTTTGTGTGCAGCCTGCTTGTTATGTGCCCAGGACCACCCAGACAGGAAGGCCATGAATCCCAATGACATGGGTTCGCCCATGTCAGTCACTCATTAGGAAACTCTCACTCAGGCTCGTCTATATTCAAATCTATTATAGAAACATTTTATCAATGTGTATTCTTTTTATGTAGATAACTCTAGCTTTTGTCAAGCTGAAAACAAGCAATCAACAACAAAACAGGACCATCTTCTGTATGATAATAACCTTTTCCTTAAAACTAGGTTTTTCTCTTCCTTAGTTGAGTTAGCATATATCAGACATTTTCTTTGAGTTTTATTTGAGCCTTACTCTTAGTTAACCGTCAGGGAAAGGTCTTTTTGGGGGGGAGGGGGAAGACCTTTTAAAAGCATAGTTTTAAGTAGATCATGCATGGAAATGTCTTCACTGTGAGCACTGACTCAGATTCCTTAAAACCATTTGAAAAGGGAAAAAAAACACAAAGTAATGTGTAGGTATAGCTGCCAGGGTGATGCTAGTATCTGCCATGTGAAAAAGGAAAAAAAAAATGTGTCCAATGTCAAGAAACTATGGAGAAAATGGGAAAGTTTTCAAAAATTGTATTGAAAACAGACACTAGGACAAACTACAATTCAAGTTTTCAGTTCAAGTTCAAATGTCACTTATCGTTCCACTGGAATTTTATTATTATTAAAATGCTAAGAAACTCTTACCACAAATACTCCTTTCATGAAAATATCTACAAAATACTCTTTATTGTTTCATTGTTTTAAATAAAAATGAATTGTAGAATAATTACACAGACTTGTCTTTGACCTATCAATTTGTAACAGTACAGAAAGTATGTTGTAGGCTCTTTGACCAAATCTGACACATTTTTTTTTTTTTTACAATCAGTCAACATATGCTTGTGTTAACTATGGTCACCATTGTTTTATTTAGTGTAAATACTTTGCTATAGGTCATTTCTCTTTGTTCATGAATATCTTCATGACAACGAATCATTCTTGATAAATAATTATAAATTGTAAATCTTTATTTGAACTTGGTCTCAAATACTCATTCATATAAAAACAAATCATGGCACTAAGTTATATGTTTACTCTCATAAAGCTACTAAGATGTAGCTTTAAACTCTGCCTTATGGTGGGAAGAAGCATTCCATATATTCAGTTCAGGTGCTTTATAAACATATGCTGCAATACCTTGTAGTTCTGTTGGAGAGACAAAGTCCTGGGGCCCCTCACTGACCTGTGGTACTGATGATAGGCTCAGCAGTGTCTTTGGTCCATTGTAGGCAGTCCATAGTCTGTGAGGACATTTCTGCATTGCCTGTATTATGAGCAGAAAGCAACATCGCACAGACTTCCTGCATTCCAGTTCTTTATTTTTAATTAAATAATTTATTTTTTAAAATTCTTTTTACATTCCACAGTTCTGCCTCCCACCGCTCCTCTAGTTCTCCCTCATCTTTCCTCTGCCCCAGCATGCCCCCTATCCACTCCTCCCAAGGGATTGACTTCCATGGTGAGTCAACAAAGTTGGCACATTAAGTTGGGACAGAACCAAGCCTTTCCCCACTGCATTAAGTCTGAGCATGGATTTCCATCATGGGGAATGGTCTCCAATAGGATATTTCATGCACCAGAAATAGATCCTCGTCCTACTGCAAGGTGCCTCGCAGATAGGCTAAGCTTCATCACTGTCTCCCACATATGGAGGGCACACCGATATGATTTGCTAAAGGATGCGAAGGCAGGAAGATCACAAGTTTGAGGCCAGCCTAGCCTACACATATTTAAGGATTATACTTTCAGGGATCATTTCTATAGCTTGTTACCTTCAGTTTCTACATTCTCAATACCCAAGTGTCAGTGTAAGTAAATTTCTGAGACTTAGAAGACACGCTATAAATATCTTGTTCAGAGACAAGCCAATCAAGTCTTTGTAATCTTTCATATTCATCTCAAAGAGAAGCTTTTCTGAGTAAGGGCATAGCATTTGTCTGAGGGTAGAAATATAAATGTTTAGAAATCAGCACTGCACCATGGCAACTTAGTTAAAAACTATATTAAATTCACCTAGAGGGCTTAGGACTTCCTCAGGTACCAGTTTTTGACCAGGTGTACAGTATCAGGCATGAATTCTTAAGACTGTAGACTGATTCTGCGGAAAGGCAGTGATTTTCTTCAGTTTCGTGCCCACCATCATTATGACACTGATGATCCTGTTTAATCTCAGTGACTTTTCAAAAAGAAATAAACAAACAAAAGTAAAAAATATTTAGACAGGGAAGAGAAGGGGACTTAGATGAAATAGTATGTGCATCTGTGGGAGAGAGATTAAGAGGGTGAAGCGTTAAAATAAACAGTAGCACTTTATACAGGTAAGAAATTTTCAAAGAACTAAACCAATGAAAATCATTTTCAAATGCTAAAGTGAACGAGTAAATGTAGGGGTATGTTAAAAATAATGTACTGCATAATGTATCTTATATAACTTTTGTTTTTTCTTCTTTGTAGGGATGTGCATTTTATTGGGGATTTACTTCTTGGATTGCTTATTATATTAATCACCCAAGATATACACCACCATGTATGTGCAATTTCTTTTTAATTAAACCCATGCTAAATTATCAACATCCATGCTTTGTTATTGATTCCATAAAAAATTGAATGTCTTATCTTAACAGAAAAATGAACAAAAATATCAATTTTCAATTTCTACCATAATTTACTAAAATTTCATGTAGGCTTGAAAGACAAAATTTGACTGACATAGATATTTTCTCTCTCTCCAGGAACTCTTTATTGCTTCAAAAACATAAGTACTGAACTGATAAAAGCAAAAAGTATAACCACTGAGTTATTAAGGAAAGTATAACCACTGAGTTATTAAGGCTACTAAGAAAGGAAGAATGAGTTTTCCCAAGGAACGAATCCCCTGATAGTCTACAGGTGGACAGCCTTAAACACCTGGGTATACAAGCAGCACTAAATAACTCTAGGCTATGTGTATATGTAAACATTATAACTACATACACAATATATTGTATAGCATATATGTTGCTATACAGGGTTAAAGTATCTAATATCTATTGTTTACGGTATATGTTTGTGTATGGATATTGTCTTAGTCAGGGTTTCTATTGCTATTACATGAGTCCATGACCAAATAAACTCTTTTAAAGGACAATATTTAGTTTGGAGGTCTACAGTTCAGAGATTCCATCCATTTTCATCATCCTGTGCCATGACAAATTGAGGCAGACAGCGTTCTGGAGTGGCAGCTGACAGCTCTACACCTTGTATAGGCAACAAGAAGTGATCTGAGCTGAGACACTGGGTCTGGTTTGAACATAAATGAGACCCCCAAAGTGCACCTCCACTGTGACACACTTTCTCCAGCAAGGCCACGCCCACTCCAACAAAGCCATGCCTCCTAATAATGCCATTCTTCAAACAGCTTCATTTCACTCCCTGACCACCAAAGACTTGGAGCCATATCATAATGCAAAAATGGAATTAGCCAAGTGTCAAAAGTCCCCATCGTCTATCAGAGTCTCAAAAATGTTTAAAATAAACATGTTTAAATAATCCAAAATCTGTTCTGAAATTCATGCAATTTCTTACATGTAATCCCCTATAAATGCAAAAAAAAAAAGATCACATATTTTCAACATGTAAGGGCACAGGATTTTCATTACATTGGAAAACACAGGGAAAGGAGCATTTGGTGGAAACACCGATGAGAGCAATATCAAAAACCAGGTGTGAAAATTCCAAACACTGCACTTCGTGTCTGCTGTCAAAGCATGCCTCAGACCCCTACTATTTTCAGCTTTGCTGAGTGCAGCATAATTCTTTCTCTTGGGCTGGTTCCACTCCTTGCTAGCATCATTCTTGGCAGGTATCCCATGAGTCTGGAAATCCAGGTTTCTTCATACAGTGGCCTTTTGGGGCCTTCTTTCAGTGACACCCCTGGCCTAAACAGTGAGCCTTCCCTCCCTCAGCCGTGGCCTGTGCCTTGTGCGTGGAGACAGCGTTTAATATAAATTATCACGCAGTGGCTTTTCTTGCTGAAATTCTTTATATTTTCCCTTTACACGCCTCAGATTGACTTCAAGTCCCCACACACCCTATCGTTTGGCACCCACGTGGATAACTGAATCCACAGAAAGCTTGAGAAAGCTTGGGAAAGAATAGAGTAAAGCATGTTTTCTTGGTAGCAGCAATTTCTCGGGTCTGGCTCTGCTTGCAAGAGGCAAGAAGCGCTCTTATCTAAGAGAGGCTTCCTGACTCAGCTTTAGCTGCAAAACCCAGCAGCTCTTTTAGGAGGTCCTACTACGAAACACTTAAATGGTGTTGATGGGAAGCTGAGCACATGTTTTTCGGTTTTCGGCCTGGAACTGGTTGGGACAAAAAGCAGGCCTGCCCACGGCTCCTCACTACAGAATGGCGTCCATAAACTGCTTTCCTTAGTCACAGAGAAATATTCTATAACCCCCATTTTCTTTTCTACCTGTAGAGCCAGCACCATGTGACCCACGTTGACAATTTCCATTATTGTTGGGACTGGAACATACCCTTCTTGTTTATATACAGCTTTCTGTTCTCCAAGCTTACCTTCCCTACCTAAGCTTGGCTGTCCTGAAACTTGCTCTGTAGACCAGGCATTAAAGGCCTACACCACCACACCTGCCTCTAAGTGCTTCTTTAATTTCTTTTTGTAAGTGGGAATTTTAACTTGGTGGGATCTCGCCATGAGGTCTTTTTATTCCATTCCTTAATCTCTTTATCTCCTTGAACACAACACTTAGCTCCATTCTACTCCCTGGTGTTCCTATTCTCTTCACATTTTACATTTTGCAATTTGCCTTGCTCTGCTTGCTCCTTTTCATTATAAATCTTCATTAAAGTTACCACTGTTAACAATACTACAGAGTCTATACTAGACTGTTTTGAGATTTCCACTGCCAAATTAATTAATCCAAAACACTTCATTGTAGCCTCGGGCAAACTCTTCAGACAATGGCGAAAGGTAGATGCTTTCTCCACAAAAATATCACAGGAATGATCTCTAGGCAACATTTTAAATTCCTCTCCTTTGAAACCTCGTATGCCAGCTCCTAAAAACCGAAATCTTTTTCAGCACCATTGTCTTCCATAACCATACTAGTGTGGCCTATTAAGCAGTGTTTAAAGAATCAGACTGCTCTCCTAAATCAAAGCACCAAAGTACACATTCCTCCAAATGGAAGTACGGTCAGGCCTATGACAGCAACACCCACGTCCCTCGTACCAACTTCTGTCTTATTCAGGGTTTCCTTTGCTGTGAGAAGACACCGTAATCAGGAAAACTCTTATAAAGAACAGCATTTAATTGTGTGCCTTACAGTTCAGAGTTTCAGTCCTTTGTCATCTTGGTAGTACATGGAAGCAGGCCGGCAGACATGGTGCTGGGGAGGTACTGACAGTTATACATATTACACAGGCAACCAGAAGTAGTCTGAGCCACTGGGTGTGGCTTGAACATACATGAGTCCACCTTCACAGAGACACACTTCCTCCAATGATTCCACACCTTCTAATAGTGCTACTCATGACACAACATTATTTCAAACCACCACATATACAATATTATGTGTGTATATGTCATGTAAAAAAATATATGTATATGACCTCCACATGCGCATGAGTTAGTATACACCCTTCAACAAAGAAATATATTTAAAATAATAAAAAAATTTTAAAAGCTCTGTCTTCTTCGCTTGTTTTTATGATAAATACAGCATTTATAACAATACAGACTACAAAGCACACAATATTTATATAATTAAAATATAAATATTAGCAGTACATGATAAAAGAAATATGATCATTTTCATTACATTGTTAAACAGCAAAATTGATATTGCAAGGTGTACTATTTCCTGAGCAATGTTATATATATATACATACATATGTGTATATTTTTATATATATATATAAGAATGAAACTTAGCAATGCATTCTTAGGAAAACGAGAACTTAGCAAGATGCATTCTACTTTAAAAGTTCTTAGTAAAACATATTGATTTTACATTTCATTCATTTAAAATATTATTAGAATCCAAAGAAAAGCAAACACATGAGTAAACAGCAATAATTTATATATTTTAGATTTCAAATGTGCAATATTAAAATTAAAAAGCAGGGGCTGGAGAGATGGCTCAGCGGTTAAGAGCACTGCCTGCTCTTCCAAAGGTCCTGAGTTCAATTCCCAGCAACCACATGGTGGCTCACAACCATCTGTAATGAGGTCTGGTGCCCTCTTCTGGCCTTCAGGCATACACACAGACAGAATACTGTATACATAATAAATAAATAAATAAAAAAAAAAAAAGAAAAAAAAATAAAATTAAAAAGCATATGCCAATCTTTTTAAATACAGGACTCATGGATCCTGAAAAAAATGTCTGTACAGTGTCTTCAGTATAATGATCTAATAAGAAAGCTTACTTATATCCCATCTGCTTTTTCTTCTTTACAGCATTTGGAAACAGACAAATAATAATATCTGCTATCAATTTCCTGGTATGTATTATAAGTGTTGTTTATTGATATTTTAAATTTTGATTAAAAAAAAGAATATGAAAATGCATCATAAGGATAATTTGCATGTATAAAATGTGTTTAATTATGTAGAAAATATCAATTTCATAGTACATATATTTTACACAAATACATACAAATTGGAGTAAAACATAAACTTTAAATAATTTACTGAAAAGTTGCTATATATTCCTATCAAAATTCTGCAGTGTAAAATTAGGATCCATGATTCTTATCATATATACATTTATGAATTTACACACTTCTAAATTCAAACATTTTCATAAGTATAATAGATAAATATCAAAAAATTCATTAAGTTATTGACTTACTGATTCAGTATGAAGAAAAAGTTTGCATCTGTTTGATTTAATTAGTGGAAGCAAGTATTAATCCAGGGATTGACTCTTTCTAAATTGTTCTCACCATTCTTTCCTTCCCCATCATTTCATGTAGAAAACATGCTTATTTATTGAATTAATAGATATACAAATTTATACAAGCACATGAGTCTTTCTTTTTCTAATTAATCACTACAGTAAACAGAGTACTTATATGTTTATGTTAACTTTATTCTCGTGACAAATAATGTTAGGTTTTATCTTATAGGTGACTATGTTGGCACATAGTAGGATGCCTTTATTTACTCTATAATATTGCATATTATATACTTTTAGAAATAGTTAATATTGGTGAAATACATTAAAACATTTAATTTTTATAGTTGTGCATGGTCCAGGCAGAATGACTCTGCAGCTTCATTTTTTTTGTAATGTTTCATGATTACTCAGAAAATTTTGGCAGAGTGAATAGTTGGTTCACAAAAAACAAACAAATAAGCAAAAACAAATACTTCAACTCTTAACTTTGACCTCTGATGGGTTCTTTTGTTGTTCTCTGATTGTTGCTCTGATTTTCCTCGTTCCTCACTGCACTCCTCTGATGTCTGCACCATGTTTACAATCTCATTTTGGTTTGATTTGCACCACTACCTTATTGTCCTGTTGTTGAGTTATTAATTTTCTCCAATGTGCTGTAACCATGTACTAATTTTCCCCTTTTCATCAAATAAGAAAGGAACATGCAAACATAAAATTTAAAGTTAGAGCCTTTCTAAATTTTTTATCAAAACTATATTATAACTTGAAATGATTTGTTTTTCTATTTATGCCAAATATTAATGTCTCCATATACATTTATCAATGCTATTTGAAGTACAGCCTTGGAAAAATTAAGCAAAGTCCGGGAACCTAATGTGTACTCAAGCAGTGCTTGTAACAGTAATAAAATCCAGTAGAAATGTGGTAGAGAAAAGTCTGGTGACTATGATTTCACATGTCTGAGCAGGTGACAGTTATTTTCTGTTTCGATTGTATGAAGATTCAATGACTTTTTGAAAACTGAGATCTCTAGATTTAAAGATGAGTGTTAAGATTGTAGTAGGAGGTGGCTTGTTTGTTTCCCAGCCGCTTAGACTCCTGAAATAACCACACAGAAACTATATTAATTAAATAACTGCTTAGCTCTAACTTCTTATTGGCTAGCTTTTATATCTTAATTTAACCCATTTCCACTAATCTGTGTATCACCACGTGGTTGTGGCTTACCGGAAAGGTTCGCGTCTGTCTTAAGGTGGCTCCAAGGATTCTCTAAACTCAGCCTTCCTTCGTTCACCATTCAGTTTAGTTTTCCCCACTTAGCTCTTAATTATGGCAGGCCCAAGACAGTTTCTTTATTAACCAGTGGTATTAACAGCATACAGATGGATTTCAAACAGAAAAGAATGACTTTGTTTGTAAGCAGAGATAATATTGGAGACATTTTATAATCCTTCTTATTAATGATGGATGCTTACCATATGGATTTAAATTTTGCAAACATTTACAAACATTTGTAGTAACAAATGTTTGCAAAATTTAAATCCATAAGAATTCTCTGGACCATTATTGCTTGCAGGAAGTTCAATGATGATATGTCTCATTTGCAAACTATCATTTGCTGCTAAGGAAAATTACATTAATTGCTTTTAATTTTATTTGCACATTTTTATATTCCCTATTACTTTATTAAAGTTGGTGTTTGTTTCTGTTGCTTAGTAGAACAGACCATTACCTGTTAACACAACAAACAATGTGAATGCTATTACAGCTGTTTGATCACTCATTGCTTTATTATATACTATAATTTATCCTTTAGCTCCCTGTAACTTATTTCCACTGAAACTTTGTTACCTAGTACTTTAAGAAAAATATCATAAGCTACACAGAATGATCAAAAATACATATAAAGCTTAAACTAAAGACTTCTAATGAAATGCTTATTTAGATTTTACTATATGGATGTTATAGTCTGTGAAGTACCTTATTACCTGCTTTTTAAAACTTTAAATAAAATTTTGATCTCTTAAATGTGTGCAAGAATCACACTCAAATCAAGAAAAAAGAGAATATGACTTGGAAAAACATATAGATTATATATGTAAGATTTTCTCTTCCTACAAAATATATTCTAAAGTCCAAATGCATTTTTATCTGTTCTAAATTTTTGAATGCGCTGAGTATTAATGTTTTCTTATTTCACAACTATCTTCATCTTCTAAAACTAAACTGCTTTAAAAGCTACAAATCAAAGCAAATAATCAAAATTCTAAAACTGCTTTGCATAAATAATAACAACACATCTTTTAAATTGCATTTCAACTCGCCTTTGCTTTCGTTCAGTAAAGGCTTACCAGTCTATGAACAGTTAACATTTCCTTGACAAAGAATGTTCCCTTAAATTCTCTGTTTCTTTAGTGATTAGCAAAATGGAAAGAAAACAAAACTTCAAGCAAGTTTGCTAAGTTTTCAAATAACTCTATTCTAGTTTTGCTCTGTTTCTAGTATCAACATTTGTTATCTGAATTTTCTCTCCTTGTCATGAAAAAATGCAAATACCCTTGAAATAGAAAGCTGTTTGTATCTGGTATTATGTTTTTCAAGTGAAACCACAGAAGGGCTTTAAGCATATAAGAGGTAAGACTTGATTAGAGAAGAGGATATGTAGATTCGTATATCACAGTTTGTAATAAAAAGTGGAGAACTAGTGCTTGCTATGGTAAGTCAGAAAGACCATAAATGGGCTTTTGGATATTAGATATGTACTGATATATAGCAAACATCACGAACAGCCTTTGCCTTGTTTTATTTTCAGTGTAGTTATGATTTTAATAAATGCATATATTTTACCCTTTTCCTTGCTGAAGCTTAAGTTAAAATTTAAGGATCTGTCATTTGTTTTTAATACCTTCTTAAATTCCCTGAAATAACTTATATATGTAATAACCAGATTGCATATGACACTATGCGTATAGTCCATAGAAACCAATGATTTCAATTGGAATTAATTTTTCTTTGCAAAGAAAAAAAATAATTTTAAATAAACTGTAGGAGAAAACTACAAAATAAAATAAATATATAGATTATATTTGATATCTTTTAATTTAATGAAATTACAATTTTACTAAAACTCACTAATAGAAAGAGTAATAATTTAAATCGGTCATTATCAACTTTCTTAAGGCTGCAACCCTTTAATATTGTTCCTCATAAAATCAATTCATTGCTAATTTACCACTGTAATTTTGCTAGTGTCATGAATTATTATGCATATATCTGATAGTCACGATGTCTGGTATGAGACACCAAAAGGGATTAAGACCCAGGATGGAGAACTCCTTGTTTAATTAAAAGCAGTAACTACTATGTGAACATAAAGCTCGTATTTTTTAAGCTACCTAATAACAAAGCCAATGAAGAAAAAAGTCTCACAAGTAGGTGTTGGGTCATTAATT
This sequence comes from Arvicola amphibius, assembly GCF_903992535.2. Classification (NCBI taxonomy): domain Eukaryota; kingdom Metazoa; phylum Chordata; class Mammalia; order Rodentia; family Cricetidae; genus Arvicola; species Arvicola amphibius. The sequence goes on from NC_052047.1 coordinate 21,108,367, forward strand.
AGTCTACAATCAGTTCATGTTATTTACCATCTGCCTTCTCAAAACTCAATGTCTGATATTAAATGGTCACAAAATAATTTGTGAAAACTCTATGGATTTAAGGTTGATGTATTATTAAAACTGTGATAATGAAGTAGATTATAGAAGCAAAAATAATAACTCTAATTCATTCAGAAAGTTCACAAATACATTAATGCCTTATACTTTATTGACCAAAGTTTTTTCTCCAATAGTCAAAACATATAAAACAAATTCAAACAAACAACTTAAGATGATTTAATTTAAATCACGCAATTGAAATAGTATATGAAATTTATATAAAATCATGTTGAAGTATTTATTTTTCAAAAGTAAACATTCATTTATTTTTATTTATAACAACAAAACACTTTAAAAATATTATTGAAACAATGCATATGAACAGATTATCTAAAAATTCAAATATATACTAACAGGTTTGAAAAATAAAAGTATACAAATTAATAATTGTAAACATAGTATTTAATTAATTTTTTTTATTTTAAAAAATGCATCTTTTCTTATACATAACAATTCCAGTTCCCTCCCCTCCTCCTGCTTCTTTACTTTCCCCTACCCCACCCCTATCCACTCCTTAGAGAGAGTAAGTCTTTCTCTGAGGAGTCAAAAAGTCTAGCACATCACTTTGATATGCTAGGTCCAAGGTTATACCTAGGCTGAGTAAGGTTTCCCTCCAAAGAGAATAGTCCAACAACTGATGGAATCAGATGCAGAGATCAACATCTAAGCACTGGATTGAGCTCCCAAAGCCAAGTCAGAGAGAGAAAGGATCTATTGAGCAAAGGGATCAAGAGCATAATTAATAGGGGTACCTACTGAAATAGCATACCCGAGCAAATAGGAGCTCACTGACTCCAGACTGACAGCAGGGGAACCAGAATAGGACCAAACTAGACTCTCTAAATGTCAGTGACTGTTACATGATTGGGGCAACTATGCGACCACTGTCAGTGGACCAGAATTTATCCCAACTATAAAGATTTAAGAATATATCAATCTAAATTGTCATAAATATCAGTTGTTGATATTGAAATAGTATAATAATGACTTATTTTAACGGAAGATATGTAGACATAGTTTTCCCATCTTATACATATTATAAACAACTATCTATTTTATTATACATACAATCCATGTTCCAACTCCCTCCCCCCTCCCATTCCCCCTACTTACCCAGTACCCCAACCCCAACCCCTCCTCAGAGAGGTTTCAAAGAAAATTGAGAATCAATCTACCTCAGGACCTTGCAATGCCACTCTTAGGCATGTTCCCCAAAATGCTCAATCATACTAAAAAGGCATTCATTTAGCTATGTTCATAACAGCATCACAACCTAAATGCCCCTCAACTGAAGAATGGATAAAGAAAACATGGCACATTTACACATTAGAGTACTACACAGTGGGAAAAAAAAAGACAACTTGAATTTTGCATGCAAATGGATGTAACTAGAAAACACCATTCTGAGTGAAGAAACCCAGACCCAAAAAGTTGAATATGGTATGTACTCACTCATTAGTGGATACTAGCTATAAACAAAGGATATTGAGCCTATACTTCATGATCCTAGAGAAGCTAAGTAACAAGGTAAACCATAAGAAAACATATGTAGATCTACCTGGAAAGTCGAAATAGACAAGATCACCTGACAAAATTGGGAACATAGGGGTGGGGGAAGAAGAGAGAGTGAAAGGGGAAGAGAAAGGGAGCAGGGAAGGGATGAGGAATACCTAACATGTTCTGTTTGTAGATAGATCATTCATTATATAATGTAAAAATGAGTTTTTGATAGACATTTTCATCTTCATTTGTTCTGGTTTTCTTGTCATTTCTTTTTGATTTTTCTCCTCTCTTTTTTTACAACACCAATATTTTAGTGACAAAGACATAATCCTAATCAGCAAACAATAAGCACCTTCACTCCAGCAATTCTGTATATGTCTTTCTTATTTCATATTCATCCATATAGTAGCTGAATAAAATAGATTATTAAACAATTTTCTAATATTATTAAGTTGAATAATGAACCTATCATTAAGTTACAAATGGCTAAATTTCCTAATGTGGATTTTATCAACTCACAGAATAATAACTATTAATATTACTTTGAAATCAATTCAAATGTAAATGCCATTAAAATTTCTGCTTATTATCCATAATAGTCACACTGACTTCATTTTTAGAGTTTAACTTTTATTTATACGAGAACATTTAAATACTAATAGTGTTAAATCACACCTAACGATGGCCGTCAAGACACTGTCACCACAATGTGGAATGAACTGGTTAGCCTTTGATGATGCTACTCTGTACCAATTAAATCCATTGTTTGCTTTTACAATTTTTTATCTGCTACTTACCTATCCAAACTGCTCATCATTAACTTGGTTATGCTTCATTTGCTGTGTTTTAAATCACTGTAAACTCAACTAATGAAAATGAGGAATTAACCACGCCATACCCTCGATGCTGTGCTGTATTGCAATCAACTCACAAACTAAGCTGGAAACCAACTGAATATTGAACCATGATCTTTGCACTAAAAACACCGCTCTTGTGTTAATGAACTGAGAGTGTATATTATTTTAAAGTCTATCTTTAATAATATGTATAATAACTTCATGATAATGAAAACTGTCCAGAAAACATGAAGAAAGCAGATAGCATTGGCAAATTAATACAGACATTTGAACCTGGTTATCAACATAGTAAAGATTATCTTCAGAACTTTTATCTTGCTGTAACAAAGTATTGATGTCTATACAAGCTTCTAATGTTGTAAAATTCCCTCTTGCTAATTGAAAAGCTATAATATATTTTGCAGATTTGCGAAGCTGGGAATCATTTTATCAATACAGTGTTGGCTCATCCCAACCACACAGGTTAGTTCTTCTATATTCATCCAACTCTTCCAATATTTTTTATACTTAATACTTTTTTCCACACTGGAGACCTAGAGATATGTCAGATAGGCTGCAAACTGATGCAAACCTTGCTACCTATGAAGGTTAGGAAGGAAAATGAGGGTGATCTTTCAAAACTTAAATTTATCTTTTGAAATGTGTATACTTGTAGACTATGTAAATATTTAACGCCATCCTCAATTCCCACCTTCTGACTAATTACTCCCAGGACATCAGATCACCTTTCCCTCTCAACTTCTTGTTCTTCTTTTACATTTTTTTCTGTTTATATCTTCCAGTGTAGTGTCCTATAGACTGCAGTACAGAAAAAGAATGTTGAATTTTAATAAGGGTGATTGACTACAGTCTCAGTCAGCAGTCTCAAAGATTTCAAGGAAATTTATATAATGCAAAATTTTTAGACACTGCCTTGGCTTGGCTATCCCTGCTTTCAATAGTGCTGTGTGGTCTTAGAGTTTTACTGTTCTTCATATGTCATGCTGGCTCAAATCTGGGCTTTAGCCGCCTGCTCACAGAACATGATTGGCACTCTTTACATGTTCTCCTGAGACATTTACTTGAAGACATCAAAGAAATTTGTTCATCACAAATTGAGCACCATGATGGACAAAAGAAATCATTTCACCCAAGTCTGTCTTGGAAAAACAATGACTTTATTGGAGTAACAGTAGGAACATGAGTAAAGGGTTCATGTCGGATTATGTGCTACTCAAACAGATGAATCAATGTAAAGCCGAATGCAACATACGAACTCACAAAACCTGCAATCCTGTACATCCCTAAACCACCTGAAGAGTCTTCTCCATCTAGAAATTCTTCATTGCTTCTGATATTTTACGGCGGTGGGGGACAGGAAATTGAATACTTTTTGAGTCTTATGAACATCCTTCTGCCTCTAACAAGGACAGTTTTAGTTCAGAGGAAAAAGCTACACTATGCATGCTATCAAGGAGACCTTAATAGTGTTCATATTTTACTTTTAATTTGCATTTATCAATGCATTTTTAATTAAGTTAAGTATATTTACTAAAATTAAAATAGATCATTCTGTTTAGATCTGTACCCCACTTTTATTGAGATTATTTGGTATTTCTATGTCTAGTTTCTTTAGTTCTTTATGTATTTTGGAGATCAGTCCTCTGTCAGATGTGGAGTTGGTGAAGATCTTTTACCATTCTGTAGGTTGCCTTATTGGCAGTGTTCTTTGCCCTACAGAAGCTTTTCAATTACAGGAGGTCCCATTTATTAATTCTTAATCTCAGTGTCTTTACTACTGGTAATACATTCAGAAAGTAGTCTCCTGCGCCAAAACATGCAAGGCTATTTCACACTTTTTCTTTTATTAATTCTGGTGTAACTGGGTTTATGTTTAGGTCTTTGATCTACTTGGACTTGAGTAGTACAGGGTAGTTGTAGGCAGAGACTGCTTATATGCTTCCGGCTGCCCAGACCCAAAATAATCACACAGGAACTATTTTATTAGCAATACCATTTGTCCAATAGATTAAGTGTCTTTCTAGCTTACATCTTAAATTAACCCATTTCTATTGATCTGTGTATCTCCACGTAGTTGTGGCCCATTGACAAGGTTCCATCTTGTATCTGAAGTCTGTCTCCAATGGTGGCTACATGGCTTCTCACTGACTTCACTTACATTCTCCCAGCATTCAGTTTAGTTTTCCCACCTAGATCTATTCTGCACTATCAGAGGCCAAAGCAGCTTCTATATTCATTAACCAATAAAAGCAACACTTATACAAAAGGACTTCCCACACCAGGCAGTAGATATGAATCTATTCGTATTCTTCTCCATGTTGCCACCTAGTTATGGCAGCAAGGTTTCTGAAGATGCATTCTTTTCTCATTGTATACCTTTAACTTCTTTGTCAAAAATTAGGTGTTCATAAGTTCATATGTGTTTGCCTTTTTTTTTTTCTTTTTGGTTTTCGAGACAGGGTTTTTCTATGTAGCTTTGGAGTCTGTCCTGATACTGGCTCTATAGACCAGGCTGGCCTCAAACTCACAGAGATTCACCTGCCTCTGCCTACTGAGTACTGTGTTTTTCCTCAGCATTATTGCCTATTTAAACTGTTGATCTGGTCTTTTTTTTTTTTTTTTAAATTTTCTTTTATTTTTTTTTTATTTTTTTTATATTTAAAAATTTCCATCTCCTTCCCTCCTCCTCCCCCCTCACTCCCCTCCTTCTCCCCCTTCCCTCCCCTCCCCTCCACCCATACCTCCCCTCCCTCCCTCTCAAGGCCAAGGAGCCATCAGGGTTCCCCACTCTATGCTAAGACCAAGGTCCTCCCAACTCCCCCCAGGTCCAGGAAGGTGATCGACCAAGCTGAGAAGGCTCCCACAGAGCCCGTCCATGAAGAACAATCAGAGCCCAGAGCCATTGTCTTGATTTAAGTTTGGTACTTGGTACCTATTAAGGAAGTTGCCCGTTTATTTTAGATTTTCCAATTTTGTGGAGTACAGGTTTTTGAAGTATGACCTAATGATTCTTTGAGATTTTCTCAATGTCTACTGTTATGTCTCCCTCCCCATTTTTTCTAAGTTTGTTTCAATTTTAATGATTTCAGCCCACAATTTGATTATTTCCTGCTGTCTACTTCTCCTGAGTGAATTTGCTTCTTTTTTGTTCTAGAGCTTTTAGGTGTGCTGTTAAGTCACCTGTGTGACATTTCTCCAACTTTACTCTTATGATTGCTTTCATTGCATCTCGTAAGTTTGGATATATTGTAGATTCATTTTCATTGAATTTTAGGAAGTCTTTCATATATTTCTTTATTTCTTCCTTGACCCAGTGGTGGTTCAGTTGAGAGTTGTTCAGTTTCTGAGTTTTTAGACTTTCTGTAGTTTGTATTCTTGTTGAACTCTAACTAAAACCCATGGTAGTCTCCTAAAATACAACGGGTAATTCCATAATTTTGTTTTTTGATATCTCTTGATATTTGCTTTGTTACAGAGTATATAATCAATTTTAGAGACAGTTACAGTTCCATGAGAAATAGTTATATTTTTTTGTATTTTGATGAAATATTCTGTAGATATCTATTACTCTTTCTTTCCTTCCTTCCTTCCTTCCTTCTTTCTTTCTTTCTTTCTTTCTTTCTTTCTTTCTTTCTTTCTTTCTTTCTTTCTTTCTTTCTTTCTCATTTTTCGAGACAAGGTTTTGCTGTAGCTTTGAGCCTGTCCTGGCACTAACTCTTGTAGATAAGGCTCCCAAACTCACAGAGATCCACCTACCTCTGCCTCCCAGGTGTTGGCATTAAAGTCATGCACCACCACCGCCCTGCTTGTAGATAACTATTATGGTCATTTGAGTCACAAAATCTATTAGTTCTCTTGTTTCTCTGTTAAGCTTCTGTCTGGAAGACCTGTCTATTGGTAAGAGTGGGGTATTGTAGTCTCCCATAATTAATGTATGGGGCCTGATGTGTGGTTTTAGATTCAGTAACATTTCTTTTATAAATATGGGTGCCTTGTAGTTGGGGTATAGTTGTTCATGATTGAGGTTTTATCTTGATGAAGTTTTTCTTCGATGAATATGAAATGTTCTCTATCTCTTTTGGTTAATTTTAGTTTGAAGTTTATTTTGTTAGATGTTAGGATACCTACACTGGCTTGCTTCTTAGGACCATTTGATTGGAAAATCTTTTCCCAGCCCTTTACTCTGATTTAATGTCTGTCTTTGAAGTTGAGGTGTTTTTCTTATATGTAGTAGAAGGATGGATTCTGTTTTCATATGTTAGCATGTGTCTTTTTATGTGAATTGAATCCATTGACATTATAGACCAGTAATTGTCAATTCCTGTTATTTTTTATTTATTTTTTTTGTTTCAGTGGTGGTGGTGGTAGGCAGAGGCAGGTGAATCTCTGTGAGTTTGAGGCCAGCCTGGTCTATAGAGCCAGTATCAGGACAGACTCCAAAGCTACATAGAAAAACCCTGTCTCGAAAACCAAAAAGAAAAAAAAAAAAGGCAAACACATATAAACTTATGAACACCTAATTTTTGACAAAGAAGTTAAAGGTATACAATGAGAAAAGAATGCATCTTCAGAAACCTTGCTGCCATAACTAGGTGGCAACATGGAGAAGAATACGAATAGATTCATATCTACTGCCTGGTGTGGGAAGTCCTTTTGTATAAGTGTTGCTTTTATTGGTTAATGAATATAGAAGCTGCTTTGGCCTCTGATAGTGCAGAATAGATCTAGGTGGGAAAACTAAACTGAATGCTGGGAGAATGTAAGTGAAGTCAGTGAGAAGCCATGTAGCCACCATTGGAGACAGACTTCAGATACAAGATGGAACCTTGTCTTTTCTTTGGGTTTTGCTAATGTGAGATTGTCTTTTTCCTGTGATTTTGTGTATGTGACTGAGTTCCTTAGGTTGGTGTTTTCCTTCTAGTACTTTCTGTAGTGCCAGATTTATGGATAGGTATAGTTTAAATCTGTTTTTATCAAGAAATACATTTTTTCTACATCTGTGTTGATTGAAAGTTTTGCTAGGTATAGTAGTCTAGAATGGCATGCATAATCCCTTAGTGAGTGTGAAACGTCTGTCCAGGACCTTCACGTTTATTGACTCTCAGGTGTAATTCTGATAGGTCTGCCTTTATATATTACTATGTTACTTGGCCTGTTTCCTTTGCTGCTGTTAATATTCTTTTTTTATTTTGAACATTTATTGTTTTAATTATTGTGTGGAGATGGGACTATATTTTTTTCTTTTGGTCAGCCTATTTGCTGTCTGGAAGCTTCTTGTACCTTTATAGACATAATTTTTTTTTCAGCTGGGAAAGTTTTCTTCTATGTTTTTATTTAATATTTGTTTCTCTGCCTTTTAGCTGGAGTTCTTCTCCTTCTTTTATCTCTATTATCCTTAGTTTTTAATCTTTTCATGGTGCCCAGATTTCCTGGATGTTTTGTGTTAGGAATTTATTGGACTTAACATTTTCTTTGACTCATAAGTCTATTTTCTCTATTGTATCTTTAAAGCCTAAGATTCTTCTTCCATCTCTTTTTTTTTTCTGTTGTTGATGCTTGTATCTGTAGTTCCTGTTCACTCACCCAGATTTTCCATTTCCAGAATTTCTTTGGTTTCTATTTTCTTTATTGTTTCTATTTCAGTTTTCAAGTCTTGAACCATTTCCATCACCCATTTGTTTTATTTATTTTTTTTTTGTTTTCTTTACAGGGTTTATTGATTTCTTCCAATTTTTGTTTGTCTTTTCCTCGACTCCTTTTAGGGACTTTTAAATTTCCTCTTTAAGAGTTTTTGTCATTTTCATAGAGTAATTTTTAAGTTGTTTTCTTCTTTTCCAGCTGAATTGGTATGTTCAGATTTTGCTATTATAGGATCACTTGATCTGGTGGTGCCACATTGCTCTTTCAGTTGTTGACCATGTTCTTACACTGGCATTTACTCATCTTTTTTTTCCACTTGTGTGGCATGTGCCTATGCTTTTCTTCCAACTGTTATGGTTTGCTCCTGTGCCTATGTAGTCTGCTGTGGATTTGGGGGAAGACTGGTCATGGAGAGGATGTTCACGGGCATGGGGTTGGGTGGCAGAGTGAGTCTTGGAGGGAAGGAGTCCAGTGGGTGACAGTGGTTTGGGTGCAACCTAAAGGCAGTTCTCTACCTGTGTGCAGGCTGTTGAGGACAGCAACAGAGCAGTGGAATTCCACCAGAGGGAGGCAGGGTCCAGCTGCCTTGATGATGTTGTGATGGGAGGGGAAGGAGAATAGGATGTGCCCTGGGGTTCAATTAAGATCTGGAATTTCTTTTACCTCGCCTTTTCTTAAACTCTTACTAGGGTGGGCACTAAGGACATTGCTGGTGTCCGTTTGCCAGCAAGTATGAAATTTCAGAGCCCGGCCTCCTCTTCTGCAGAAACTGCAGACACAGTTGAACCATATACAACTGAGAAGAGTCAGATCTCTGGAGGGTATTTGCCTCTGACAGAGAGCTTTGAAATTATGAAAGTGGATTTCAACAGTCTTCAGGAATTAAAGAGGCTTGCAACTAAAGAGCCACACCCCCTCAGTGTTCCTGCTATTAAAGAAGGCATGCTGGATGCTGTCATGGTTTGGTTTGTTCTCAAGCTCAATGACGAAAACAGTCTGTCCACAAGTCCTGGGGAGGAAACCTGTTGGGAACAGGCTGTTTATCCAGTACAGGCCCTTGCAGGGGTCTGATTCGCCAAGACCAGTCGACTGTGAAATCTGTAGTCTGAAGATTCGGGTTCAGGTCTTGGCTCTCTTGTTGAATGACTTGTCAACAAAGATGTTAGAACTTTTATTGGGTTCTAGCTGAAAATAGGACAGTGTTGTCTACCCTAGAGGGTTGTGGAAATGGTAAGATGGTAAGATATAAATAAAAAAGCTTGGCTCTAAAAAAAAAAAAAAAAAAAAAAAAAAAAGATCTGGAATTTGGGACAGTCTAGTTGAGAGTCCTGTCACTAATCTTATTTTCCAGCTGATATGATTTTCATCTGTGCCTACACAGTTTGCTGGGGTTGCAGGAAAGGACTGGCCAGGGAGGAGGATGTTTAGATACTTGGGTTTGGGTGGCAGAGTAAGTCTGAGTGGGACAATTCCCGGGGGCTGACAGGGGTTTGGATGCAGCCTTGAGGTATGACTCTCACCTGCCTGCAGGCTGGTGGGGACTGAACCCTTAATTCTATTTTTTATTTTGAACACACCAAAACACCCTGCCCACCATTATTGATTCTCAGTATATTAATATTACTAGTGAGTAGTTCCACAATTATACCACTTCCTTATACTAGGAACAATCTATTCTGTGTCATCTAAGTACAATACACTTCCTACTGTATGATACTCAGAAAGTTCATCAACTCTAAAAGACCGTTCTAATTTCTAATTCATTAGAAATAGAAATTCCTGACCAGGTGGTGGTGGCACAGGCCTTTAATCCCAGCACTCGGGAGGCAGAGGCAGGTGGATCTCTATTAGTCTGAGGCCAGCCTGGTAAACAAGAGCTAGCTCCAGGACAGGCTCCAAAGCTACAGAGAAACCCTGTCTCTAATGACCATATGTAGCATTCTAAATCTGGGATCAACAGTAGATGTTTTCCTGAAATAAATAGTATATTAAAATGTCAAGACCAATGGAAACTAGATTGAACCTTGTTCTAGGTCTCTCTTTTCAAACAAGAAAATCTCAATAGGCATTTTGGGAGTGTACTCTTTTGACTCTGTTAACAGTAAGTGAAGTCTTGCAGTCTTAAGCCAGTCTACATGGTGTATCATTTTTTATTAAAAACATTTTAATATGCAGGGATTAGATAAAGGCTCAGTCAGTGAGGTGCTTACTGAATTAGCATGAGAAATGAGTTTTACCCAATGGCGCTCACATTAAAAGACAGAAGTAGTGATGTGTGCCTGTAAACTCAGTCTTAGAGAGACAGGAACAGGGAGATTCCTGGTATTTTCTGGCCATAGATTCTTTTCACATTGGCAAGTTCCAAGTTCAGGGAGAAAAGTCATCTCAAGAAATAAGATTGAGAGTGGTAGGAGAAGAAATCTGGAATCAAACATACACACACACACACACACACACACACACACACACATACACACACACACACACTCACACACACATACACACACACACACACACACACACACACACACACACTCCTATGATCTTTGTTCTTTTAATAGAAATCCAGTAAGTGTAGTGTAGTTTGAGAAACAATTGTGGAGAATGTATCAAATTAGAACTACCCACACTTGAATATTATACTCAATAGAAACTCTATACATTTAAACATCATTGCCAGTTCATTTATGTTTTGTTTATAAGACATAGTCATCATGAAATTTTCAAATAGTAAAAACGAATGTAGGTTTTTGAACACTTGATTAATATTCAATGCCTAGGAGATAAATATTCATTAATTAGAGACTTATCTCAAATTTTCTCATGTATATCTCTTACCTCTCACTGAAATAGCTTCCAAAAATCTTTCTTTTAACTACTCTATGGGCCATAAACAAGGTGTTTGCAAAAAGGTTCTAAGACAGAGATCCTTAACTTTTCTAATGCTGTGACCCTTTAATACATCTCCTCATGTTGTGGTCACCTTCAACCATAAAATTATTTTCATTGCTTCTTCATAAATGTAATTTTATCACTGTTATAAATCATAATCTAAATATCTGCGTTTTCTAATAGTCTTAGTTAAGCCATGTGATAGGGTCTTTCAATCCCCATAAGGGTCATCAACCACAGGTTGAGAACTCCTGTTCTAAGAGAACCAGCAACATGTGCTCATCTTTGTCATAAACTGAGGAATAAATAGAGCTGTTATTTCGTATATTTTTAACTTGATATTTCAACCACAGTTATATTTTTTAACATAGCACACTGACATTTTACTATGACTTTACAATTGTAACTAAATGAGTTTCGTTGATTTGTTATCTGATTAAATTTTGCCACAGAGAATAAAACAGTAATTTTGTAATTCATATTTTCTTTTACAAGTGTCACAGCTCAAAGTTCAACTTGAAATCATTATAAATATATTTTTCCAAAATGTTCCCTGGAAAAAATTACTGGGAGAGAATTAAAGAAAATCAAGTGATGGTTGCTAAGTATAATGAAAGCTGTAAATAACATTTTTGATTGCTTAGCCTAAATAATTTGTGTGGTATTTCTGAATGTTAACTGTACTGATTCAGGATAACTCTCAAGATACTTTCGAACTCTTTTTATATAAATGACATCCTTATAAAATTCCCTTTGGATTTTAACTAATTTAGTAGTGAATTTCAAGGCATTTAAATCTCATACAATTATTCTTCGACACTAATAGAGAATGTTAAAAATCATAGAATTAGCAAAGCATATTTTATAATTTAGGAACAGATCATTTCTGCAGGTGTTGTATTACACAGAGTAAATACTATGTATCATTTAATTCTTTAATTAATTGTTTATATTTTTGCCTCTCACAATTTTACAAAACATAGATGTAGAAATATTTAAAAAATGAGAGCTATTACCTCTGAGTCAAAATGTCATAACATTTGAAACGATGGCTCTTCTAGGATACTAATGAAATAAATTGCCATGAATAGATGACATTTCATGTGTTATATGATTGTACTCAAGAGTCAAGAATTTAGTATAACATACTAAATGCACTGTATCATTTGCAACTTATGTCAGAATTGAGAATTACTTTCTCTTTCCTAAAAGGGAGCAATGCCTGTTTCCCAAATCCAAATTGTAATCCCTTTACATGGCTGTTTTTCCTGGTTTCCTGTCCTAACTACACCTATGAGGTATGTTGTATACAAATAACTGTATAGTATTCTATATATACTAAACCCACAACTTTGTGCTTTAAATATATGTAGTCTGTAGATTGATATTTTCTAAAGATATTGATGGGTCCATTAATATTCTACAGAAATACATGTACACTTAATATATTTGCAAGTTTTATATAACATAGCATGAGATATATCAGAATTTTGAGTATAGCAAAGATTTTAAAACGATGCTCATTTCTATTGTAAATTTCATAATATTTTGTGGCCCTTTATGGCTTTCATATGTAAAAGCTATTAGTAATTTCTTTGTATCCATAACTTTTAAAATGTTTTGAGATTTCAAATTACTTATAAGATCCATGTGACTATATATCTAGATGAGCCACAGTGTCTGTTAACCTTGAAGTTTTATTTTAACAGATTGGATCCTGGATTAGTTTCACAGTAATGACACAAACACTTCCAGGTAATCTTAATATTTATTGACAATCAACCTGAGAGCATCTGTCAGAGAAATAACTTATGCAAATAAGTGACCCTCCCACTAACATAGAAGATTCTTGTACTAATATACTGCATGTGCATTTTTATTTTGGTAGTGATTTTGAGTCTTCAACTTCTGAAATGTTATCTCCTATTTGCCCCGATATAACTGAAACTTAATTCAAGGCAGGGAATACAATTGAAGTATATTATTGATTCTGGACTTCACTGAAAGCTACCTCTTTTGTGTATACACATCTATAAAAAGTGGACTGAAAAAAGCTGATTGCAAAATTTTGAAAACTTGATATTTTAACATAAAGAGGAAATTTGGATCACCCAAGTGCTATACTGAAAAAATATGTGTAATACCATTGTCATTAATCCATTTATCAGTAATGAATTATTATTAGCTTAGTATATACATATATACAAAGTGTATAAATAGTACACACACACATATATGTATATATGTACATACACACATATGTGTATCCTTATTGACTAATGACTTTTTAAAAAAAATTAATAAAAAATATATAAGGAGTGTTTATAGATTTTTTTGTTTATTTATTCTTCAAATATTTTGTTCATGTATTATTGTTTGCAACAAATAGAAGAAACCTAATAGGAAACTATTCAGCATTTGGGAAATATTTTTATTAGAAACTATTTTTTTCTTAAATATAAATCATTGTTTCCCTTGCAGAAATATAATGATGTGATTGTTTTGGTTTTTTTCTTTCAGTTGGTATTTTTACAATTTTAATGAGCATCCAGATGTCTTTGTGGGCCCAGAAGAAGCATAAGATATATCAGAAGAAATTCAACTCATGTGTGCATAGGAAATCAGCAATAATTCCATTCATATTATAAGAAAATATAGTGATATTTATCTGATCATAAAGGGAAGCATCTAAATTCACTAATAAGGCTTAGGAAAAAATAACCAACTACTAGAACACAATATTTAATTAGTAAAAGTATTTTTAATGAAAGAAATGATGATAGAATTTGGCTGAAAACACTATGAACTAGGGTAATAAAAGGTAGGAGTTAAATTAGGCATGATGAATCTTGCTGAATGACAGTACACTAAAGTATGAATCAGGTGAGTTCATGCTAGGTTATGTTGGAGAATCCATCTTACAATGAAACAGAAGAGAACTGAAAGCAGAAGTTATTAAAATAAATATTAAAAAATCGAGTTATTTGCAAGAGCTTGATCTTAAAATAAACAGTCTTATTGAATGAATATTTCATAGAACTATTTCATAAGGTAGTTTAATTACCTGGTGTCTGGTCTGGTGAGCTGGCTCAGTGCTTAAGAGATTTTTTTTCTACTGAGAACTTCCCATATTGTATTTGAGCCTTAAAAACCTCCTTCATTATTCCCTTGGATTTTGTGGCATGTTTTGTTTGGTTAGAATGTTTCCAGTTTTACACTGCTATGCTGTTAAACATTTTAATAGGTAGTTATAATTGTTACTTGAGAAATGTCATCTTTAAACTAGGTGATTAGTGTGTGACAGTCAAAACAGCAACCCAAACACTGTCACTTCCCTGAAAGAAACTGTAGACCCAAGGCTACAAGAAAATAAAAAAAAATTGTGTTCTACATCCAAATTTATTTATTTTTTAAGAAGGCATAAACAGGTTTGATAGACACATCTTGGTCTATCAAATATATAGGTCATATAAGAACAAAGAATTTAAAGTTACTAATGAAAACCAATTAAATGCATGTAATGAAAACAAAGCTAAATTTACTTCATTCATCATGGACTTACTCCTTTGGCTACGAAGAACATAATGGGACAAATATATAGTATCCAACACACAAAAATTTAAAAGTGTGGTGAATCTGACTGCTGCAGAGGATCTTCTCTAGAGCCATCTCCCTGTTATATGATTCAAGAATGTATTGCCTCTCCAACTCTAGCATTTTCCAACAATGTTCTTTAGGTGAAGAATTAAAAATTCTAAAATTTAAAACACCATGACTAGTCGGAGATGTGTAATTTTTTATATCATGGCTCTTTCACAAGATAAATTTTCCATTATTTGTTGCTCTGTAGTTGTACTCCATTTGTTCAGAGAAGAGTGAGTCTGTCTTCATGGAGAACAAATATTCTTTGAGACTGGACCCGGTTGGTCCCCTCTATCAATGCAAAACTAGTTTTGCTTCATTTCATCAAGGCCCAATCAAATGAAAAAAATCAACCGTATATCAAATAGGAGTGGAAGATAGAACTGAACATGCTTGAGTTTCCATGTTTATAAGATTTAAAGCAATGTTTCCTATGGCTTTAGAAAACCAGCATGTTTTCGTGTACTGCTTAAAGTTTGTTGAAAATGCAATAATCCGTTTTTTTGGACAAGATAATTTGTCAATTACATACTAAAATTTTGACAATCAAGATTATTAGTTTCATAAAATAGAAAATGATTTTTAATGCTAAAATTAATTACATTTAGAATGAACAGTATTCTTTATCTAATCTAACCATTAGTTTTATATGCATATCTGCTTAGAATAAGACTATTCCAAAATAATTTCCAAAAACTTGTTTTAACATACCACAACTTATGTCAAATATAATTAGGAAAAGTACCTAGAGCGATAAATATAAGAAACCAAAGTCTTGAAGCATCAACAGGCAAACCTACACCGTCACTGTATAGAGATTCTCAACTTCACCCCATATAATTTAATACAGAAATTACCACACTTGTGATATATTTGGTTTTATTTGCTGGTTTGTGTTTTTAATTGATAAACAATTTTATATAATGTATTCTGATCATGATTTTTCTTCCCATACTCCTGCCTGACCTCCACTCCTCTCAACCTCTCTATACCACAGCTCCATGCCTTTTTCTTCTCTCATCTCCCTGTCAGTGATGTGACCCTATCTGGCTTGCATTCAATAGTTTTGTGTGTGTTGTTACAGTCTTTGTGAGTTCAGATACTAGTAGCCCTGATGAGTTTTGATGACCCTGTTTCTTTGAATTTTTCTGTCAGTTCTGGCTATTACAATCTCTCTGCCATATATCTCTCATCAGCATATATCCCTGAGTCTTCAGGAAAGTGGTTCACTTAAGTGAAGGCTTGTATCTTTATTTAAATGCTGTGTCCAAATCATAAGCCAAATGATAAAATTTCTGAGTTTGTTTGTATATTGACATTTACTTAGGAATGCATCAAATTTTCAAGACATTTCTGCTCAAATAAGTAACTGGTCCCAAGGCAGATCAAAGTCAGCTATTGATTTGTGTAAATTATGGCATTTCATACATAAAATAAAAAAAATCATTGAATTAATAATAATAATCTCTTCTATTTATATTTTGTTAGAGCAGAAAAGGAAGGAAAGTCCTTTGGTTGTTTCAAAATAGTCAAAGTGATTTCAGCAAATGTTGCTTTATAAGTTCAATTAAAGTTATTTATGACATCTGTTCTTAATGATAATAATTAAGAATCAAGCTTTCCAAAGGCTGCATAAAGCTACTTTTTGCCCAGATGTGTATCAAGGCATATAATTAGCCTTCCTTTCAAGCAGCTTTGGTGTAGAAAGGTGCAGCATATTTTCTAAGACTGCAATCCTTGAACACAGGGAACGTTTTAAACCGCGGTTTTAAGCGAGAGTTCGGTGGGGTGGGTGCCCGAGAGCTACGAGATGAATAAAGCCACAGGGAAGATTTAGAAACTCGGTTCACAAGCTCCTTTGACTTACTTGCTTTAGAATAAGAAGCATCTCTTTCTCAATTATGAAGAAGGTATCTTTATTCTGACAGAATAAATTATGATTTATATATATTAAAAAGAATCAAAATGATCACACGATTTATGTCTGTTTTTTTTTTTTTTTTCCTGTCCTCATGTCTCTCTACCAGTTTGGAAAGCTGTGTGGTTTCTCCGACGAATGCTGAAATTTCAATTATGTTCTATAATTAATCTTCCAGCTGGTATAACTTCTCCATATCGTATTATTTTCCCAATAATCTATATGAGTAAGTTTTAGATAGGTAACACTTAGGTCACTATGGGTACCCATAAAGTAGAAGAGAAGGATACCACGAGAAAGCTTATAGTACCAAATACTTGTCCATGACTGTAAAGGAGCAATACACTTGAGTAGGTTCACAGTGCCAGAATCTTGGCTGATTGAGGTGGCTGACATGCCCACAGTCACATTTGTGATATTGTGATTACAGAAAGAGACTTTTTCATGAATAAAAGTATACAGTGCAGGTTTACAGTGAAACTCAATATTGGTTCTTTAAAAAAAAAGATTTTTTTTCTCTCATACAATATACTCTATCCACAGTTTCCCCTCTTTCCAATCATCCTAGCTTTTCCCATCTCCCCTCTTCCCCAGATCAACTCCCTGGCTATTCTTCTTCAGAAAAGAACAGGCCTCCAAGAGAAAACAGTCAAAAAAGACAAAATATGATACAATAAGGCAAAGCAAAAGCCTGGTTCCTTAAATGGCGTTTATTTTGTTTATGTTACATTGTCTTTTGTTCTGATACTTCATATTTAGAAGCATTATTATTCTCATTGTAAAGAGTGAGGTAATATAAATCTGTTCCTTGTAAACTCAGCCACCATTATGCATTGGTGTTGCATTAGAGAAAGAAATCAAAGCACATTCTATTTAAATAGTTTAACCATGGCCAATCCCAAGTTTTTGTTCTCTACTTTCCACCTTGTGTCTCTGGTCTGACTACTGAATGTTTGTTGTATGATTATCGCTCATGTGTGTCTGTTGTATGTATCTAAATCTGAGTCTGGCCTTGTGGATCTTCTGTCCTTGTCACTGTCCTTATCAAAAGACTTTTGCTGTATGATTATAGAACAGCACAGGATGCATCACATAGGGAAGGAATGAAGGATAAAAAAAATTCAGACCCATCAGCAGAAATAATGAGACACCTATTTTTTTAAAGCAAGCAACAAATAAATATATAAAAGATTCTTAGTCTTTCTATATGCTTGCTTTATATGATGCTTTTATAAGTTTATCTCCTGCAAGTTATAAAAGGAAATCATTAGCAATTTGATTGTATCTCTGAACTTCAAATACTCACTTAATATTTTATTTCAAAATTTGCACCTACTTCTACAGATATTAACCACCATAATTTTTATTATACAACAAGTATTAGGTCAGTAAAAGCACAAAATAAAAAATAAGGTGTAAATACACTCTAAACATTATATTTTGTTGTTAGTTATGGATGGATCCATGTGTGTGCATACCAGTTGAGAGTGTATCTTAGAACAAAATGACAGTCTAGCTCTTTAAAAAAAATTCCTTTATAAATAAGAATAAAAGGCATAAATTGATAATATCACTCAATGATATCTACAAAACCTTTGAAATGAAAGTAATAATTTAGTTTTCTTATACAAAAGTAGTACAAAAGTAGACTAGCATGTCTTTGTTTCTTTCTTTTGTTTTCTTTTTTAGAATTGTTTGAGAAGTTTCTTGTCCCATAGCTAAGGCTAGATTATATCAGGTTGGTCTTATACACTTGATGGTTGTACCCTAAAATGTAGTCTGCCTTTGCATGTGAATGTTGCCTTCTGCAAGAGAGGCACAGGAATTTACTCTAGCAACTATATTATCACCACTTTCTATACCTCAAAATTCTGTAGTACTGCTATATTTTAATGTAAAATACAGACAGTGATCACTACTTGAAAACTCAAGCACAGATAAGTATATAATAATATTTTGTTATTTTAACAATAACTGTTAAAAAGCAAAATTTATGTAACTTAGATTTTACTCTATAATTTAGTACAGTTGGACTTTAAAGATATAATTCACATTTATTTATTTACTATGTGAGTGTGTCTGCATGTATATGACAGACCATTTGGGAGTGGGTTTCCTTCTTTAATCATATTTGATCTAGGGCTAATCTCACATTCTTATATTTTGTGGTAAGTTCCTTTAATATTGGACCATGTCATTGGCACAAGTATGCATTTAGATAATACACGAACAATGTTTAAAAGTGGAAAATGGAAAATATGCAATAATTCTTAAAGTGTTTTATCAACATATAATTGTCATTGTCATGCTAATCATAGAAATATTCCTTTTATATTGTCATGATATGACTGATATGAATTCTTTATTTGCAAAATTCCCTAAAAGAAAGGATTCGTAATAAATCATTATTATTATTGTTGATATTCAAATAAAATGATACCTTATATTATTGTTGCTGTAGAATCTTATTTTGGTTTTCACATGAGTCAGTTTTCTGGGATAGTCAAAAAATGGAA
The DNA here is from genome assembly GCF_903992535.2 of Arvicola amphibius. NCBI lineage: Eukaryota > Metazoa > Chordata > Mammalia > Rodentia > Cricetidae > Arvicola > Arvicola amphibius. The sequence goes on from NC_052047.1 coordinate 21,127,434, forward strand.
GAAAACAGCTATGGCCATTTGATCACATGTTGAGCCAAAAATTGTCATCAAACATCATTATGAAGAAGAGTAATGGCAGAACAGAAGTCCATCTCAGTTCATCTTGAAAGGAGGATGTGGGAGGGTGGTAATAACATCCATCTCCAGTTCCATTCTCTCAAGTACCTCCTCAGTTTGTGTCAGCTCCAATATTTCAAATAGGAATCCAAAAATGCTGTGACACATTCCTTAGGTCTGACCTGCATCATATAGTCACTGTCCAATATACATTGGATAGCAACCAAATATTTAATATGTCATTCAGAATAATTTAAATTCACACCAAATTAACTCTAGGGAAGAAATTATTTTCTATTTACCTAAAGCAGTACAAGTTTCAACCTGCTTTCTCAATCACTATAAATCATCCTAGAGGGTTTGATTTTAAATTATGTACTAGAAATGGTGAATTTAGTGTCAAATTACCTAAGCATGTATTGATTGAAGCCTAATGTCTAATGTCTAAACATTTAGGCTATTCAAAAAGCATCTGCTGATATCTGTTACAAAATCAAAGTTTGTCAGAACCTAGCTAGAGTACATATTAACTTGGGCTCCCCAAAATAATAATTTTATGGTTGTTAGGGTCTGAGAAAGAGACCCCAGAGACGACCAACAACCATGTATGCAGTAACAAGAGTGTTTTATTGATTCCAACATTGGGGTGGCAAAAGAGCAACCCCCAGGGGTCACAAACTCCTTTTAAGCGGAGTTAGGGGAATTCCAGATAGAAGGGGTTAATCTGGGGGTGACTGGTTGCTGAAAGGTTAGTATGGGGCTGATTGTTGGAAGGTCCTAGGTGTTAGGGGCCTTCCTTCAGCAGGGCATGAAAAATTGTCTAGCCTTCAGGAGTCTGTGGGGCATCTGCTGAGCTAGCAGAAGGACTTTTGGGAAGCTGGGCAGTGGTGGCGCACGCCTTTAATCCCAGAATTTGGGAGACAGAGGCAGGCAGATCTCTGTTAGTTCCAGACCAGCCTGGTCTACAAGAGCTAGATAGTTCCAGGACAGGCATCAAAACTACAGAGAAACCCTGTCTCACAAAAAAAAAGGGGGGGGGGAGGGGGAGACATTTGGGGACCTACTGATCCAGCAGGAGGTCTTATGGGGTGCTGGCTGATGGTCACCCTAAAGTTGTGGTTTTGATGAGATCTGCTTGCTCAGTTCTATGTCATTCTAGTGAAGTGAATCTGAGGTGAGCCTCTGTCAGGGTTCTGGTCTGTTCTCTCCCTACCACCTCCAGTCTTTTCGATGATTTTGTCTTTAAATTGGATTTACAATAGTTAAAGCCTTACCATGAGAACTTGCTGTAATTTTTTTTAAAAGCCTCTTATTATTCTGTAATTAAAATTAAAGTTGAGTCAAAGTGATTTGATTTGCTGAAAGACCCCTGTGTTGAAGGCCGGCCTCAAAAGAAAAAAAAAAGAAAAAACACTTCTTGCTAGGGTAGGCTAGGGTAGAGGAGTGGGAAAAATAAAATCACAAACCAAAACAGTATCAGGAGGGACTCTCAGGGATTATTTAGATCCCCCAAATCACTCGCGTTTATTTTTCCACAGCTTTTATATAAAACGTAAACTGGGGGATAAGGTAACAAAGGCTTCATGAACATGAAAGCACGAGCTTCCCATTATCAGCAATCTGTTGCCTAGGTAGTGGGATGACTCAGGCTTGTACACTTGATCAACACTTGGTCATGTGGGCAGAAAACACCTCCTTCCCAGGTGACCTCATAGTTAGAAAGGATGGAAGGAGCAGAGGGACATTAGCATATCCTGACCTCCCCTGGATGGTGCTGAGCTTGCTTAACCTTAAAAGAGTTAGGCAATCACCTCCTGGGTTGGAAGGTACAAATTGTGCCTGTTAGTTTCTCAAATTCTCTGACTGCCAGACAATGGTGAGAAATGGGCCTGCATTTCCTAGCCTCTACACCCGAGATCCACACATTATTATTTAACACCATAAAATATCATGATTAAATCAGTAATAAAGCAAGGAAAATTCTAATAAATACAAAGTACAAGTTTTACTGAAAGATGATGTCTACATGTAGCACAGCCTGGACTTGATTCCATGGAAATCTTACTGTCTCAGCTTTCTGAGTGCAGAGATTACAGGTATGGGCAACCATAATGCACACATTTATTATCTGACCATACTTTTTCCTGATTGTGCTACACACACTTCTACTTACCCCAGACAAGGAGGCTGTGGCAGACCTAAGTACAGACTGTTATTATTTATAAATATAATGCAGGTGATCTGAGGTCAGTCCCACAAGTGGCAGCAGCAGGTCACCCAAGGCCTCGATGGGTCCCCTGGCAGGTGGCCGGAGGCCTCAGTAGGAGACAGACAAATACGCCATGCACAGAGAGTTTGGATAACGAGTTTATTTAGTGGGTTATGGAAGGGAAAGAGAAAGGGAGACAGAAGCTGTCTCTCCAGGAGAAGGACGGGGAAGGGGGGGAAGAGGAAGCCAGTAGTTTTGTCTTCAGAAGAGGGACAGAAAGAGAGAGATCAGACTGTAGAGGAAGTGGGAGATTAGCTTGCCTAGGTGGAAGGGGGAAGTTGGGAGGGGGCAGAGCCTGTCTCTTAACGGGACAGGGTGCCAGGTGAAAGACTAGGCCAGGAGATCATATTCCCATCTTTTTCTAATAATGAAAGGGCAGCGAGTTAGGCACAGCAAGTTGAAAGAATTGGGACAGCAGGTTCTTAAAACTGCTTCCTGCTTATTTGTGGGCATCTGATGGAGGACTCTCATTGGCTAATAAAGAAACTGCCTGGCCCATTTGATTGGCCAGCCCTTAGGTGGGCGGAGTAGACAGAACAGGAAAAAGGAAGTGAGGTAGATGGCTCAGAAAATTGCCTCACCTCTCTTAGGTGAGGCAGACCGCCGTACCTCTCCTCAGAGAGATGCGATGAAGCCAGCCATCAGGTCAGACATGCTGAATCTTTACCGGTAAGACACCATTCGTGGTGTTACAAAGATTATTAGATATGGGTTAGTCAAGATGTGAGTAAGAGGCTGGAACTAATGAGCCAGGCAGTGTTCAAAAGAATACAATTTGTGTGATGTTATTTCGCGTGTAAAGCTAAGCATGCAGGAGTAGGGTGGCAGGAAGCCGGCCCACAGCTCCACACTACAGGCATTGAAGTTTTTCTGGGGGTGGGACTGAGAAAGTTTGGTGCTGGTCACATCCTAAGGTAAGTGGTGGCTTTACTCCTATCCAGGATTCTTGGTGTGGAACTGTCTGTGTCTCTTGAACTTGGCAAGGTGTTGGCAGAGAAGAGGACAAAGTTAAGTTTAGGAAGAAAAAAATAGGACCAGGGAATTGATAGGGGTGTATCTGACATGTTTAAGGTGAATCCTTCAATTTGGCTCCCTGAAACTCACAAGAATTTTTTTTGGAGCTTGCAAAAACATAAGTTTTAGACATATACATTGTATAAACAGCAGCATATTTATGTCAGAATGACTGTGACAGATGTTTTTGCACCATGAAAAGTGTCTTTAAGATTCTGAAAGGCAGCATGAGAAAGAAATTGGATAACTTGTATTTGTCCTTACACCTTTATAACTTGCAGGTAAATATTTTAATAACTTATATTTGTATCTTAATAATTTGTTTGGCGAGGCTATCGTTTAAAACCAAGGAAACTTCTCAGCTGTCAAACTGCATCAGAGATCTTTGAGAAGGATAAATTTTTCCATGAGGAGTTATTGATTAAAAAACCACTGAAAACTTACTCGGTTGTCTACCTAGAGCCTCTCCTCAGGGTCTTCCATTGTCATTGAGGGCAAGGGCATAAGGACTGTACTTGTCTTCCGCTGTTAGAAGCAGGGCTTTCCAGACTCCAGAAGATCCAGTGTGGTAGGAGATCTGTAGGAAGACAAGCCTACCTTGGCCTGAGAAGCTAGGCAGGTCGATTCCATCTGATTCTTTGTCCATATCTGGAGATCTTCAGTTTAGATGAAAGGCGGTTCCTGTCCATTGGTTAGTGCCTGGCAGCTTTTGTGTGTGACTCAGCCAGGTTCTTTCCATGTTCCCTCCTGCCCATGGGCAGGCCGGCTGAGGACACGGAGACTCTGGACTTGGACCACTTGTCAACATTTTGTAATTGCACCATCTCTGCAGATGGTAACATCCCCTACTGTAAGTTGGTTTTAGCTCACATTCATCTCTGGTTATTACCCAGAGCTAAAGACAGATTTAGCCTGTTGTCACCGCTGTTTGGACTTTTTGTCCTCTACCAGACAACTTGGAAGTGGTCCTTTCCAGCCCCCAATTCCTGTACAAAAGGATCTTGAAATTGGCTCTACCTAGCCCTCAACCCTCGCCCTGTTCCAGAAACATCCTGATTAGTTGCCTTTGGGGTTTTGTCCTTCTCACATTTTTAGCCATGGGAAACAAACACTCAAAAACTATCCATCCAACCTTCCCCCTGGTATGTCTTATACAGACCCTAAAACCCCTGCCTTAGTTACAGATTCCTAACCTTACCCTCCTTTGCACTAACAAATGATCTACGTACCCCTTAAATAACAACCTGAAGTGGGAGCTTTCTAATTTCTATCAGCAAAGAGGACTGCTGGTGTCCCACCAGAATCTCAAGCCTGTTCGCTTTTCCTTTCCCTGGGCAGCCCCATCCCCACCTGCCTGTAAATGCTCCTTTTGTTGTTCATATTCCTTTTCTTGTTCCAATTATTTCTATTCTATCTCTGTCACCACTATCACTGGTTCCATAGAAACTGGCAAGACTAGTCAGATCTGCAAGGCAGCTGTTTCCAGTTCCAGCCTTCGGTCCCCACTGCAGCTGATGGCACAGAGGCTCAGAGACATGGAGGTTCACAGTTCTGAGTAATTTTCCTGTCTACTTCATGTATAAAAGAACATGTGAATGGTGTAGGCTGGAGAGGATGCAGGAGATTCACTTACTAAGATGGAAGTGGGGAGGTTGGGAGTGGAGAAAGCTTGTCTCTTAAAGGGACGGGGTACCCAGGTGATATACTGGGCCAGAAGATAAACAGATACCACTAAAGTACTACTTGAAAAACACAAGTTTTATTGAGGTTACCTACAGGGATGTGGGAAAGCAGATACTCACAAGAGCAGAAATTACTCAAAAGACAGCTGCATCACTAAGGCCCACCCCAGCATGAATGACAGCTAACATAGTAAAAAACCTGGAACACATCACACAGACTGCTGGCTGCTCAGCAAGTTGTAGCATATCCTTTTCAGTGCCGCAATAGGTCTAAACTTCTTCCAGGCTACTCAGCTCGTTTTCGCTTGTTCCAAGCCATGGAGATGTCCTGGTCCACGCCGATGTCAACGGTCATGTCTGGGTCCATGTCCCTACAAAAGCAGGCGTCTGGGTCAATGTCTGTGATCCTTGCCACCTTGAAAGGCCATGGAACATCTGAGTTGCCAAGGGGGCCATATTGATGTCAGAGAACTGTGAAAAATGGGCCTCTTCCTACTCCCTGGGTGCAACCCTTGGGAGAGGGGATCCCGCGCCTCCCGTGAGCAGCACAATAGATCTGGCTCTGGTGGTGGGGATGCAGGTGAGCTGGTTCTGAAGGTGTGGATTTGAGAGAGCGGCTCCACCCATCTTCAGCTGTGCAGTGGCCAAGGAAAGTGCAGGAGAAATGATATCCCACCCCAGGTGAGAGAGCTGGCCCTGCCCCCTGCTGACTGAAGCCCTTGGGAGGGGCCTACGCCAACATCTGCCCTATTTAAGAATGGCTGGAGGGCATGAAGACACTGGTCCTGCAGAGTCAAAGCTGCAGGATCTCCATGACATAGGAATATCTGAGAGGAATCCAGGTGCAGATCTAGGACTGATCGTGTCGCAGGAGCAAGGGGCCTGGAACCTCACCATTTGCAAGTAAAGCTGTTTGAGCAAAAGGGTAAACTGAGTGACACACAGTGGAACACCACAGCTTCCACTGGGAGATTTTTCTCTTTAATTTGCATTTTAAAATATTTTTATAATATTTTGTTGGCTTGTTTTCTTTTGGAGGGAGGTTTCAAGGACAAAGGGCAGATATGGAGGGACAGGGAGATGAGTGGGGCTGGAGTGCATAATATGAAATTCACAAAGAATCAATAAAAAGTTTCAATAAAAATAAAAGGAAAAAATTGCAATATCAACTTCATAATTTTTAGTGCATTCTTCTTTATCTCTTAAGTGTCCTTTGAAATACATTTTTAATACATCTCCCTTAAAATATTTTTTCCCTTCTGGGGTATTTTAAGCTAAATTTTCGTGTGTTATTTCCGTGGTTTGAATGTAGGCAAAAGTCAACTCTTAAGACAAAAGGTTCATTTAGGTGGTGATAATGAGGGAGTGGGGGACCGCTGAAGTCAGGAAGGTGTCTGATCACACTTTATCACGACAAAGGGAGTAGAGAGTGAGCAGCAGAAATGGGACCATGGGATGAATCTTCAAAGCCCATGCCCAGTAACCTTCTTCCTCTGCCAAAGCTTCCTCTCCTGACTTCCAAACAGCTCAGTATGTAGGAAACCCTAGTCCAGACACAGGGTCCTACGGAGGACATTTCACATTGAAAACACAGCAGATACGAGTTGGTTGTTCTTTCTGCCAGTGTGGTCCTCACTGTGATGGGATTAAGAAGAGATAGAAACTGAAGATGAAAGCCCTACGGTGAAGTAATTCAGTGACTGGGAAATATTGGTCTCTTGAAGTCGGGTCCAGTGAGACTAGGATGTTAGAAAAGAGAAATTTTGCCCTCCAAATGTTCTCTGGCTTTCAGTATTATCACATATCTTCCACATACATTCTGAAAAGTTACTGAACCCAATGTGAGACAGATGGGCGGCATAAAGTACTGATAACATTTGAAACTGATAACATTTGAAACTGTGAGGCCTTATTCACAAATTAAAAAAATGTGGAGATCAGTTCTACTTATTCTATCATTTCTGACCTGATGTATTTTTATAGACTTCAGGACACAAAGCCATTTGCTTCTCTCAGCATTTTCTCTCTTCCTTTTGTACTTGTCCATACTGAGTTTCTTGTATGAATGGAATTCAGACAGATGGAAGGAATCATGTCACCAAGTTCCTATTAAAAGAACATTCTATTTTAAATGTTTTAAAGCAGTAGTTGCCAGAAAAATATCCTTTTATCTGGTTATGTATGATAGTATGTCCATGTAATCCTACCTCTAGCAAGGATGAGTCAGGGCTAGCCCAAACAGTATAATGAGGTATTTTAAAATGTTAATAATAATAATCATTATGAATTATATTATTATAGTGGCAGTTGATATCATGCTGCCCTTGTTAGATCCTATATTCCCAATACAAGAAACTAAAATGAAGAACTTTTGAAACCCTGAGTTCTCATAAGTATGGTGCCCTTAGTGGAAATCCATATTGTGTTCTGCAATCATGACTCTCCATTACACACACACACACACACACACACACAACTAAGACTTGATTTCTGACATTAAGAAATGCCTTGGTTATAATATCTAGAATATAAGAAATTTAAAAAAATCTTATTGGATACAATATGATTATGACTTACTATAAAAAAGAATATTTACATGAGACTATGATATGTATGTTCATAATTCTAGAAAAAAGCTGTAAACAAACACACAAGAAGTGTAAAAGAAAAGAATATGTTAGGTAAAGTTTTACAGGGAAATCAGAGTTGACAATGAATCAAGCCCCAACTCTATCACTTTTAAGCATATACCCAAAGGACTCTCCATCCTATCACAAGGACATTTGTTCAATTATGTTCATTGCAGTTTTATTCATAATAAGTAGAAACTGGAAACAACATAGATATCCCTCAGCTGAAGAATTTGTTTTAAACATGTGGTATACTTACACAAAGGAGCATTGTTCAGTTGTTTAATAAAATAACATCATGAAATTTACAGACAACTGGGTGCAAGTAAGAAAAAGATCATCCCGAGGTTTCTCAGACCCAGAAAGACAAATATGGTATGTATTCATTTATAAGTGAATATTAGCTGTTAAATAAATGATAATCAAGCAACAATCCACAGAACCAAAGAGGTTAAGTAAAAAGGGCTCCAGGGGGATTCATAGATCTCCCTGGGAAGGGGAATAGAATAAATTTTGTGGTAGACTTGGAGAGGGTGGTGAGGGAGTGGTACAGACCAGGTCGGGGAAAGAAAGGATGATTTTACTTGAGCCCCATGCCAGCAGAAGAATCTCTTACTCCACACTGCCTGAAAGGCCAGGAACCTGAGACTGAATGGATACCTCAGAAATATAGGGTACAACCAAACACGAGTAGCAAATTACAAACAAAAGCAAAAGCAAAAATCTGCTATAATCATAGGTTGGTGCCTTGTACAGTAGTGATCAGAGAATCTTCCACCTCTGATGGCAGATGGGACTTAATGCAGAGACCCATGCCAGACATTATGAGGAGATGCAGTATAAATTGGAGATCTCTATCAGGCTCTTTCTTGGAGCTCAGACCCCGCAGAAGAGGGTAAGAATGATTGTAGGAGTCAGAGGGGAGAGAGAACAAGGCTAGTTGAATCAACTAAGCGGGACTCACCTGGGCTCAAAGAGACTGTTCCTGCCTGGGTGTGCTCCAGGCTCTCTGCGTACAGTGTATGTATAAGTGTTACCTTGGTGGTTTTGTGGGACTTCTAACAGTGGGAGCTCGTGTGTCTCTGACATTATTTGTTCTTGTGACTTGCTTTTCTTCTCCTGGGTCTCCTTGTCCAGTTTCTGTAAGAGGGAATTTGCCTTGTCTTAGTGTATCTTGTATTTTTTCATGGTTGGTTCTTGTATCTTGGAGGCCTGCCTCTTTTTCTAAGGATAACAGAAAGGAAGCAGATCTGGTGGAGAGAGGGGAAGAAGGAGGGGAGTTGGGAGAAGTTAAAGTAAGGAAATATTGTGGTCAGGATGCATTGTTTAAGAGAATCTATCTTCATTAAAAAATATAAAAATACATATTTACTTTGATTGTATTTTTGCCTCCTTATCTTTATCTCCTCATAATCCATTCACATACTCTTGCTTTCTTTCAAATTTATTACTTGTTGTTACATATGTATAAGTGTATCCTATATGTTCTTTTTTTATTTCTATTTATTCTTCTCTTACTATTTTCTTTGAAGCTCAGTTCGGGACTTCTTTGTATTAATCATTTATGTTTAATTTCAAATATAATTGGATGCCTTGCAATATTAAAATAACATTCTTAGAATTAACTTAACATAAATTGTAGCTATCCATTGTTTGTAAATATGTATAATTGTTTATACCCTTCAATAAAAACAAGTAAGGCACTTCCATTATGAATTATGTGAGCAAAAGCACCATAAACCATTAAGACATTTCATACATTTGGATATTAAGTATGCACAAAGCTATACCGTAGTTCCTTCACAGCCTGATGTCTTGGTATTCAAGTAATTATTCTCCATCAGAAATATTTCTGACTCTGACCTAATTTATTGCATTTATTTAATTATTTATTTACTGCTTTATGTCAGCGAACATACTGTTCTTTCAGTTTATTTAACAATACGTTGTAGGAGCAATCCTAAGTAGCTATCAAAAAGTTTGGCCATGTGCCTCATTAGAAAAAAAGTCATATCAAAAGAGTTCATTGTTTAACATCATTGATTGTAGTTTGTGTTCAAAGCATTTAACTGGTGGCTATGGTACAAATATCTAAAAAGTGGTAATAGCTGAAATTTCCTTTCAGCATTAATAATGTGGCTGTTCACTAATACTTTTTACATCTTCATTTCATTTTTTCTGATGATTATAGTATTGCTTTTTTGATGTTGTTGTTTTATAGTTAATAGTCCACAGTTTTCTTGCAAGAAAAATCATTTTCATGTCAAAAAGTGAAGATGTTTTATAAATGATAAAGATGATATAATTAGGTTCTATTCACTGTTCTGAAACTGCATTTTTAATGTTTTATTGATATTTAATTATAGTTAGTTTTAAAACCTTAAACATGCTTAATAGTTAACCTTGCTGCAGTCCGCAGTCTTGAATTGTTGTTTAAAGTTACCTGCTCTGAGAAAACCACCTGAGGAATACAGTCCATTTAGAACTCAATGAAAGCTCACTTGGGCTCTTCCAATGGCACAGGACTAATGGCAGCTGACAGACTGGCATATGCTTAGAGATAACTTCATTATTACAACCTTATCTGGCTTGTGATGTCTTTATTAGAAACATGGTGGGAATTTATGATTGAGAGTATTGCTAGTTATCACACAATAATAACCAATCTTTGTTCATATTTAATTTAATGCATTTCTGCTTGGATAGGGAAGGCATGCAGTTCTTACAGACTTAAGATATTGTTTAATACAAAAACAGTATCTTTAGAAGCTAGTGTTTTTTTTAACTAATGTTCAATTTTTTCATGTTTTTTTCTTTATTATGTTAAGTAAGAAAAATTGAGTTATATTCTAAACCTAGTGTCACAATCAGTGCTCCTATATTAATGCTCCTTTATGATCACTGTTTAATGTTTTAGTAAATATTCCTCATAAGAGAACAGAATCAGATTCTTAATTGGTCTGCCTTTCCAGGGGCTTTGAATGGGTATCAGTGCATCACAGTGAACCTTCGATTTTTTAAAGCCCAAATTAAAAACAAAGTTAAAAGGTCACCTTCTGCGAGAGCTTCCATTCACTTTTATCTGTCACTTTTATGCTTAGTGTATCGGACATGCAACAACTGAGGCAGATAATGCTTCACAATTTTTCAAGCTGTCAACTCACATGAAGAGAGAAATGATTCTCCGTATCCTGTCACTGTTCAAATTGAACCTTAGAAAATTAAATGCTCAATAATATTTGCACTCTGGTATTATTAAACGTAGATTTCCTAACTGTACATGTGATTGTCCTTTTAGAGAACTGTATCATATTATTCAAAACCCACATTAACATGTAAGTTTTAAGCCAAGTCATGAAGTACTTGAAGCATTTTGGGTTTAGTATTGGAAGGAACAGCTGGTTGTTAGTGGTGTTTACTGTGATTTTAACAGACAAGGACAGCTATAGAATGCCAATCCTAAATAAAAGAGAAGCTTTAAGTCTGCCAGTGGATTGAATTACAAATGTTCTGGGAATGCCTTAGCTATTTGTTTCCATCTAATAGTATCCAAATAAATCAGAGATTCCATTACATAAGAGAAGTGAAGTTCACAAGATGCGAATGCTAACCAAACCTGAAGGCTCTTGGAACACTAGTTTGCTTTATTCTTTCTAGTTGTCATTCCTTCAGTATGATTTTAAGAAAAAGAGGGAGGCCCTCAGATTTGTTTGACAAACTATACTAAGGGCACTATTAATACAGGATAAAATGTGGTAAGTAAAAGTGAGTCTGTGCATGTATATACAATATATTTTATGAACATTTTATTTTATTTATATATGAAATATCTCATCTATCTATCTATCTTCTATCTCTCTATCATCTATCTATCTATCTATCTATCTATCTATCTATCTATCTATCTATCTATCATCTATCTATCTATCTATATGTATATATATATTGTTAAAAAGAAGTTACTTGGTATAGGGATATAACACTATGACAAAGTGAGAACTAGAATCTTGAGCTCTGAGGGTCAAATGCCAGTACTACGAAAAGTGGAGTCTTTTTTGTAGTGGTGTCTGAGTCTCTATTCTATTGCTGTGAAGAGACACCAGGATCATGACAAGTTTTAAAAGAGAAAGCATTTTATTTGGTACTTGCTTACAATTTCAGAAGCTTAGTCCTTTATCATAGTGGTGAAGAATATGGCAGATGGCATGGCCAATTGTAGATCATGCTACAATATCTTACCATATTGCAAATATTTCACTAACATACTAATTCCATTAGTATGGAGAAGTAGCAGAGATCTACATCCTGATGCACAGGCAGAGACAGAGAAGCTGGACTTGCTTCGGCTTTTCAAATCTCAGATCCCTCCAGCAGTGACATACTTCCTCCAACAACGACCGACCACAATATTTTTCTAATTTATTTATTTATTTTTTTCTTTTTAATTTTTTTTCTTTTTTTCTTCTAATTTAATAAAACAATTCTACTCTCAGGTAATAAAACATTCAAATATACAAATCTAAGGGGACATTATTATATGAGCCACCACCAAGTGGTAATTGGATAAATGAGCTGGAGAGGTGAACATATTCTAACACTTGAAATAGAAAGAAAGTTGTTAAAACAACAGGAAAAACCAGAATCAATGATCTTTAAGTAAAAATATTACTCTGATATCTAAAATTGGAAAAAGGAAAAAGTTTTGCAATAATGTTACAAAAGAATTTAATTACATTTAAAGTGATAGGCAAGGCCACTACCTCTCACCAAAACAGAAATCAACTCAAAATATATTCCTGTTTTTTTTTGTTTTTGTTTTTATAAAAAAAAAAACCAGATTGGAAAGCAAAAACAAAGTGGACCAATGAGATCATGTCAAACTGAAAAACCTGATATGCAACGAAAATTATCAACAAAGCAAAGAGCATGAAAAATGGGAGAAAATATTTGTTAAAAACATTTGTGAGTTATCTATGTGGCTAAGAGTTGGTTTCCAGAATATTCAATAGTACCATAAATAGTCAGTGGGTTGCAATGTATGCAAAATCAATGAATTGACATTAATAAAAAATGACTAGTAAATGGCCAAATTATTTATATACATGTTATCACAATACACACACATAAATATTTATATATGACTGATAAAAATGCAAATATAATTTGCAAAGAGCATACCAGTTAGTTTGTCAATGTCAAGCAGTCATCCCTGAAAACATAGATACAAGTAATAAATGCATTCAACAAGTTATATTTAAGAATACATATTTATCTTCAAATACATATATTCATGCAATAATTATTAGTGGAAAACAGGCCATGAATTTTGCAAAAAAAGAGGGGATAGGTATATGGGAATCTTTGGAGGGCAGAAAGGGAAAGAAGAAATTTTGTAATTCAATTATAATCTACAAAATAAACAAAAATAATAAAATAGTCTTTTTATACATAGTCTTTAAAATGTAATCATGTGGAGCTGTTTTGGAAAGTAGTATTAGAATTCTTCAAGAAATATATGCAGAGAACCATCATGTATTCTAGTCATGCTACTACTTGGAATGGAATTGGTATGTAAGTGAAATATTTGCAATATGGTAAGATATTGTAGCATGATATACAATAGAAAAAATTTAGAGAAAATATTCATAACTGACCAGTGATTAAAGAAATGTACATGGAATAATATTATTTGGCCAAAAATCATTGACAACATGTCATGTCCACCCAATGGGCACTATGATAAGTAAAAGAAACCAGATATAGCAGGAATAATTCCACACTATGCAATCATGCATAAATTTTCATAAAGACAATTTTATATAGTGTTATCAGTATTAGAAGAGAGTGAGTAGAAGCTGAAGTTTGTTCAATATCCTTTAATTATATAGAAGCACACATTTGGCAGCATGACTCTTGTGTTGCATGTTACAGAATGAGAAGATTAGAAGATTTTAAAATGTTTTAGCACAGAGAAGGGACATGTTTATAATAATAGATATGGAATATTTCTTCAATCATTCTTTCCATAATGTAACCTGCATAAAGACTGGTTAATAATAATAATAATACATTGTAAAAGGTAGAATATTTCATGAAACATTTATTTCTTTGTGGGAGTTTTAAGTTGTAAGTTTTCAAAATCTCTACTTTTTAATGGAAACAACTTGACCAAATCTGTTACAGAAATTTGAGATTCATTAAAACAACTTTAATGAGATGACAAATCAACAAATAACAACAGAAGCAAAACAAAACTGATATTATATACAATGAGACAAGATTAAATGTTTCAAAAGTACACAGTAATTATAAATTTTATATAGATAATTATGAACATAAACACAGTTATTTTAAAACTGCTTAAATGCTCTTCTCTCAGTAAATTATCTGATATTACAATAGTTTGCCATAGGACAAAGTCTTAAGAATTTCACTTCAAGCTTTTAAAAGTTACTGAAAGTTTGATACATACACATTAGAGTAAAATCTACATTTTATCTATGATTTTCTTTTTATCACCTTTGGTGCTTGTGGGTCTTCTTGTGAGAGTAACATTCACATGATTTTCTCATTTTTGTTTCAAAATATAGTTAATTGTACTAGCTTTTTCTACTGCATATAAATTATTACATGTGACTTTTAACTGTTCCTATTAAGCTCTTACAGATATTCTGAATCTGGGACAATAGGAATTTGCATATTTTAATGCACCCAAAAGGTAAATACAATTTTGAACCAATTAAGTGGCTTGTTTGTTTTTTCTTAAGTATTTTAGACACTAATCTGTTAGATGTATTCCTTACAAAGTTACTTAAATCCAATATTATATCTGAGGTTTCAACATAAATCTTTTTGTAATTGAGCAACAAATACCAGTTCATTGATGCAGATAAAAAGACATCATCAATACTTAGAATCTCCTTAATTTTAAAAGTCTTCTAAACATAGTAGCATTCACAATTTGTTTAAATATGCATGAAGACACATCAGATAATCTCACCAAATAAGAATAAAAATAAATTGAAAGAATTATATAAAACAAAATTAACCCTGTAGCAGCAATAGTTTGACAAGGAGTAAGTAATAGAAAAATAAAAGTTATACTCAAAAGCTTGGAATGAAGAAACAATACTCCTGCATAAAACACTGGTTAAGGTAAATGGAAATAGGAAAAGTATGAAAATACCAATAAGACTTACTGAAAGTGTTAAAGGGGGTCATTTCAAAACCTACTAAATGAATGAAATCATTATATCAAGCTGAATTCCTTTGAGAACTTTAGTTTCAGAACTGGCCATTTGATACTGGCATAGCAAACTGGCCATTTGATACTGCCACATACTGTCATATGTGGGAAGACAGAGATTAATTATGAAACAGCCTTCTCTATCACAGACAGGGAAAACTTTAACCACGAGAGACTGGTCACTGGGATTGAGTCCCTAGCACTGATTCTTTAATTCCTTAGCGACAGTCAACTGCACATATCTGTCTTCCATTCTTTACAAATTTACCTTTACATACACATAAGAAAGCATCTTGGTTTTGACAGCTTTTTCTTTTGTCTTGAAGTGTGTGTATGTGTGGCTGTGAGTGCATGTGTGTGGCAATCAGGGTCAATGTCAGTTTTTTAAACTTATTTCTCCATATTATTATTTATGAAGTCATTGGTTACTAAATCATCAGGCCAGCAAATGACTCTTTGGCCTGCATTATCTGTCGATGTCCTCTTACTCCCTGACTCTGGAGACTCCGTGCTCCCTGACCCCACCGCTGGGAATATAGGTGAAGGCTACACCAGTATGGTTTTTAAAGTGCGTTCTAGTATAAAAACCCACTTTCACACACTTTGACAGGACAACTCAATGACTAATGAGCCACCTCCCCATCCCGTTGAAAGATTCCCTTTGAAAATCTTTTTGCCTAGCGAATCTTTCTCGCATTGGTAGCTTGGCATTGTTCGAATCCTTTCACCTTCATGGATTAACTCAGATGTTCGCCTATTTTCCCATGGCCTGCCTTCCGCTAATTTGGGTCATTATAAGCCATTATTTTCCAATTTTTAAAAGCACTTTGACTGATAGTTGTAAGGGTTGTTGTAAAAGGAGACGTCTGTGGAGGTCAGAAGACAGTCTGTGGGAGTCAACACTCTTCTTCCTTATGCCTCTGAGTGAGGAAGACTGAAAGTCTCGCTCTCCAGGCAGAAGCCCTCAAAGACAGGCGGTGGGTGGGAAGGAGAGTTGTTTTCTCATACTTTACCTATATCTGTTCTGAAAACTTCTCTGCAGTCATTCCTGAAAGTAAAATATATCCTCCTATCCATGCCGACATTAGGGTAAACAGAACAGTTTTAGACTGTTGAATTTTTCGTGTGAAGAAAATAGATTTGGTTTTGTTCTGTATATGTAAAATTGCAGGGTTTTTTTCTTGCTGGAATTTTAATTTGAAAATGGATGTTGAATACTGATCCAGATTTTATCAAGTATAGTACCTCAACCTAAGATTGTTAAAGTATATTAAATTATGTAAAATACTATGAAAACACATAGCTTGTCTTTTTGAGTCTGCATTCAATGATCACGCTGCAATCAGTATAATCACAGGGTTAGGTATAGAATAAGGGACAGTGAGTGAGAGCTGAATCTACCAAGGAATGAGAGACTGAATCGTTCTGGAGAGACAGAAGGAGACTGTAAGGAGTGAACAGGGAGCTGGGTGGAAGAGTGGTAATGCTTTGGACACAGGGAAGGACACCTAACACTAAGGTCCATTTGAGGAGGTCATATGGAATCCCATTACTGTATCAGCTTCTTAAAATATATACATGTATGAAAGAAATCTAAATGGAAACACCAAGTAATAGGAGAGATAGAGCCCCCACTAACTCCTTCTTCTATCTAGTGAAATCTTCAGTACCGGGAATTAGTTACATCTCGTTGTGTCATTAACCAAGGGGTCCCAGTTAGTAAATCCTGAATAACTAAGGCTATTGGTTTATCTCCACAAACTATGGAAATGCCCCATTGCTGAAGATAACACTTATATATCTCATTTAATATGGAGAAGTCAAATTTAGGCCTAAGGACCTTAGTGACAAGTGTTCATGGTACTGGAAAGTTCTCTGCATGCTCGTGGAGGAGAAAGGTAAACACCAACCTAGCTACACACTGTTCATGATGCCGACTTGCCAACATATGCTGGTGCAAGAGTGGCACAAACGTGTGTGTGTGTGTGTGTGTGTGTGTGTGTGTGTGTTAAAGAGAGTGAGAGAGATGCATGTTTATGTGAGTATGTGTGAACATGAATGTGTTGGCATTCCTGAACTTGTGGAGGCCATAGGGTAGATTTGTTCTTTTTTCTTTTCTTTTCTTTCTTTCTTTTTTTTTTGCATCAGGTTTTCTCATTGAACTTTTGGCTTATCAATTTACTGGTCAATGAGGTTCAGGGATTCTCCTGCCCCTGTATCCTGGCAATAGCACATGCAAATTGCAGAAGCACATTGTGCTGCTGGCTTTTTTGTAAATGCTAATCCAAACGTAGGTATTCATATGTGTGTGTCAAGTGCTCTTCGAACTGAGTCATCTCTTCAGAATATAAGGATAACTTTTAGAAATGTTGTTTTAAATGTAAATGCTTGTGTCGAGAAAATAATAAAATTAAATTAATACTGCTACTAATCACTAAGTTACTTTTGTTTTTGAAGCCACAAACCAATCATAGTTTATTTTTAGAACTACAGAGGTACCTATGAGTTTGTGTGCTTCTGAAGGGAAAAGGATATTCAGAAAGGAGGAATGGAAGGTCAGGGTGAACAGCAAATGAGGCTGTCACTGTTAAGTCGCATCAATGGAGAAAATGCCATGGGACATTATTCACCTAATCAAGGATAAAATGAACGGCCTCATTCTGTCAGAAAATAAGACTCAAATGACCTCTGCTGCTATCGGCAACAGTGGCCTACAATAGCTTGGCCATTATTTATGTACAGATAAGAAAATATTCTTTTTTCTTTCTGTCTTTTGTGAAGATGCATACTTACAGCTTTTCTTATCTTCAGTTCTGAACATTCTGAAAAAAAGTATTAATAGAAATTACAAAAGCATCTATTTTATCATACAGTCTCTTTCACTATTGGGTGTGGATGTGACACTGTTTTTTCTTTTTTTACTTATATTTTTTTTAATACTTTAAAAAATACCAATCCAAATTCCCACTCCCTTCCCTCATCCCATTCCTTCCACCCTAACCCCCTCTAATCCTAAGAGAGGGTAAGGCACTTTGCCTTGTGGAAACACCAAGGCCTTCCCCACTACTTCTTGGCTGAGCAAGGTATACATCCAAAGAGAAGAGGATCCCAAAGAGCTAGTACATGTAGTACAGACAAATCCTATTTCCACTGTCAGTGGCCCCTCAGTCAGCCCCATTTGATAACCACATTCAGAGGCACTAGTTTGATCCTATGCTTGTTCATTTCCAGTCTAGTTGAAGTTGGTGAGCTCCCATTAGCCCAGGTAAACTGTCTCAGTAGATGAACACCTCATGGTCTTGACCTCTTTGCTCATATTCTCACTCCTTCCACTCTTCAACCAGACCTTGGGAGCTCAGTCCAGTGCTCTGATGGGATCTCTGCCTCTGTTTCCATCTGTTGTTGGACAAAGGTTCTATGGTGATATTTAAGATAATCATCAGTCTGACTATAAGCAAAGGCCAGTTTGGGCACCCTCTCTTCTATTGCTAAGGGTCTTAGCTGGGGTCATCCTTGTGGATTCCTGGGCATTTTTCTAGAACCATGTTTCTTGTTAATCCCATAATGGTTCCGTTGATCAAGATATCTCTTTTCCTTGCTCTCATATCTGTCCTTCATCAATTTTGACTACCCCATTCCCTCAAGTTCTCCTCAACCCTCCCCTTCTTCCCTTACTTCTACCCCCTGCCCTCATGTTCCCAATTTTGTCAGGAAATCTTTCCTGCATCCAATTTCCAAGTGGATCTATATATGTTCTTTCTTGGGTTCACCTTATTATTTAGCTTATCTAGAATCATGAACTATAGGTTCAATATCCTTTGTTTATGGGTAGTATTCACTTATGAGTGAGTACATACCATATTCATTTTTTGTCTGTGTCTGGGTTAACCTCACTCAGGATGTTGTTTTCTAATTCCATCCATTTGCATGCAAAATTCAAGATGTCATTGATTTTTTTTTACTGCTGAGTAGTACTCTAATATATAAATATGCCAAACTTTCTTTATCCAATCTTCAGTTGAAGGACATCTAGGTTGTTTCCAGGTTCTGGCAATTACAAATAGTGCTGCTATGAACACAGTTGAACAAATGCTTTTGTAGTATGACTGAGCATCTCTTGGGTATATTCCCAAGAGTGGTATTGCTGGATCCTGAGGTAGGTTGATTCCCAATTTTCTGAAAAACCGCCACACTGATTTCCAAAGTGGTTGCACAAGTTTGCATTCCCACCAGCAATGGATGAGTGTTCCCCTTACTCCACATCCTCTCCAGCATAAGCTATCACTAGTGTTTTTGATTTTAGCCATTCTGACAGGTGTAAGATGGTATCTCAGAGTTGTTTTGATTTGCATGTCCCTGATAGCTAAGGAAGTTGAACATTTTTTAAAGTATCTTTTAGCCATTTGAAATTCTTTGTTGAGAATTCTCTGTTTAGTTCAGTACCCCATTTTTAATTCGGTTATTTAGAAATTTTCTGTCTAATTTCTTGGGTTCTGTATGTATTTTGGAGATCAGTCTTTTGTCTGATGTGGGGTTGGTGAAGCTTTTATCCCATTCAGTAGGGTGCCTTTTTGTCTTATTAAATGTGTCCTCTATTTTACAGAAGCTTCTTAGTTTCAGGGGGTCCCATTTATTTATTGTTGCTCTCAGTGTCTGTGTTCTTGGGGTTATATTTAAGAAGTGATCTCCTATGCCCATGCATTGAAGGCTATTTCCCATTTTCTCTTCTATCAGGTTCAGTGTGGTCTGATTTATATTGAGGTCTTTAATCCATTTGGACTTGAGTTTTGTGCATGGCAATAGATATGAATCTATTTTCATTCTTCTACATGTTGACATCCAGTTATGCCAGCACCAATTATTAAAAATGATTTCTTTTTATATAATATAATTTGTATAATTTTAGCCTCTTTGTAAAAAATCAGGTGTTCATAGGTGTGTGGATTAAATCTGGATCTTCAATTCAATTCCATTTGTCAACGGCTCTGTTTTTATGCCAATACCAAGCTGATTACCGTAGCTCTGAAATAGAGCTGTATGTCAGAGATGGTAATGCCTCCGGAAGTTCCTTTATTGTATAGGATTGTTTTGTCTATCCTGGATATTTTTTCCATATGAAGTTAATTATTGTTCTTTCAAGGTCTATGAAGAATTATGTTGGGATTTTGATGGAGATTCCAATGAAATGAATCTATAGATTCCTTTTGGTAGAATTGCCATTTTTACTATGTTTATCATTCCTACCCAAGAGCATGGGAGATCTTTCTATTATCTGGTATCTTCTTCAATTTCTTTCTTCAAAGACTTAAAGTTCTTGTCAAATAGGTCTTTCACTTCCTTGATTAGTGTTACTCCAAGATACTTTATGCTATTTGTGACTATCATAAAATATGATGTTTCTCTGATTTTCCTCTCAGCTTCTTTATCCTTTGTATAGGAGGGATATGGAATTTTTTGAGTTGATCTTGTATCCTGCCACTTCCCTGTAGGAGCTCACTGGTAAAGTTTTTGGGGTCACTTATGTACACTATCATATCATCTGGATAAAATAATAATAAGAAAAACTAAAATAAAAATTTGCTAAGACCAATTCATATATTTTTACATGAATTTTTATAATACTGATTAATAGTATAGTAGTAATAGTATACAGTAATTTACACATATGTTAACATTTTAAACCACAAACATTAAATTTTCTCTGGTTTAGTTCTTATTCTTCACTTTATAATGATGGTGAAATTAACATTGAGGAAGAAATTTGGGTCTTTATTGAACTTCAAGATATCTAAAATATGTAGGGAGTCATGGTAAAAATCCAACATATGAAATTCTAGTGTATAAGGGAGACCACATAGGAGAGACTAATGGCAAAGGGAATGTGAAAGAACAGGCAGGAATGAAAGGGTTGTTGGGTAGGTTTAATTATCAGGCAGAAATATTTGCAAAAGAATTGAGATGAAGTGACTGTGAGAGAAGGTTAGAGCCTCGGAATCCAAAAGGCTGTATATAAAATTATGAACTAACAGTAAAACATTACTTGTGTGTTTAATATGAGTTAGGAGTCTCACACGTGGCTAAATTGTGAGAAAACTACAAAACATTGGTTTGAAATGAATCTTTTGTTAAATCAGTGGCAGCATGATAAAGTTTTTAGTCAGTTAAGGTTATCATCATCTTGCTCTCCTAGCCAAGGAAGTTGCAAGGGGCACTCTATCATTATCATAATACATACAGGAATTACTGTTGCTTTGGCCACTGAAGTGCATGAGATGTAACCACCACCACCAACAACAAAAAAAATCTGATTCGTATAACACACACTTACATCGGTATTGTGTGTAAGGATTCTGGCAAAATTACTTCCTGTTGTTTCATTCTGCACTGAAGAAGGGTAGGAAGAAATTAGCAATGCAAAAACTTATAAGATATAGAGAAGTGACTACATGTGTGTATTTGTGTGTGTGCATGCGAGAGAGAGAGAGAGAGAGAGAGAGAGAGAGAGAGAGAAAGAGAGAGAAAATGTGTGTGTTAAGGTTGCATTTATGTGTTCCTTATCACCTTGGCAATAGATTGAGAAGTTGAGAAGTTCACTGCACATTAAGATCTCCCATTAAGTTAAGACATTTAGATGAAAGAATAAAAGCATCATAGTCTCTATTGTACAGTTTGAAGCAGAAGTTTGAGAACCAGTCATATGATCATTGTTACAGTACTCACTGACTAATAGCACTTGAAAAAGAGACAGAGACATTCATGGCAGCAGACAGTCTGACTACTAAAACAATGAGATGCTGTGGGACAATGGTCTTTTATCCTGTTACTTATTTTTAATAAAACTATGATTGGCCAGTAGTCAGGCACAAAGTATAGTCAGGGCAGCCAGGCAGGAAGTATAGGAAGGGCAATGAGGACGGGGGAATTCTGGGAAAAGGAAAGACACAGTCTGCAGTAGTCAGTTACCCAGAGAGAAAGCAAGCAAGATGAGAATGCCTTGTTGATAAAAGGTACCAAGCCATGTGACTAATACAGACAAAAATAATGGCCTAATATAAGATGTAAGAAAGAGATAATAATGTAGTGTGAAGCGGCGGGGCTGCGTCCGGCCACCCGGCCACCGGCTAGCTTTACACCCGAAATAATTACACGGAAACTGTATTCTTTTAAATACTGCCTGGCCCATAGTTTCAGCCTCTTATTGGTTAATTCTCTCATCTTCCTTTAACCCATATTTAATAATCTGCGTAGCACCACGAAGTGTGGCTTACCAGGAGAGATCTTAACCTGCGTCCATCTTGGAGAGGAGAAGCATGGAGACTCCTATGGCGAATCCCTGAAGCGTCTCCCCTACTCTCTACTTCCTGTTCTGTCTACTCCACCCACCTAAGGGGTGGTCTATCAAATGGGCCAGGCAGTTTCTTTATTAGCCAATGAAATCAACTCAAACAGAAGACTCTCCCACATCATAATAAGAAGACTGAGCTAGTTGTCCAATCAGTTTGTGATTAATGTAGACCTCTGTGTGTTTCGTTGGGACTGAATTTCTGTGGGACCAAGCAGGACAGAAACCTCTGTCAACAAAGAGAGAAGCACACCTGTGGATAAGAAACACTACAGGAAAATCCAAGATCTAGACAGAGTTAGTGACCATGCAATCACTGGGAATGAAAGAGGGTTTTTAAATTTTAATCTAAGTTTGTCAAACAAATGTACAAATAAAACTTGTACAAATAAAAGGGCAACATAGACATGTAGTAGCTGAGTCTAGAGCTATGTGCTACACTCACACCTCCTTGCTTGTTTTAAAGATGTCAGCAGTTCACGGGGAAGATGTCAAGACTATTTGGAAGCATAGATTGAGGAACTCACATTTCAAAGCCTTCTATTTACTGATGACAGTTACAATGGAAGTAAATCAGAACAATTAACACCTAGTTTTGAAACAATCTCTTTTTTTGAGGGGAATATTTTTCAAAGTTCAATTAAATAATGCACATGGTGAATGATTGAATGTAAATGTTAACTCTTAATTTAGAAATTTATATTGTTTATAAACAGAAAAACCAGTATTCTTGCTGTTGTGGCAATAACCTTAACATTCAGGTTTGAAAGATGTGTCTGCTTTTAGTATTTATGACTATACATGGAATTATATGCTGTATATTGAAACTATAACTAATCTCTGTGAACTTACATACTTCTAAAACAGATGTGACATCAGATGCTAGTAAACAAGGCATTTTTATAACTGACACATTTTGTCAAATTCTAGAGGTAATAATTAAATTTGCTTCATCTTAAACCACCGCAAATCCATTTTCAGTGGTAATGTAGGCAAACTGTCTTGGTTCACCAAAATATTGTCTGCCTCTACATGTGTGTTAAATAGTAGAAGCCTAGTCTAATCTTAGCTCTTCTTTTTGATGGCTAGTTTTTGCTAAGTAAAGCAGTTATTGTATTTCATGGAGTGAAGATAAATCTTTAATCAATTTTGTCATGTCTTGATTATTTGCAAAACAAGATGACAGACAGAAAAGAAGAACTAAAACTGTCTTGCATAAGGTGGAATTTATTGCTGTAATTTTACAGAAGAGTCCCCTTGATGTCATAAACAGCAAGAATAAAGCATGAACAGTTTATTAAAAAGCAGAACAGTGAGATGAGATTGCAGTCGTTATAGGCTCCCACTTTATATTGGATAATTCATTCATTCTCCACTGTAGAAAATAGTAAATTGATTTTGATTTCAAATATAGCTGTCCCATTAATTTTCAAAGCATAACCTTATGAAGATCAAAATGGAGGAATCTGCTGACATCAGCTTCACAACTGAGCACTTACTGCTTCCTAAAGGGAAAGTATAATATTACCAAGAAACACATCTGCAAATGCAGCTATTGTCCAGCCTTTGCAGAATGCACATTATGGCTGTGGATTGTGGGTGATTACACATTTTACTAAGAGAGCTGGAAAAGTTTTAAAACATAGAAAATGAGAACCACATTTTCAAGGGAATCATCAGTTTTATGACACTTTTTAATTGGAATATTTTGTTTTTTAGATTAGAATACAGAATGCATTTTTAAAATTTCTGATCCAACACACCTATGTACCTTTTATGTGTTATAATAATCATTTAATGAAATCAACAAACAAGCAAAAAGTATATATAAACAAATAGCTATCTTAAATATTGGGAGTTACCATAGATTCAGGTTAACGAGTTGATTTACTTTGTCATATTTGCTTTTTTATGTGAGTGTGCTTTTGCATCAATCAGAGAGTAAAGTTTCATCTCCTGTATAATTTTGTTAAATATTTTAAAGTATATTTCTCAATTATTTCTCATGTGGTATTTCCTGTATTATCCAGTAAGTCTAGAACAAAAGCCCTTTGTTAGGAATACAGATACCAGGACAGAGAGTTAGACTTTATGGAGCCATAAAGAGAGTTATACAACCTGACAGATTACTGACAAACCCAAAACAACAATTTACAGTGAGACATAAGATGTATGGTGAGAAATGGAGAATGCAAACTTGACTTGATCAAACTACTCCAAAGGGTAGTCTTTGGTTTCTTTCTTTAATGTGAAGCCTATACATCCATCTTAATTTATTTTTAATACATTCACCCAATGTAGGAGAAAGCAATGTTGGCTCAGTTCATTTGGAGTTAACAGTTTAACTGGCATCCTCTTGTACACTGCAAAGATTTGTTATTTGAATAGGTTTACCAAAATGCTGATTGACCAATAGCTAGGCAGGAAGTATAGGCTGTGTGACAAAGCTAAGGATAATGGAAGGAGAAGGGCAGACTCAGGGAGATGGTTGCCAGATGTAGAGAGAGCAAGGCGGTCATACTGTACTACAAAAAAAGATACCCATCATGGTAGAGCAAAGATAAGGAATGTGGGTTAACATAAAATGTAAGAGCTAGATAATAATAAGCCTGAATTATTGGTTGAGCACTTTTCAGTAATATTAAGCCTCTCTGTGATAACTCTGAGAATAAGCTGCTGGGTATTTGGGACAGAGTGGCTCCAAGATAGGAAACATCCACTTATAGGCATTCTTTGATTTCAAAATAAAATCATCTTTCTAAAATTGATATTCAGACCATTAAATATATCTTGTACTTATTCTTTTGAAAGTAATGGCAGTTACAAGGCCTTTTAGCCTCTCATCATAAGCTTAATCAAAAATTATCACTCAGATAATTTACTGAATTTTGGCCAAGATTCCAGATTGCTTCACAGGTTGTGAAAAGTGTTGCTGCCTTTTCATTCAGATTTATGCAGCTAACTATGCATGTGAAAGCAGGTATACTACATTTAAGATTCAGTCAACTGATTTGGTTTAATATAAAGTCCAGAAAAGTTATTTAAAATCTTTAGGACTCACTAAAAAATTTATAGTAAATCTGAAGACTTGCATAGTTATAATTATATTTATGTCTTATCTGAGGTTGTAAGAGTTGATTACATGGAAAATCCAATGCAAATAAAGTTGAATAGTACATGGTTATCTTACAGGAAGGTACAACAAACAGGCTGTGTATTCAAGGGGAAGCCCAGGCAATCAAGTTGTTGTAAGGCATGTCCCCCTTAGGCTAATATTTACTTATAAAATCTTGCGGGTGTGTGGTCCGCCTCCTCTTTGTTTCCTGTGCTTCGCTGGAACTCTGGCTTTGTAAGTTTTTCCCTTTTCCTCCTTTTATTAAAGCTGAGTATTTTATAATAAAGCTAGTTTGGTTAATTCCAATTGCCGACCGACCATGCCCCTTCAGTGTATATTGTAGAATAGCAGCCATCTTTTCTTAATTGGTCTAAAGGTATATTATTAACTCTCATTGTGAGGTCCAGCCAAATATCCACTCTTTTAAAATTTAACAGATAATTTTCATCATAATGTGCTGCCACAATTAAATTACTGTATATTTAATTTAATTATACATAATTATATTAATACTTTTCATAAAAGAAAGGAGTTTTGAAAAATCATATGTAATATGTAAAATTCTGTTCATGGAAAGTTTCTTATAATCATATTACATATCTAATGACCCCAATCAACTTCATTCAACTGTAGTTTAGCTTAATTTTTAATACTTAATTTAAAATTTAATACTTAACGTAGATACTCAAATACATTTTAGAACTAAACTAATAATGAATATAGCCTTTTGTGTGTGTTTGTGTGTGTATACATGAAAATTGAGAATCCATAGAAAAATAAATTCTTTTCATCTCGCTTCATTTTCTAATAGTTTTGTTTCTTGTAAAATTTCATTTTTGTCACCACCACCATTTATCTAACCATAGAAGCCTGTAAGTTGTCTCTGGTACCTTCATGCTGTTTCTTTTTATCCACACACAAAAAAAAATGAGTTGTTTTCCTCATTGCTATCACCAAATATTTGATAAGAAGCAATAAATAAAAGGATTACTCTGCTTTAACTCATAGTATAAGAGAACAGTGCATCATGGGAGGAATTTTAAGGTAGCAGGTGGCAGCTACCTATATTGTATCCACGGTTGGGTATCAAAAGGAAATAAATACTCATGTTCAGTCACTTTCTTTTTTTTTATTCAGTTTGGATGCAGTCTCTTGAATAATGTCGACATTTGAAGTAATTCCTTCTACATCAATTAATATGATCCTGAATCTCCCTGACAGGCATGATCAGAGCTTCATCATCTAAGTGACTTGAGTTCCTATGAAGCTGACAATCAGCATCACCCATTCCAGTCATGTTTACTTTTCCCAGAAAATAGTCATTCATCTTTATATCTTTGTTGATAATTTTCCGTGTCAGAAAAATAACTGAAACAAAGATAAATGCAGTAACAACCTAGCCTTCCCCCATGTACATGAGTGCAATAAATAATAAATGATATTTCATTCATTCAAAATATTTAGAAAAGAATTTATAGTTATAAGATTTTTGTTATGTAAATTGTATTTCTTATATATTCTGTACCCCAAGTTTCCTAGTTAAACTTTATATAGTATATTTGAACATACTTTTAAAAGCCTCTTCAATAACCAAAGCCTGCAATTTGCACAGACATCATTAACTGATACTTATTTTTTGTTTTGTCTGCTCCAGGAACCCATTCAGAAGAACACATTATATTCATTTCTTATTTCTGTTTTTGCTTATCTTAGTTTTGAGAGTTTATTGAAACTTATTCTATTTATTTATTCCATAGTTTGATATTTGGTACAATTGAAGAGTATTTATCACATACTGTGAACAAATTTAAATTTGTCTGTGCTTTATTTGTGAACACATCAGGTAGCTAACAATGGTCTATACCTCAAACTCCAAAGGATGTTTAACTTTCTTATGACCACTACAAGTACCTTTCTGCATTGATCAATGCACACTGACTCACACACACACATAAATAAAATAAAATAGATATTAATTAATAATCAAGGATATTAAATAATAATTACTCAAATCAAAATATAAACAAGTAATTTAAAAATATTTAAAGTTTCAAGTTACACAATATAAAAATCAGCTCTATCCATGAGTATGTGGATGTATAAATAAAACTGCAATACTATGTATAATACAATAACACAATATACAATAATAAATAATAACACAAATAGAAGTCAGGAATGCACAATATACAATATGCTTATGAATTTTATGTATAAAGTGTTAATATAATTCTTTTGCTGCTTTAAGCTACTTTTGGCTGAGAACACTGAATTTCTTTGATATATTTTTGGAATTAGCATGAATGGTAAGAGGGAATCTTCAGACCTTCCAAACCATATCTTTAGTCTTCTAGTAGCTTTTCTGTTAATCTGAAAAATATCTGAACTAAAATTCATAATCAGTTATGAATTCATAATTCCGGTAGTTAATCTGGCCTTAAAGTTATGGACTGGTGGTAAGAGAATAAAGTGTTAAAAATGGATACATGAAAAAACATGAAATAGTTAAAACTTTTATTTTCTATCTTATTGAATATGAAATATTTGGCCAGAATAAAATCTGTTTATCCTCCTTGATTTAGCAGAAGCAAATAGTAATGTTTCTACCAAACTCTGATTTCCAAAGACATCTAAGCCTAACTACGTACTACAGTAGGAAATTTTGCTGCTTCTTGTGCTCATTGTACTTAAAATTACAGCCTTAAAATCTATTGAAATATTGGAGGGAAAGTTGCACTCTTTAGAAGCAGTTATTTGTACATTGTACCAGCAGGGTGACTCATTCTAAGGAGTGCATTTCCTGTTTTATAATAGTCAAATCCACAGGAAATGGCTGTAGGGATAACCTAAGCTCTTCCTTTAAAGCATTCACTGCCAATAGAAAGCAAAGGCATATATCTCAGGGCTACATTTAATGGGTCGGTTTTGATTTACTGCTGCTAGTTTTCCCAATTTCTTATGACTTGAATGGTTGAAAACAATATGCATATCTTTCTCTGATGACTCATGGCTATGGAGGGCAGGGCTCATTCACCAAGGTCTGCAATTACTAATTCAAATGGCTATAAACTGAAAATAGGTTGTTGGTGGCATATATATGATGACATATGGGGATTCATAATACATGATGGGCATTTTAGTGATAAATGATAATTATGGACAAGTACACTGTAGAAACACGTTGTAAGTATATATCTAATTTTAAAGATAGCTCATCTGTAGTCATAGGCTGGGTTGAATTCATATGGTGTTTAGATGCTCTCCAGGTTTTATTACATAAACACCATAAAATTTAGGACTCTGAATCAATAAATCATGTATTTTTCATGTCATTTAAAATACATATCACAACTTGCTGAGGTTTATTTGAGTGTAGAAATAGTGAGCTGTTATGCACACAGTGGATCTAAATATGGGTTGGATTGGGACTTAAATATGATCATGTGTCTCACTGAGTTAGACGCAAACTCTAAGAAAGACTCTTCTGAATCTTGCTAATACTCCACAGCTAAGCCTAGTGAACAAGTCTCAGGAGAATATTTGATTCCTATAGACTAGTGTGGTGAGAGACACCATATAATAAGCTGATGACACATATAGAGCAATCCAGCAGAGGAACCTCCTGAGTGTGCTCAGCCCTTCCAACGCAGATGTGTTAAATGTTGCTAGCATTGTGCTTGGATTCTGTGTTCCTGATTTTTGGTATCCACGCTTGCATCAGTAGGTCTTGCTAGAGTGGCTTATATTCCAGTCCTTAAAGGGGTTTATTTGGCTTATAGGTGAATGTCCATCATCAAAAGAAGTCAAGGCGAAAGATCAAGGCAGGAGCTTGACTTGGAAAACATGGATCAACATTACTCATATTGCTCATTTTGCTTAAAAAGACAACTTACTTACACAGCCCAGACCCACTTGCCAACTATACCATCTACAGTAGGCTGAACCATCCTACACCAATAGTCAATCAGGCTTGAAATAGGTAGGACTGGGTTGATTTATTGGTGAGTATTGTTTTACAGCTTCTGTCTTCCTAGACTGAGTACTTTCTTTGGTATCCCAGACTAGAGAATGCCATTGTTAGGTCAATAAGCTCCTGATCACTTAAACTGATTTGTTGAAGGAGCTGCAGGGCTGCGTCCTGCCACCTGGCCACCGGCTAGCTTTACATCCAAAATAATCACACGGAAACTGTATTCATTTAAATACTGCCAGGCCCATTAGTTTCAGCCTCTTACTCACATCTGTATTAACCCATATTTAGTAATCCATGTAGCACCATGAGGTGGATCGCTTACCAGGAGAGATCTTAACCTGCGTCCATATCGGAGAGGAGAAGCATGGCGACTGCATATGGCGACTGCCTCAAGCATCTGCCCACTCCTTCTTCTCACAATTCTGTTCTGTCTACTCCGCCTACCTAATTTTCTATCCTATTAAAGGGCCGAGGCAGTTTCTTTATTAGCCAATGAAATTAACACATAGACACTCCTCCATCACTGATTCACTGAACTATAGACATATAGATAGAATGATAGATATAACCAAATATATAAATAGTTAATACAGGTATAGATGGGCCTAATGTTCCTTGATTCATTCTTCTGGAGAACTCTACCTGAGGTATTTACTGATCCTGGTTCTGCTTGTTACTTGTAGCCTCTAGTCCATTTCTTTATCTTCTGAGAGTTCTTTCTCCATTTTAAACTTCTCATAAGTAAACTTTTTAGTGACAATACAAATATGGCTTTCCTAAGTCATATGAAGGAATATTATTGGTAATAAATCAGCAACTATTATGGACGATTAGCAGCATTTACCTATTAATGATGGGACAATTTCATGGGAATTTTATGTGCTGTTTTTAGTCAAGTCTTACATTTTTTTTCAAATAAGAACAATATTTATAATTGACTCACTTATCCCCCTGAATGAATGAAAATATTTTTAATCTTATATACTTCATCAGGTCTATAAATTAAATCTATCTGGAGACTTCTATTCAACTGATTGATCTAGAAGTAATTACATTCACTTTGCTCATCTTCATTCAAAATTCCTTGCAATGAATTCAATGTCTCATAGAGGAAAGTTTCTAGACCTTCTATGTAATAAAAATTATCTATATGCATATATACAGTATGTGTATAATGGTACATAATAAAAAATAAGAGATTTGGTGTTGAGGATATGGCTTAGTGCCTAAGAACACTAATCCTTGTTGCAGAGGACCAGATATTGAATCTCAACACCTACATGGTGTCTCATAATAATATTACAATAATAGTATAGTATATAATAGTATAATAATACATTGAATAATTTACATTGGTATAAATTTTTGTTGTGGTTGATATAAATTTAAGGTCAATTTTGTTATATGTATATGTATTTCTGATACTGATTAAGGTATTGTGATTGTGTAGTTCATTTAAAAATGTAATGTATATAGGTTGTTAATGGATAGTCATCAATAATAGTCAAACTTGTAGTCATTTTAGATTTTCTAGATGTAAATAGATATATTTCAGATAGGCATTCTTCATATCATCCAAAAACTACAGAATATGCCATTTAAATGTTTTAATAACTTAGTGCTTTTCATGACAATGAGACATGTATGCTCCTGGCAGCACCAATCTACTTCAAAAGGAAGATGCGCATCTAAGAGACTCCTTATGGAGTTTGATAGCCATTTGGGCAAGAAACTGCTCTTTCCTGGACTGTTGAATAAACTGGACACAGAGAACCCTCAGAGAGAGGACTGCTGAACTTGCCTAAAGGTGAGATGGTTTTTCAGGGTTCCTGACTCATGAAAGAGTCTGCAGGACATTCTGCAGGACACAGCAGAAAGTGACTGAACTGCCTTCGAAATTTCCTGCTTCATGGAAATGTCTCTGGATACTATGGAACTGAAGGTCAAAGATGGATGCCCCAATGGTACAGAGGAACTTTGGATCACTGTCCAGGCAGCGAGATGTCTCTGTGATTTCTAGAGTTTTGGAAGTTGCTTACTTATTGTTTACTTAGGTAATATTATATCCTTCTGGATTCTTTGATGGAGTTGAAGAATAGAGAGATAGTTATAGTTGTTTTCCTTTGTTATATTAAAAGATAAAATAGATATAAATATTGTAATCATAATTCTTACTTGATAACTGTTTTGTTATATGTAATTTTGCTGTGTTAAAGTGAAAGCCTTTTTTGTTTAAACAGAAAAAGGGGAAATGATGGAGGACTCTCATTGGCTAATAAAGAAACTGCCTTGACTTTTTGATAGTGTAGGATTTAGATAGGTGGAGTAGACATAATAGAATGCTGGGAAAAAGGGAAGTTAGTCAATCGCCATACCTCTCCTCAGTGGGACAGATGCAATGGAGCCAGCCACCAGGTCAGACATGCTGAATCTTTCCTGGTAAGACACCACTCGTGGTGTTACATAGATTATTAGATATGGGTTAGTCAAGATGTGAGTAAGAGGCTGAAACTAATGGGCCAGGCAGTGTTTAAATGAATACAATTTGTGTGTTGTTATTTCGGGTTTAAGCTAGCCATGTGGGATTTGGGCAGGATGAAAAGCAGGCCTGCCCGCAGCTCCACACTACAATAATATAGTAGCATCTGTAATGCTACTTATAGATATTATATAAAATCACAGAAATAGTTGTGATTTTATGAAATTTAACATAAGAAATTCATCAGGGATTCAATAACATTTTCTGGCCTATGTGGATAAAAGACATGCCAGTGATATATATGTATACAGGCAATATACCTATGAATAAATAATGAAATATAAAATATGTAACTTGTCTGTAGACATTCACTTCTATGTATTTTACACATGAGCAGAGGGGCATGCTACATTTTGAATTAAATTCCTCATTTAAAAGCAATAGTGTTAGATTTCAAATTACTGGTTTAGCAGATTTTAGAATTAAAAGTCTGTCTACTCTTTCTTTAATAGCTATATTTGTACCCACTACTCTTAGTTTAAGTTTCTATACATAATAAAGTCTCTGTAATGAGCCTGTTTTATACTTACATGTGATTCTTTGTAGGAAATGAAAAGATGAATTTTATGGGATAAATACTTTTCATGTAAAACTATTAAAATATATTCTTTTTATTGAAACTTAATTATTTTATTAAAAATTATTGATTAAAAATAAAACCTCAAAATTAGTATTTATACTTTTTTGAGATAATAGATATATTTCATAGTCATTAAAATACTATTTAATATTTGTAACAAAAATTCAATTGTTCGCCGGGCAGTGGTGACGCACGCCTTTAATCCCAGCACTCGGGAGCCAGAGGCAGGCCGATCTCTGAGTTCGAGGCCAGCCTGGTCTACAAGAGCTAGTTCCAGGACAGGCTCTAGAAACTACAGGGAAACCCTGTCTTGAAAAACCAAAAAAAAAAAAAAAAAAAAAAAAAAAATTCAATTGTTCTTAATAAAAACTCAGAGTCAGATATTAGGGGATGAAAGCTGAGAGATCAGCGAAAAAAAAGCAGCCAGTCACTAGAGAGACATTTTACCTTTACCAATACTCAGACCAAAAAGGAGATCCTGCCTGAGACTCTCTCTTCAGACTGCATCCTCAGACTGCATCCTCAGACTACATCTCAAGACTGCATCTCCAGACTGCACTGAGTTCTTGTCTCTTCCCACCTTATATTCCTCTCTCTGCCCACCCATATACCTTCCTGTCTCCAACTCCTTAGTGCTGGAATTAAAGGTATGTGACTCCCGTGTACTGGTATTAAAGGTATGAGCCAAGGTTGCCTGGCTTTGTTTCTCTTTGAGACTGGATCAAACTAGTGTCGCACAGGGTGGCCTTGAACTCACACAGATGTTTCTACCTCTGTCTCCAAAGTCCTCATAAAGAAGGTATGTGCCAGCACCATCTGACTTCTAGTGGCTTAGTTCTGCTCTCTGATCTTTAGGCAAGCTTTACTTGTTAAAACGCAAACAAAATATCATTACAAATATTTTAGCATGTATTATTAAAATTGAATAAATTGTATTTAACTTAAAATAGTATTAAACACATAAGCCTTTGTTGTCAGGGAGAAATATGAGTGTTTCTTTTGTTTATTTATTTCTTGAGTAATCATAGATTCAAGCATATCATATTTTCTTTAAATAAACTGCTTTCTTTCTTTCTTTCTATCTTTTTTTCTTTCTTTTTTTATGAACTTCCTAACATCATGTTTATTTAGTTATTGAAAACTGTCTTTTATACTAATACTAGTTAAGGCTTTTAAAGTTTATATATTTGGTCCAGTTGGTGTGTGTGTGTGTGTATTAATTTTGAAGCATCTTAACTATTTTATCATTCAGAATTCTGCAAAAAATGAGGGTTTTAAAAGTGAAGAGGATTTTCATGTAAAAGAGGATATGACTATTGGCTATATTTTAAGATATAAGATATGTAAAAGCACAAAAATGTTGTGATTTCTCTAAAATTTAACAGAAATTATAAATTTTATCCAGGAGTGGTTACACATATCTATAACCCTGATTTTAGTCTTTCTAAAATGTAAACAATAAAAAGATAGAATATAAGTAAAAGGAAATCACTATGGAAATCAGTGTGGAGACTTATATTTATATAGTATTCCTTTCTTATTCTTATAGCAAAAAGGAGAGTAATTAGGTGCACCAGGTTAAAGGGACGAGGGTGTTCAGTTCTTGAGACTGCTTCCTTCTGATTTGTGGGCATTGAAGTCTTGGGGACTTGGAGAATGCTGGGATGTTGGCCATGTCCTAGGGCATCTGGTTACTTCACTCCTGCTCAGGATTTGTGATGTGGAACTGTCTGGTGTCTCGTGGACCTGGCGACTTGTTGGTAGAACAGAGAACAAGGTAAATTTAGGAAGAAAGATTTTTCTTTAGGTTCTGGTAATTGAGTAAGCAGTTGTCAGGACCAAGTCTGGCTTCTGAGCAAGTGGTGCGTTTTACCTTTTTAAGGTGAATCCTTCAATTTTTCTCCCTAGAACTCAATGATTCTTTGAGATTGTGAAAACTAATTTTAGACACATGCATTGTCTAAATAGCAGCATATTTATGCCAGAATGACTGTGACAGATACTTTTGCACAATGAAAAGTATCTTTACAAAATGACCAAAGATAATTTAAAGTCTTGATCTTGCAGTACGGTAGTGGTAGTACTCTGCCAGACTTAGATTAATAGTTTATCAGCATTTTATGATAATGTTAAGATTATGAATGACAGCATAATGAGAGAGAAATTTGATAACTGCATTTGTCCTCAAACCTTTATAAGTTGTAGGTATACACCTTAATAACTTATATTTGTATACCTTAAAATACCTTCTTGATCTGAGATTTGTATCCTAAAACACCTTTCATTCAACATGGCAAGAATGTATCCTGAAATCTGTTTTGGTGAGGTTGTCCTTTTTAACCTGGCAAAAACTGTCAGCTGTCAAACTGCATCTGAGATTTTTGAGAAGGCCAAAATTTTACCTGAGCTATTGATTTAAAAAAAATGTCAGACTACTTACTCAATTGGCTGAGGATCATCTTCCGGATTCTCCATAGTTGTTGAGGGCAGGGTCTTCAGGACTGCATTTGCCTTTTGCCATTAATGGAGGACCTGTCAGGCTTCAGAAGGTCCTGTGGGTTAGGAATCTGTAGGAAGACAAGTCTACCTTGCACTGAGCAGCCAGGCAGTGAGTTCCAGTTCTCCTTCATCCACTGTCTGGAGATCTTGAGGAGTTTAGATGAAAGGCAGTTCTTCCCAATAGTTAGTTAACGCTCCTACTTAAAGCATATTATGGATGGACATTGTTCTGTGCCCATATGTCTTCTGTTTTCTTTGGAGGAAATAGAATGGTACTGCTAGAAGCCAATCTGTCTCCGTTACAAAAGCCTTTTAATAATTAAACATTTAAATGCCATATTCCCCAGATCTCTGAGCACATGAGTGCTGTCTATCAGCTATGCATAAATTATGACTAAAAATATAGGGTCTGCCTCAAGGGCTGTGGAGGAATGTTTTATCCAGAGTCTTCCAGTTTGACTGTACTGGTTTTAAGCAGATGAGATTTATACTTGTGAAGAACAAAGAAGAAAAATTGTTTGCAATAGCAGCTTATCAGTAAAACCAAGAATAGTAAAGAACAGCTTACAACTATCTGTAGGTTAGCTTTTGCTAATCTGAAATCGATCTTTATAGCCTTGAATTTTATCATTATATTTAATATGTTTTAAAGAAGAGTTGAATCACATACACAGTGCGTTGTAAGAGATTTAATTATATATTTATCATTATTTAAAAGTACATACCAATTTAAAATATTTGAAACTTATTACTTTCTTTGTCTGGAATGTGATACAATGAACAGAGCTCATTAGGACAGTTTAAAACATTTTTAAACAGTCAGTGCATGCACATATACACAGTTCAGTTTAAGATACACATAAAGTTAAATGAAAAGTGACCAAGAGAAAGCTGGCTTTTTTATCTTTGACTGACACTTTGCAACAAGCAGGCAGGGCCTTTAAAAGGAGGTAGAGAGAAAAAAGAGAAACTGGAAAATCAATGCTGCCAGTGAACTGGAAAGTAGAGTCTGCAGGTGGGGGAGAGCAGATGTACTGCAGAGATGGGTCTCTGCGTGTAATGGACACCTCAGCGAGCCCTGCCAAGGCATAGTACCATCACATAAACACATCATATGTAACAGAGAATGAATGTAATTTTTAAAAGCATAGCTAATGGCTTAAAGCAGGTCATGTGGGCAACGTGCCGCTGGTGTTTGGCTAGGGGTGGAACTCCATGAATCTGTGACTCTTCCTTGCCTGTCTTAAGCTCTAATAAAATGGCGGTGGTTGCCCGTAAAATAATGACAGTGAGGTCATGTGGGACAAAGCATGGAGAAACCAGGGGAATTGATGCAAAACACAGAGAAGCCGTGGGGATTTTCAAAAGATAGAAATAACAAGTCAGACATATAGGAGGCATAAAACATACATTTAAAACAAAATTGCAGTTTTGCAGCCACACCATTCACACATTCTTTTATATATGAATTAGATACAGAATTTTTTAGTGCTACTAGTCACAATTTGGTGGAGTAAGCAGGGATCCGCCCTCTGGGCTAGATTGTGTGGAACCAGCATTTACAGAGACAGGACAGGAGAGAGAGAGAGATTTAGAATAGGAGAGAAAAACAGAGCTTTTACAGGCAGGGGAGTATCCCACCCCCAGACAGGCTTAGCTGCCTTGAGAGGTAGCTTGGCGAAGAGGAGAGTAGATGGTGGGAGACGCTGGCAGGGCAGAGTTTAGCCCCGGGGCAGTGGCATAGTTTAACCATGTCTGGATGGAAAATTTTACATCTTCCTGTTCATTGATAGAAGTTAGAAAGCTCCCAGGGTGAGGTCTGCCATTAGGTGGCCAGTTTAGGTAGTTATCTAAGGGGGACTTAGGCCATTTCCCATAGGGGAGAGAGGGGGGGGGAGGGAGGGAGGGAGAGAGGGGGAGGGAGGGAGGGAGGGAGGGAGGGAGGGAGGGAGGGAGGGAGGGAGGGTGTTATGATTTATGGTGAGGGTGACCCTTGCAGATTCCGTGACAGGTGGGAGACTGTTGTGGTGGGACACAGACGGCCCCACACTATACAGAAATAGTGGGTATTGGAGAGTTTAAGGGTGGGGAAGCTTGGGGGGGGGATAAAGAGAAAGAGAGACAGAGACAGAGAGGGTAGAGGCAGGTGGAGGTGGGAAACAGAGGCTGCCTCTTCAGAATGAATATTAGTGACCATACCACAGAGTCTATACAATTTTCTTTTTTTCCATGTTTTTTATGCTTTATTGGAAAAGCATATTTTCAGGGATTATCATGAAAAAACAGTAATGGAGAATATATGTGGACACAATTTAGAGCAGGAATATTTTAACACATGTCCCGAGGTTTAGGATATTTATTAGTTCCCTTTTCTTGTATTACTTTATAAACAATAGGAATCAAAATTTCCACTTCTTCCCTTCCTCTCACTTCCCTCCCACTCCTTATTCATTCTCTCCCCCTCCTTCTCGAGTCCTAAGAGAGGGCAGGGAACCCTTCCCTGTGGGAAGTCCAAAGCCCTCCCCCCTCCATCCAGGCTTAGGAAGGTATGCATCCAAATAGACTAGGATCCCAAAAAGCCAGTACATGCAGTCGAGACAAATCCCAGTGCCATTATCATTGGCTTCTCAGTCGGCCCCCAATTGCCAGCCACTTTCAGAGGGTCCAGTTTGATCCCATGCTTGTTCAGCCCCAGACCATCCAGCTGGCTTTGGTGAGCTCCCATTAGTTCAGGCACACGGTCTCAGTGGGTGGATAACCCTTGTGGTCCTGACTTCCTTGGTCATATTCTCCCTCCTTCTGCTCTTCAACTGGACCTTGGGAGCTCAGTCCAGTACTCCCATGTGAGTCTCTGTCTCTATCTTCATCTGTTGCTAGACAAGGGTTCTGTGATGATGTTCAAGATAGTCATAAGTCTGACTACAGGGCAAGGCCAGTTTAGGCACCCTCTCCTCAATTGCCCAGGGTCCTAGCTAGGGACATCCCTGTGGACATTTGGGACCCCTTCTAGAGTCAAGCCTCTCGCCAACTCCACAATGCCACCCTTAATTAAGATATCTTCTTCTCTGTTCCCATATCTGTTCTTCATCTCAACCATCCCACTCCCCCAAGCTCTCCCCAACCCCCCCTTCTCCCTTCTCCCTCCCCCTTACCCCTTCCTCCCAACCCACCTCTACCCCTATGCTCCCAACTTTTGCCTGGTGATCTTGTCTGTTTCCAATTTCCAGGAGGATCTATATATGTTTTTCAACCACTTCGGAAATCAGTGTCGCAGGTGTTCAGAATATTGGGAATCAACCTAACTCAGAATCCTGCAGTACCTCTCCTGGGAATATACCCAAGAGATGCCCAATCACACTACAAAAACATTTGTTCAACTATGTTCATAGCAGCATTATTTGTAATAACCAGAAACTGGAAACAACCTAGATGCCCCTCAATGGAAGAATGGATAAAGAAAATGTGGCACATTTACACATTAGAATACTACTCAGCGGTAAAAAAACAATGACATCTTAAATTTTGCATGCAAATGGATGGAAATAGAAAATACTATCCTTAGTGAGATAACACAGACCAAAAAGGATGAATATGTTATGTACTCAATCATTAGTGGATTCTAGCCATAAACAAAGGACATTGAGCCTATAGTTCGCAATCCTAGAGAACCTAAGTAATAAGGTGAACCCAAAGAAAATACAATTTTCTTTTAAGATTTCTTCTGCCAAAGGAATCAGTCCAAAACTCTTCACTTTAACCTCACGGAGACTCTTCACACAAGGGCAAAAGGCAGTCACTTCCTTAATCAAAATGTCATAAGAATGATCTCTAGGCAACATACTAAAGTTCTTCTCTGAAACTTCTTGTGTGAGCCCCTAACAGTAAAACTAACTCTTAACACCTTTGTTTTCCATGCTTCTTATAGTCTTGGACATAATGTAATACTTAAAGCATCCCACTGTCTTATCAACCCAAAGTACTAAAGTCCAAATTCCTCCAAACGAATGCATAGTCAAGCCTATCATAGCACCCTAGTCCCTGAACTGACTCCTGTCTTAATTAGGATTTTCACTGCTGTGAAGATCCACCATGACCATGGCAACTCTCTGAAAGAAAACATTTAGTTGGGGCGTCTCATTTACAGTTCAGAGATTCTGTCCGTTATCACGGTGGTGAGCATGGCAACATGCAGGCATATTTGATGCTCAGGAATAGCTGAGAATCCTACAACTTGCAGGCAACACAAAGTCACTTGAGACACTGGGAAGAATCCTGAGCATACAAAACTTCAAAACCTGCCCATAGTGACACATTTCCTCCGACAACACCACACCTCCTAATAGTACCATTTCCTATAAGATTGTGTGAACCTATTGGTTGTGTTTTACTCCCTTTTTAGCAGTTCTTCTTTGCAGGTATCCCATGACTCTGGCATCTCTAATTCTTGGGGATCTCCAAGGCAATCTGGGCTTCAACTTCATAGCTTCATGCAATGGCCTCTTTACTAGGTCTCCATTCAGATAATCCCTGACACATGCCTGGCCTCGGCAGTTTTATTCCATAATGCCTTTCTTCTCTCCTTATCTCTAAACCTAGAAACATGTGGCTGAAGCTGCCAAGTTCTACTGCTTCCTGGTTCTGACACATGACCACCTCATTCAGATTCATCCTTACCAGCTTTCTGTCTTTCACTGGCTAACATTGCCTATCCTGAAACTTGTTATGGAGATCATGCTGTCCTCAAACTCACTGAAATCTATCTGGCTTTATGTCTGGGGGTGCTAGGATTAAAGGTGTTACTTTTAATTTCCTGATTAAGAACATGCTTTAGGGTCTAAAAATTTTTTTAGAATGGTAATACAAGTTACGAGAAAAAAAAATGATTAAGTTAAAAAAACCTTTAATTCTTCAAGAGAGGATGGATAATAGAATACTTTCTCCAAAGTTGCCAAATACAAATGTGAGACTGAATTGCTTTAATAAATGGCTAAATTGTCAATAGGTAGGCAGGAGAGAATAGCTGAGACTTCCAGGGAGAGAGAGGAATTATGGGGTGTGTAGGGGAATCAGAGAGGCATAGATTAGCCCACAAGATACAATGGAATTTGGATGAACATTATGGAGAAGAGGAAATGAGTCATGAGGCAGAACATAAATTAATATAAATGGGTTAAGTTTTAAGAGCTAGTTGGGAACAAACCTAAGTTAAGGCCAAGATTTTTATGATTTATAAGAAGTCTCCTTGTCATTATATGGAGCTAGTGGTCCAAAGAAAGTCTGGCTATGGGGGGGGGGGGGTATCTTTTCTTCATCCCTGTCATAATGTGGTGGACTCATGTCCTCAGGGCCTGATCAAGTTCATCCTAACAACAGGTCAGTTCTAGGTTCTGGTTGGGGTCCTGGCTGAGTCTTGAGTACCCCAGGTACAAAACATGGTACAGAGCTATTGTTCCCTTTTCGTGTTCTTAACTTCAGTATAATCACTGTTAGTAAGCTATGTGACATGCCCTCTCTAGTTAAGCTTTATTATCTAGCTATTAATTACAGGAAAACAATACCTGACTAAATTGAACCTGGTTTTTCTTTATTTTTAATTCTTTCTGCTTCTGTACATAACTGAAACCAGACCAAAGTACTCATACAATTAGAAATGACTTTTTAAATAAAAGTTATGTTTTTAGAGCTTAGCAAAAAGCTAATATTTATAATTTGCACGTACTTCAAAATTCAAAATGCTATAAAAATTTTAAAAAATGCATGGATCTTAGGTCAATTAAAAACACAAGAAAAGTTAGAAGCAAATAGCAACTCAATGCTACTATGTTCATGGCACTATTTTCCAATTTATAAGTATCTGTCTTCTCATAGGAGATGTGTATTAATCATAAACACAGGATTTTAAAAAAATTCTCCAAATTTTCTTTTATTGTCTCAGTATCAATGTGGAAGTTGCAATGAGTTAAAGAACAAAGAATTTGTTTCAATATTGACCAAATACATTTTTCCTTTGTGAATAAGATTTAAACATTATACATAATAATCGAATTTGTTATGGTTCTAAAATAGTTTTAAGAGGAGAGTTTCTTGTACACTGCTTAGGAATTCTTTGAAAAGCTCCCCCAACCTGAAGCACTGTCTTTCCTTTTTCCTGTCAAACAAACAGCAGGGGCTGAAATATTGCCATCCATGGATCTTTAGTTTTTTCCCCAAACCATGCAGAGCAAGCAGCTTTGTTAGGAATCAATATGAGGTCTATAAATCACTTTAAACAATTGCTCTCTGCTGTTCAATGAATTTCGAAGTTTATTGTTCTCAGACTGATAATTAAAAAATGTTAACCATTAATGCAATCCTAAAATTTCATCAGAGAAAGTTCTTTGTGCCATAGAAGGTGGTTAATGTAGAAATTAACTGCTGGTCAAAATGCAGAAGTCATTGTACTGTTCAGCTGCCAAGGGAACGTACATAATGTATCTATTCCTCAAAGTTCGTTGACCATCTGAGAAGAGGAGAAAATTGTAAGAGACAGAGGTCCTATGCTTGTTCCTTCCCAGTGCCTCACCTTCTCTGAGGATAGGATGGGGGTGGGTGGGGAGAGTATGTAGAGAGAATGGGAGGAGAGGAGGGAGTCAGAACCTGGATTGGTATGTATAATGGAAAAAGATAATTTGTTTTCTTTTAAAAAATGAATAAAAAAGAGGAGAAAAAGGACCAGAGGTCATGAGCAACCACAGGGAAATATCTTCTAGATTCAGTGGGAACACTGGGAGATACTTGACTACTAACAGAAGTGGTAATGGCCTTACACAAGATCTGTACAAAATTAAGTCAGTAAACTTTATGGATTGCAGAGGGGCAGTCAGTTTCTTTTTTTAAGAATGTAATTTCTTGGTAGGTTGATCACACTTTATTGGATGGTTCCACACCCATGAGTATATGAAAAACACAAATTGGAATCAAGGACACAAAGTTGTAAGTGAAGGGTGAATCTAGAAGAAATTAGAGAGAGCATTAGGGGATCTTAATTGATCAAAATAAGTTCCAGTCCAGTTTGAAATTCTCAAAAAAGTAATGGATATATTGTATTTCAAGGTAAAATAAGTATTATTTTGAAAATGTTTTGAAGATAAGAACTAAAAGTGAAAAAATGTATCCTGTAAATATTTCTCCTATAAGATGAATCACTAATAGTTTTCAGATGTAGGTTTCTTATCATTTTTCTTTACGTTTGTTTTTATTCGTTTGCTATGTTTGATTTTCTGTTTGCTTTCTAAGGAGAGAAAAAGA
Organism: Arvicola amphibius; assembly: GCF_903992535.2. NCBI lineage: Eukaryota > Metazoa > Chordata > Mammalia > Rodentia > Cricetidae > Arvicola > Arvicola amphibius. The sequence goes on from NC_052047.1 coordinate 21,169,667, forward strand.
TGATGGATTGTGGAGGTGGTAGTACTTGTGAGGAGTTGGAGGAGGAGAAACTGTAATCACAATATGCTGTATAAAAATAATATTTTAATTTTTAAAAAGAGAAAAAACTTAAATATAGCAGAAAACTCTTTTGAGTTCTATACAGAACCTCCAAATACTCAAACATTCCCTGTTAGTGTTAATATCAAAATATGGCAAAATATCATGCCTACTAAGATTAGAAAAATTTTTCAAAATCTCATCACATTTTTGAATGAACAAATTATTGCCAAAAGCAAATAAATGAAAATTAACTTTTTTATTTAGCACTGAACATCCTGGTTTAAGTAATATTGTCATTGGCTGCAGTTTCAAACTATTTTAAAAAAATCTTTTTTAATTTCAGTCTCATTGCATGATACCCATCCCTACATCCATGTATAATTATACTTCTCTCATAAAGTATGTAATTACACATCAGTGACTATAACCTCCAAGCTTTTCCCTCAAGAGTGAGATCTTTTAAACAAAATAAAGAGATTATTACAGGGAATGTATTTCAACCCTAGCTGTATAATTTAGTACACCAAGGAAGGCAGAATGATGTCCTCAGAAAAGATGGCAACTTTTCCCCCAAAAGTAATTAAGATACCCATAATAATATGTTAAGATGAATAGAGATTGTTAGCTCTAAACTTCATTTAAACATCACAAGTATATTATCTATCGCTGGTAACTCAAACTTAGTTTCTCCCTGCATTTGGCAAAGACATCATCTACTTATTAGCTAGCATTAAAATTTTTTCATGTGAAACAAAATGACTTTTTATTTCAGCTTGTCTTTCTTCTATTAATAATGTGCTTTATCAATTATGAAATTTTATTTCATGATATTTGAAATATAGCTGTCTTTTATGTACATAGTTATAGTCTTTGTCATAATGAAAGCCCTTCTGCTTTATTGTTATCATTGTTGTAGCATTTTGTCTGGTCAAAATAGCTTAAGCCATGATTTTACCTTCAATGTCCATTGCTTGATATAGTTTATATTCCTTTGTATCCTCAAGTTTACTTAATAGTCTAAAATGTATCACGTGTCTGTAACACAAAACCTAAATGGCATATTTTACTTAAAAGCTAATAAAATTGCATTAAACTGATTCAAACTTTAATTAAACACATATTTTTCCAATCCTGACAAAAAAGAATACATATCATTTCTATTGTTCAGTTTTTTCTTTGTCTAATTGAATGGTTTCAGAGCCATCTAGAAAACAGTTAGACATATCCCTAAGTATGTCTAGAAGGATAGATCCAGGGACAACATATGCATGAAACATTAACTGGTAGCAAAGACCTGCTCTGGACATGAGTATCACTGTTCAATAAGGTCTAGGTACAGATGGGATAAAGGCAGAAGAATGGAAATACAAGTAAGTCCCTGCGAGCTGTATTTATTTTCCTGAGTGAGTGCATTTATTATTGCCAACATAGCTTGTGAACATCAGTCCAAAGTTTTGACATTTCAAAGTGGACTCAACCCAGTGATGGCTTGGGAGAGTCCCGGCTTTGCACCCTTTATCTGAAGCTATCTCAGTGGTATCTGCTACACTGGGACTTTCTGGACTTTCTGGAATGATTAACCCTGTTGTTCTAGGCCAGACTTGAAGACAGGCACTTCTGATCTATCTAGTCTTCAGTTGTGTACAGTATATAATAAAACATCTATGCATTATATTGTTTCTCTAAAAATACTGTTTAAAATGTATTCTGTCACTGGTTATTTTTAGAGAAACAGAATTGTAAAGATATATTCCTTAACTGACTTTCTTTTTTTCTGTGTGTGTTCATTCTGTAATTGGATTATTCTAAAGGGCTCCAAGGACTCTCTTAACAATATAAAGGGCAACCACAATCCATACCAGAGACTATTTAAAGAACTAGATAATTTAAATGCACTGGGCATTTCTGACACAGTATTTGTGAATAACAAGGAATTTAATTACAGAAGATATGGGATTCTTGAAATATTTTTGAACAGTTAAGGAACATAGTGATATTAGCTGGTTGATTGTCTCATGTACAATGAAATAGTATAGCAAATGAGTCATGACACTGATTACTTTTCTGATTTCTATTAGAAATAAATGACAACTGGGTTTCTAAGTTTGCACTGATGAAGAATATCCTCTCCTCTAACCATTAAAATAAAGCTATGAAAAAACAGTCACAAGACCTCTTATCTTTTTATATTGGCCATACTGTAATGTAATGTAATGATAAAGCTCTACTTTGAAAAGATAAAGTGAGAATAATGACTGGGAAAAATGGATATGAACAATTGAATGGAAATGTATGGGGTGCCATGATGTGGTTGGAATGACAAAACTGTAAAATGTTTTATTTACTAATTTTTAAATTATTCATTTTTTGCATGCATCTATGTAGGTATGTGAATCACACAGAATGTATACTTACAGGTCCAAAGAAAACTTCCTAAATTTGATTTTCCTTTTTGACTATGTAGATTTTAGGGACAAAACTCAGGTTGTGAGCTCATCTGTAGCCTCCCTTATTGGTTCACTTATCTCACAGGCTCCTCTGTTTTTAGGATCTGTTTTTCCTGATAAAGTAGCTAGACTGTTTTACACTCTATGACATGGTTTCCTGTTCTTCTGCATGGTAGAACTAATCCTTCATTGCCTTTGGAAATGATAGGTAAGCGAAATTTTAGAAAAACCCTATAGGAAAGTAATGAAATGTGTATCATAAAGTAGTACACATTATACTTAAGTGCCTCGCACCACGCCCCCTGTCTTCGCTCTATGAGCTAGAATCCAATTCGCTAGCTTCGGGCAAGGGGCTGGAGGTTGAGGAAACACACGCAGAGATAGACCAACACACGGACCTCCAATCTCTGGTACAAAAGACCTAGACGAAGCATAGCGTTTAGTAACTTCAATTAAGGGGAGGATGGGGAGAGCTTGGGCGAATGGGATGGTTGGGACATAGGAAGGGTGGATATGGGAGCAGGGAAGCATATATCTTAATTAAGGGAGCCATCTTAGGGTTGTCAAGAGACTTGACTCTAGAAGGGTTCCGAGGTATCCAGGGAGATGCCCCCAGCTAGTTCCTTGGGCAGCTGAGGAGAGGGAGCCGGAAAAGGTCAGATCCTATAGCCATACTCATGAATATCTTGCATATCACCATAGAACCTTCACCTGGCGATGGATGGAGATAGAGACAGAGCCCCACATTGGAGCACCAGACTGAGCTCTCAAGGTCCTGATGAGGAACAGAAAGAGGGAGAACATGAGAAAGAAAGTCAGGACTGCGAGGGGTGCGTTCACCCACTGAGACAATGGGACAGAACTAACGGGAGATCACCAAGCCCAGCTGGAATCGGACTGATGGAACATGCGACCAAACCGGACTCTCTGAACGTGGCTGACGGTGGAGGCTGACTGAGAAACCAAGGACAATGGCGATGAGCTTGAACTCTACAGCATGGACGGGCTCTGTGTGAGCCTTGTCAGTCTGGTTGCTCACCTTTCTGGACCTGAGAGGAGTTGGGAGGACCTTGGACTTAACATAGTGTAGAGAACCCTGATGGCTCTTTGGCCTGGATAGGGAGGGCATGGGGGTATGGGCGGAAGGGAGGGGAGGGAAAGGGGAGGAGGAGGGGAGGAGATGTAAATTTTTAATAAAAGAAATAAAAAAAAGATTTTTTTTTTAAAAGAAGGCTCTAGCAGGGAAGAGCAGCCGAAGGACAGGACTCAATTAGTCCCAACACTTAAGAACTTCAATTTTCTATTTAATACAGGTATGGGTTTCAGAGTGTATATACAAATGATTTTCAGGATATGAAATACTTAAAGGAAAGAATATAAAGTAGATCAAACCGGTTTTTTTTTTTTTGATGAGTTCATTAAGAATAGACTTGACTACTAGTGATGCTTTTCATAGAATTACATAAACCAAGGTGACAATGCTTACTTTGATTGATTACTTAAATTCTGGATTAAAAGGAGGCCTTCTGTGAAGAGCTGGACATGCCTGAGAGTCTTTAGTTAGTTCCTGAGAAATATATTGAAAGACTGCATTTATTTTGTCATGAATGATCTTTAACATGACCATGATAGTGTCTACGAAACCTAATCTGCTTCAATAAACACACACACACACACACACACACACACACACACACAACTGGCAAAAAGAGCATCTTCAATAAACAGTAAAACTTTTTCTAATTAAACTGTGTGGCTGCTTGTAGAATATCAAAATAGTTTTATGCATATCACCCTACTAAAATTTAACTCTAAATTGATCAAAGACCTCAACATAAAAGCAGATACACTAGCCTGAAAGAGGAGAAATTGGGGAGTAAAATTGCACTCACTGGTGCAGAATAGATTTTATGAACAGAAGCCTATTGGCAAAGGCACTAAGATCAACAGTTAATAAATACATTCTCATGAGACTGGGAAACTTCTGCACAGCAAAGGACACCATGTTTCAGAGAAGTTGTCAGCATACAGAGTGGGAAAATATTTTCTGCAACTGCACATCCAATGGAGAGCTAATACCAAAAAACAAAAAGAACAGTGTTAGTTAGGGTTTCTATTATGAAGAGACACCATGACCAAAGCAACTCTTATAAAGGAACATATTTAATTGGGGTGGCAACTTACAGTTTAGAGTTTAAGTCCATTATCATCTTGGTTGGACAAGGTTCTAAAGAAGGAGCTGAGAGTCCTTCATCTTAATCAGCAGTCAACAGAAAATGAACTGTGACACTGGGTTCACATCTTAAAGTCCACTCCTATAGTGACACATTTCCTCCAACAAGCCCATACTTATTTCAACACAGCCGAACATCCTAAGAGTGCCACCCCCTCTGTGGGCCATTTTCTTTCAAACCACCATAAGAACTAAAGAAAATAGGCATCAAGTAAACAAATAATTCAATTAAATATGGGGTGCAGATATTAACAGAGAATTCTCAATAGAAGAAACTCAAATGTCGGAGAAAAACTTAAAGAACTTCAATATTCTTAGTCATCAGGGAAATTAAACTTATATCTAAATAGGTATGATCAAAAAACAAGTGACAGTTCATGTTCGCAAGGAGGTGGAATAAGATGAAAATCTATTCACTAATGGTGGGATTACAAGCTTGTATAGCCACTATGGAAATCAGTGTGGCAATTTCTAAAGAATATGGAAATATATCTACTTCAAGATTCAGCTTGTGCATATATCCAGAAGATAGATCAAACTGTCATAGAAACACTTGATCAAAGATGTTGCTGGTCTATTCATAATAAGAGATTTTACCTAATATCCAATCGTCAATTGATCCTAAGGATTGTTGCCAAACATATCCCACAGCTATGTTTACAGGTCCTGAAATCAAAATTGTGATAGACATATTTGGCTTTGACATAATCCCCATAGAGCTTTCCTAAATTGTGAAGTGGGGGTTATGGTTGTTTGTAGAAATCAGTGAAAGCAGAGCTTCTCCCATCTTGGAGAATAACAAATCAAGAATAAGATTGCATCTCTGGTGAGATCTAGAGAATGCTTTCGTGTGGCATTTTCTTCTACACTTGAATTTAGCGCTTAGTTTTTCCTCTGCTGATAATATGTAGACTTTAGAAAGTTGCAGTGATTATCCTAATCTTAAAAAAATGGCAGCTTAAATGCAAATATATAAAAAATGTTTTACTTCCTTATGATTATTAGCACAAAATTCTCTTGATCTAAATATACCATGTCTTCCTTACTCATTAATATATCTCTGCTGAAGAAATTTTACTTTTATCTAGAAGGACCAGCAGAAAAGATTCATGTTCCTAACTCAATGTTTATAATTCTTTTATTGTGTGTCAGAATTTAGCTTACAAGCACCTTGATTGCCTATATTTTAATAAAGTAACACTAGACCAGTCTATTACAATGATGGCCTTATGCAGATTGAATCTAGTGAGAATTTTGATATCTTTTGTGAATGTGTTGGAAACACACTTGTTTGTGAATGCATGGCAAACAAATCTAAGTAAAGGCTGATGAAGTTCTACCTTCGTAAACTTGAAAACTAGTAAGTTTGGGTACAGGATTAAACAGCAAATGACCCTGCAATTGGTTCAGACTTGTCTTTCATCTGGCCTTTAAGATTCACCAAACTCAGCATATCAGAAATATTATTAGTGTATCTGGAAGGTTCTTTGAACAAATAGCCATTACAAAGAGGTGAACAATGGTAGAGGTCTTGAACTTTTTTGAGTAAAGCAATGCTGTCCTCAGTAAACAACCACTCGTCCTTTCAGAGAAAGATATTGATCTGTTACTGAATGTCAGTGGAAACTAAATTCTCAACCATGAATCACAAGTAACTATGTGGCAGAAATTGCCTATCAAGTTGAGTGACATCTAGCTGAACAAATCATAAATTTAGACATAAAAACAATTTGTGATTAAATAAAAATGATATACATTTGATTTTTTGAATAGTTAATGGAGTCACAAGTAATTGGTCAAACTGACTATTATCAGAACTCCTGTTTTAATCCCTCCCACTGTTTCATACATACGTACAGCTTGAGGGAGTACATCCTGCAATAAGTTTACAAAGGAAAATAAGAATAGAATCATGCTTTCAAACACTGAGGAAATCTTACAGAACTCATACAAACATGGATAGACTGACCATAAAGAGTTTTTTGTGACATTACTGAAGGACAATAGAAGGGAAACTTTTCACTGTGTACAGAACTTCATACATTACAGCTTGTGAAATAGTTTTTTTTTTTTCTGAGAAGAAAATAATGACCAGATGTGAGACTTTGTAACTATCTCTGGCTGATTACTTACATTTTGACTGGATTTTCATTAACTTGGCTATCCTGGGTTTCTTGTTTTTCCATATAAAGTTGATTATTGTCCTCTCAATCTCTGTGAAGAATTTTAATGGGACCTTGATTGGGATTGCATTGAATCTATAGATTGCTTTTGGTAGAATTGCCATTTTTACTATGTTGATCCTCCCAATCCACGAGCAGGGGAGATCCTTCCATTTTCTGGTATCCTCTTCAATTTCTTTCTTCAAAGACTTAAAGTTCTTGTCAAATAAATCCTTCACTTCCTTGGTTAGCGATACTCCCAGATATCTTATGCTATTTGTGGCTATTGTGAAAGGTGATACTTCTCTGATTTCCCTCTCTGCTTCCTTATCCTTTGTGTATAGGAGGGCGACTGATTTTTTGGAGTTGATCTTGTATCCTGCCACGTTACTGAAGGAGTTTATCAGCTGTAGGAGTTCTTTGGTGGAGTTTTTGGGGTCGCTTATGTATACTATCATATCATCTGCAAATAATGAAAGTTTAACTTCTTCCTTTCCAAATTGAATCCCCTTGATTCCCTTATGTTGTCTTATTGCTATTGCTAGAACTTCAAGCACTATATTGAAGAGATAAGGAGAGAGTGGACAGCCTTGTCGTGTTCCTGAATTTAGTGGGATAGCCTTGAGTTTCTCTCCGTTTAATTTGATGTTAGCTGTCGGCTTGCTGTAAATAGCTTTTATTATATTTAGGAATGACCCTTGTATCCCTAATCTCTCCAAGACCTTTATCATAAAAGGGTGCTGAATTTTGTCAAATGCTTTTTCAGCATCTAATGAGAAAGTATTATTGAAAACAAAATGATTACAAATCTGTTGGGGGAAGTGTATGTAGGCAGATATCTCTAAATGCTCCAAGTGTGTGAAATTTTGCTTCAAGTGTAAATGTTAATGAAAAAGAATCACTGCTTTAATAATCAAGTAAACTTGATGTTCCATTTCCTAAATAGTAATCAGGTTCTTTTCTTTGCCATGATTTCTTTGCCCAATGTGCTCATGAATAATGTGATCAAGGGAGGAGGGTATTTATTTGATAACATGAGATATATAATCTGACTTTTAGCCTTCCATTGCAGGACAGCAATGTGTGTGTGTGTGTGTGTGTGTGTGTGTGTGTGTGTGTGTGTGTAAGAATTTACTTATACATATAAAATGTACAATTATCCATAATACATTTATATTATTTAATATTTATTAAAATTATATATACATATGTGTGTGTATGTCTGTGTGTGAGTGTGTTTATTTGTATGTATAAAAATTAGTGGATGCACCAGAACAGTTTGTAAGGAACAATGTATTAAACAATGTGGTTCCTTCCTAGATCTTGGCTCTACTTTGAGTTTGCATTGTGTTTATCAACAGAAGTTTATACAAGAAATTTCTAGTACTCTACTAATTTTCATATCTAATAAAAGTAGTAAGTTAAAGGTCAGAATGAAAAAGATCAAATTACCCATTGAATCTGGTCACTTTATAATAAGTGAAAGAAAACCTCACTCAACTTTTATTTTAATTTTTTTAATCATGTTGCTTTCGAGATAAAGGTGTAAAACCAGCCTACTCACCTACATCTTTCACCAGGGCACAGTGGAAATTTATCTTTGTATACTATTTCAGAGAAAAACACTTATCTATAAACTTGATAAAGAAATTGTTGTTACTATCAACTTCTTTTTTTCCAGTTTAGAAGTCTCAAGTTGTTCTGATTGTGAGGTACAATTCACCAAAATGAAATACATAGAATACCCATATCCAGGGTTTAATATTTTTTCAACTGATATTTTTAAAAAATTTTGTCAGGCATGGTGGTTCATTTCTTTAATCTGAACAGTCAAGAGGCAGAATCAGGGAGATCTCTGTAAGTTCAAAGCCAGCCTGTTTTACATAGTGAATTCCAAGTCAACAGGACTATAGATTGAGAGATTCTCTCTCTCTCTCTCTCTCTCTCTCTCTCTCTCTCTCTCTCTCTCTCTCTCTCTCTCTCTCTCTCTAATGCTACTATGATTTCTTTTTATTTTTTAAACAAAGTCTTTCCATATAGTCCTGGCTGTCCTTCAAGTTTCTGTGTAGAAAGGCTGAACTCAAGCTCATAGAGTCTCTTCTACCTCTGCCTCTTGAATGTTGAGATTAAACGGAGCCATCACATCTGGCTTCACTATTATTTCATAATCTATATCTTTAAAGTCCACATTTAATAAAGCTTATAAATAGTGACATGGTTAATATGCCAACTCTCATGTGAATCAGGGGAGATAAATATTTGCACAGATAAGCATTCCATTAAAAACATATTGATAAGATTTCAACAAGGAAAAGCATGCAGTATTCTTTTAGAAGCTCATTCTGACTGTGCGATATTTGTTGTCAGACCAACAATTGTAAAAGAAAATGTTAGTTGTCCCCTTAGTTATTTTTCTATTGTTGTGAAGAGACACCATGGCCAATACAATGTATAGGAGAGAGATTTGATTAAGGTGTTGGTTACTATTAGCCCAAGATCATCATGGAAAGGGAACACCCAAGCAACCAGGCATGGTGCTAGAAAAGTAGCTGAGAGTGTATATATGATATGCAAACCTAAAGCACAGATATATAATATATCTGAATAATGTTGTCAACTAAGTTAACATCTTGCCATGTTATTTTATAGTCTAACCTATAAAATATAGCATTTTCTAAAACTAAGGAATTTAACTATCAGCAAATACGATCAAATAAAATTACCTACATGTGAACACAACAATAATGATATGTAGACCAGGCTGACTTGGAACTTATAGAGATCTGACTTCTGCTGCTGAGTACTGAGAAAAGAGGAATATGTCACCACATCTTGCCTGTAATCATTTCTGCTAGGGCTCCTTAGCCTCCTTATTTTCCAGGGAAAATGAGTGTGCTATCCGCCTGTTATGCAGACCACGACACAGGACAATAGGATGCTATTGAAAGTCAAGTCAAAGCAGGAACTCAGTTTATTACTGTGAGTATCAGCTTATATAGGTTAAGTGACATCATGTGATGTGGGGGTAGCTTCAGCCAATGAGAGACAGCCAAGCCCTCCCTCTGGCTGGAGGGGCATCTACCTAGTTTTTGCTGTCTCATCCTCACATGGTTCCCTCAAAACTGAACTAGGTTTTTTCTCTGTCCTACAGGCCTCAAGGTACAGGCCCTGTATAATTTTGGCCCAATATCACTCCCTTTTGTTTTATATCCCACCCTCTACCTGAGTCAACAAGCCAGAATAGCCCACCAGGGAAAGATCACCCATATCTGGAGTTTTGGCCTGGATACCCTCAATTAAGAGTTCATCAGTAGGGTGAGATGTATCAAGCCTATCATAATGTACTCAAAGGACCATGGGTTGTACCTGTTTTATCTGTTATTGGAATCCTTGTTTTAGCCTTTGGAGAACACAAGGGCCAAAAAGACAGATCAATAAACAAATATCCATCAGCCCAATTAGAGAAGAGATAAGTGTGGTAAGCCAGAGGAACCAACTAAACCAGGTCTCGTAGGGGATCCTTGACTTAAATCAAAATCTTTTGTAAACTCATCTAGTGTTCTTATAACTGTCCTGGAATGCTGTGCATACAAGCAACTTTCTTCCCCAAGTGCCCTGCAAATTCCTTCCTGTTTCATAAACAGCAATTCCAAGCCTCTTCTATTTTGTAAGGTTACCCTTGCTAAGGAATCCAAAGACTTTTGTAAATAACATACTGTAGTCTCTGTCTTCTCTAAATTTGCTGTCAATTGTGAGCGAATCCCATTTCTTGTAAAATCATCAGGGAAGAGGTACCCATTGCAGTCCCTGCCACCCTTAGCTCTATCAATTTGGTGACAGCTAGGGCCATTAGGGTCTTGCTCTTGTGCCCTCAGGCCAGAAATTATTCTTGTGTATGGTAAAGCACGTGATGAAAAATTAATGTAAGCAGGCAAGTATCATTATACTGAATAATCAGTGGGTCAGACAGGCAGAGAGTAACCCCCAACTCCTGGCAGACCCAAAATTCCCATGATCTTTGGGCACCCTCCATGAAGCTATAAACTCATCAGCCACATCACAAGTGATGTTAAGAAGAAGGTGTCTGATATACAAGACACAAGTTGTGTTTGACATCTGCCAAAGGGGGATTGTCAGTCCCGACATCTCCCCCATTTTGGGGTTTTCCTATGTACGAATATCAGCTTTATCTAGTATTTCATAAGAGCCATTTACCTCAAAGGCATCAAAGTAGGGGGGTAGTAGTTGTAAGCAAAGTTAACAGCCCTCAGTAGCTTCAGGGTGAGTAAGGTTTAAAGCCATAAAGGCCATTTTAATGGTCTCTATCAAATAAGGTGAGGTTTCTAATCCCCCTACATCTCTAGGCAGCTTGGTGAAGGATACTTTAGGGGTAGATGATGAGGGGTTAAAGTATGTAAAATAGATGTTGGGGTAGTGTGAGACAATGGCCTGTATTCTGTCAATTATATTTTAAATAAGTGCTGATTGGCCAGTCCCCAGGCAGTAATGGTGGGACAGTCAGACAGGAAGTAGAGGCAGGTCGATGAGAACAGGAGAATTCTGGGAAGAGGAAAGCTTGGTGTGCAGTCCTGACCTAGCCACAGAAGAAAAAAGATGTGACTGCCCTGCTGAATAAGGTACCGAGCCACGTGGCTAACAAAAATAAGAATAATGGGCTAATATAAGTTATAAGAGTTAATGAGAAGCCTGAGCTAATGGGCCAATCAGTTTATAACTAATGTAGACCTCTGTGTGATTTCTTTGGGACCTAATGACTGGGGGGTACTGGGATGTAAACATTACAAACATTCATAAACACAGGTAAGTGGGAACAATACTTACTGTCTTATTGATCTTCATAATATTAATATGTGATGAGAAAAAGATATATGACTTCCACACATAATCCTTTAAGCTAAAAGCATTAAGAGAAAATAGTATCAACACTGTTCTTCTTTGAAGAAGGTTGAAAGATATAAATTTATAATAGTTAAACATATACTATTTATGGTGTGGGATGTCCTCTGTCTGTGTGTTCCTTTTATTGATTAATGAATAATGAAGTTCTTTGAGCCTATAGCAGAACGGGGCAAGACAGGGCAGAACTAGGTGGGGAGGACTGGACTGAATGCTGAGAGAAAGAAAGGCAAAGTCAGAGAGATGCCATGGAGTCACAGCCAAATCAGACATGCTGAAACTTTGCCAGTAAGCAACTGCTGCATGACAATATACAGATTAATGGAAATGGGTTAAATTAACATGTAAGAGTTGGCTAATAAGAAGTTAGAGCCAATGGGCCAAGCAGTGATTTAATTAATACAGTTTCTGTATGATTTTTTGGGGGTCTAAGCTATCTGCGTGGTGGGGAACCCTCAAGCGACCTCCTCTGACAACATATGTTATGAGGTGCTGATAACACTCGCCTATCATGATATATCGTTTGACACTTTTAAGATGAGACATGGTAAAACTTCTGAATAGCTATTAATATCATTTCATATTATATTTTACTGTAATGAACATGTGATCCCTCCAAAATAAGCAAATTTATTTCAATTTGGATTGCACAAGCCAGAAATATAGTCTCATAACTTTTCTCAATTCAATACTTAGAATATTTCTAATATAGTATTATAAGATCTTTCAAGAAACCCAAATTGCAATTGTTTTCTGTGTGAGGTACACCTTCATGGATCCATGTAATTATTTTGGATAGTTTTTATGATCATCTCTGTCTCTAGGTACTAGACTCTACAAGCTTAGCATAAATTACTTTTAGCAATTTTATCACAGTCCTTTTTCCTTATTAAAATCAACAGCAGAAGAAATGAATGAAGAGCTTCCCTAGCCAGCAGAGCAAAGTAGACTAAATTCGTTTAAAGGAATCCGTACTTCACTTACAGGAAAAACTGTGAAGATGTGCTGCTGAAATATATTTGATATATTTTAAGTTAAAGAGGCTCATGAGGTTTCTAACAACAGACAAATGGAAAAGATAAAGAAAAAGAAATGTATTAATGAGCCATCTTTGTAACTGAGAAGCTGTAACTATCTCATGTCTCTGGATTACTAATGAATTATTCCTTCCAACCTATGAGCACCCATAGGCACAGGAAAAAAAGGAGTATTTTTCTAAAGACCAGCAACAAAGTTGCACATTCCCAACTGAAGAATCTTTTCAGAACCATTTCAAGAACAGATGTGGAAAAGAAATTTATTTGAAATTATAAACTTCCACATCTAAAGAAAAATCATCTAGATCAGTTTTTCTGTCTTTGTATGTAGAGGGGATATTTAGAGTGGGGGGAGTGGAGCAGGACATGGTATGAGATCTCTTAGAATAGAATGATCTCTTCATTCTTTATGCAGTTCTAACTCTGAATGACACTAGTTTAAAGTAGTATAAATTACATACAGAATATTATTAACCTAAGGAATATTATTCCGTGTTTCTATTCTATTATAAAATATAACAGTAATTCTCATGTGCAGAAGAATAATTACAACAGTGAAGGAATAGAGAAATTAAAGGCTTTTTCTACCTCTCTACTACAAAAAATCTGAGCATGACTGAACTTTTATCTTTAAATCTTTGAAATATGGCACATGAGAGAGTAATTGCCTGAGGGTCCCTTTCTTTCTTCAAGATTCTTTAGGAACATTAAGAAAGAAGTGGGTTTGGGGGTTAGCAATTTAAATTAAATCGAAGTCTCCTAAAATTTTGTTGTGACACTAGATAATGTGCTTAAGTTCCTTACATTTTTCTGTGCTTTATAAAATAGATGTAATAATGTAAATTATTTTTTTTATTATTTTAATTTATAGTAAGATTTCTTTTATTTTTAATTTATTATTCTCTCTCATAGTTCATCCTGTCCACAGTTTCCCCTCCCTAATCTCCTCCAAGTTCTCCCTGATTGGTAGTTGAGTCTACATGAGCTTCTGTGCGTCCTGGTTAGTTGATTCTGTGGGCCATGTTCCTGTTATGTCTTAACCCCTCTATCTCCTACAATCCTTTTTTTTTCCCAATTCTGCAGAATTCTCCTAGGTCTGACTAACGTTTGATGTGGGTCTCTGCATTTGCTACCGTCAGCTTCTGTTTGAAGCCCCTCAGATGATGATTATGCTATGATAAGGTCTGCGAATATAGCAGAGTAACATTATGAATGATTTCATTGACGTTTTCTTTTATCTGATTATGTTTGGTTATATCTCTAGACTACCCAGATTCTGGTTCCTGGTCATCTAGGCAGTGTCCTGCATGGGCTCTCTTTAATAACATGGATTTCAATTTGGACCAGTCATTGGTTGTCCAATCCCACATATTCTGTGTCACCTTTATCCCAGCACACCTTGTAGGCAGAATAAATTTTAAGTCCAAGATTTTCTGACTGGGTTGGTGTTCCAATCCCTCCGCTGGAAGCCTTGCCTGGTAACAGAAGATGCTTGGTCAAGTTCAATATCCCTCATTGTTAGGATTCTTCACTAGCATCACCCTCATGGATTCCTGGGAGTTTCTATTGCACTAGGTTTCTATGTAATAAGGGGGAAAAACACACACTCTAAACAATTCACATTACTTAGTCTTTAGTATGTTTTGTAATGCAAATCTGAAATTTATCTGTACTGATATTATTCATTTCTAGACTTACAAGAATTGTTTTTTATACTAGAAATTATAGTTATAATTGTGCATTTGTTTCCTCCATGCATTCATTAAAATCAGATTCATATATCTTTCTTTTCATATTTAAAATAATGACCTTCCAGAAAGTGGAACAGAAAGTGAACAGCCAGTTCTCAACTTACTAAACAAACAATCATTTAATAGTGGTTAAAAAGGATGCACTTTCCATAAATAAACCTAATTATTTTTTTCTCAGATTTGCAAAATGATCACTGAATCCTTTATCAGCAATTTTTCCCCATTTCACACATTTCTGGTTTTTGGAAAGATGTACTGATATAAAGAACAATAAAATTGAACTATTATGCATAAATCTGGGCAACTCCTCATAACCATAAATGCTAAACTACTATATGCACTAAATTAAAAATGCTTGATTTAGTTGCTGATATGTTCATTACATTGTAATACCTCAGCAAAAATATGTTTTACATCATTGAGGAAATAATTCTTCCTATGCCAATATACACAAGACACAGAATGTACTGAATAAGGCAAAATCTCAAGAAAAAATTAAGATATATATAAAAATTAGTGCTTTTATTTTATTTTTAGTAAAGATATTTTTCATGTTATTTAAGCTTTTTTCAAATGAGCTTTTTTTTTAAGTAAGAATGGAAAAGTCATTTCTGTGAGTCTTCTCACCCATCCTCCTACCTTTACTACACACATTATAAATAAAATAAATCAGGAAACACATTTCATATTCAAGGGTTTATCCAGTTTCCTTAAAGGTTGTCATATTTCTCTTTCCTAGCAGTAAAGAAGAGATCATCTCACATGATGATTAAGTTACCTCCTTAATATAATAAGAACATAAAAGAAACAATACAAAGAACATTTAATAATAAATAAAATTATTAATAAATAAAAAGAATTATAGATATAAGTTTGCTGAAGTATGACATGTATCCAAAACTTTTGGCAGTCAAGCACTTCTCAGTAAATTGTTGTTATTTCAAGACTATATAGAAACAGACAGATGATGGCAATTATGTGGTCAATCATGAAGACAGGCACATAGAAGAACATTTTATAATCTTTGATCAAGAAAAACCTTGAAAATAATAATAATAATAATAGAAATGGGTATTTTGTTGAATATACAATTGCATTTCACTTTATTTTTTGAAACACACACACACACAGAGAGAGAGAGAGAGAGAGAAAGAGAGAGAGAGAGAGAGAGAGAGAGAGAGAGAGATCTTAAGTTGTACAGGCTGACATAAACCTCTATTGTAATCTTTTACTCTAATCAACTACAATCTCTCAAGTGCTTGGATACACATGTGCATATTTATAATGGAGAAAGCATAATTATTTTGTTTTTGAAATAGCATCTCCATGTCTCCTAGAATTTCAACAAACTCACCATTTTAGTACCTCACCTTACCAAGTAGGTATTATTACAGGCATAAACCACCATGCACAGTTTAAAACCAAATGCTTTAGGAGTTAAATGGGCTTAACAGATTTCCACAGAATATTCTACCCTAACATTGCACTATCATCTCAACATCCAGTGGACCATTTTCTAAAACAAACCATATTATAATACACATGTACATGGTGTACTTAGAGATTGTAGGCCAACCAATAAACAAATAAATAAAAATAAAAATACAATTGCTGGAGTTTAGCAAAAATATAAATAAAAATCTGTGGGATATAATGAAAGTGGTTCTAAGGTGGAATTTCTTATGCTTATGGTAAATATCAGATAAATCACTCCAAATCAACTAAAGTTGCACGTCAATACCTTAGTAAAACAGAAATGAGTCAAACCAATTTAGTGGGTGAAAAGATATAATAAGATCAAAGCAAGATTTGAGATGGAAACAAATACAAATTATCAATTAAATAGAGGCTTAGATTCAAAAAACATAAATATGAAGAAATGAGAAGGCAAAATAAAATGGTTTTATTTTCTTCATCCATATTTATTTTCTTCTTCATTTCTAGTGTTAATAAACTCCCATGGGGCTAAATTTCTACTATTCATAAAATAAAGAAGATGTTCATTTTGCACTGTTAAAGAACTTGTACATTTCAACATACATTAAAGAATTCTTTCTGTTCTTTAAATTTTAATGATGTCTCATCATGAATGTAAAATGTCTCAATGCACTCATTTAACATTAACTATGTTTACAAATTATGTTATTCTAGATAAAACATTGATGCCCTTATTAAGCATATTGACATGTGGAATGAGTAGTTAAAATAGGGTAGATGACAAGGGAAAATCACTTTGTGATACATTGGATATATCAATGCTCGAACCATGGAAAAGCCTGATCATGTAAGTCATCACATCCCTAACTCACACCTGATGAAAATTCCCTGTCTTTGCTTCCTATCTTTCTTCAAGAAAGCTCAGATTATTTGTGAGAAATCCATTCTTAGTGGCCTTCTCTGTAGCCAAATGAGAACTCAGGCATTCCTGTGATAATTCTTAAGTGTTTCTTCTCTTTTCTTTTTTTTTTTTTAACTCAGCATGTATGATCGCTCAGAACAGTAGTTTGTTTGCCTTTTCAATGCTGAAGTAGATGGATTTTGCATTTTACTATTTTGGACTTTGTCACTAGCAAATTTTAGTTACTACTCAAATATAACAAAACAAAAGACAACAAATGAAATGTAATTGAAAATGAAGAATAACTAGCATAATCTATAGTGAAAAGATGTAAAATACATATCCCGAGAACAAATAGATTATGCACCATTATCAAATCCCCTTATACTCCAGTATACAAAAGGAATAACACCTAAATGTTATACTTTTACTTAGAAATGTTTAATAACATTAAATTGTTCCCCCCCAAAAAAGACATATGAGAAAAATATAAGTAATTCACAAAGTCAAAATTCATTATCATATTACCATATCAATGTTACAAGAATGGGTAGATTCTTTAGTACTACCTCACACAAAATGCGATACTTGCTTCTTTAATAATTTTAACAATTTTTGAAATGTCAAAATGACTTCCGTAATTATAGTCAAATAATTTTCTTTTATGTTTAAAAGAATTTTTATATTCATAAATGTAATGAATTGTGATATTTTGTTTTTCCAAATATATGCATTCAATATAAATAAAGTGAAATGTAATTTACAATTTTATAGGTATGTCTTAACTTCTATTGACATGCTCATGAATATCAGTAAATTCAGAGATATTTAGTTGTCTGCATTTACAATAGTGTTTTATGTCAAATGCTTAATTAACTCTAGAAATTGCTTGAAAAGGTCTAGCGCTTGTGGCGCCAAGGAGGAAAGTAATGGCAGAAACAAGCAACTGTGAGAAGAAAACAGGCCAGTTTACCTTTACTCAGCTTATTTATATTCTGTTTTTAATATTATTTTAATCTTGGTCCATTAATCCATCTGAAGAAGAGGGGAGAACATGTCTAAACTTGTCGGCTTTCTTTCTATGGCAACATATTTCAATGTAAATATTTCTGAAACAAAATACATCTAACAGGCACCACTACTACAAAAGATTAACTTTCATAATAAATATTCAAATTGTTAAATTGATAATGTAGAATTAAATGAGACTAACAAAAAAGAATTATTAGCATAAGACATTATAAGCTCCATTATTAGATTTCTTGAAAATAACATTCTCTAATCACACATTCTCATTTTAAAACAAAACTAAATCAAGGGTCTGATAATAATATTCATCAAACTGTAAAATTAGAAAATTCCTTTCTAAAGTAAAGCTCAAAACAATTATTGCCTAATATCTGTATGTTTTATGCTATGTGATATTAAGATAACATCAGTTTTTTAATATATACAAAATATTATAAGATTGTTTAGATAATGGCAAAAATCAGAAAAAGAGTTAGTTGTGTATTAAGTAGAGTTGTATAACAGGAACTATATATATTTGTAAATAAATATACTTGGAATTTATTATACAAATTTATGCTTTATTTCTGGCTAGTAATATATTTCTATCTTTATGTTTAGATAGAATGAACATAATTAGAATGTAATAGAAAAATATTGCTTTCTTCATTTTGTTTTTTTAAGTCACTTTATGTAGTTATGTAATGTCAACATAATATTTTCCTTTACGCTCAAATACAGCCCCAAGCATGTTCCAGGTAGATTGCTTTCACTGATTAACTGTTAAATAAGATTTAAGCAATGACTTCAAAAAAATAGAAAATGTAACATAAGATATATACCTTTATTCCTACCTTTTAT
Source organism: Arvicola amphibius (assembly GCF_903992535.2). Taxonomy (NCBI): domain Eukaryota; kingdom Metazoa; phylum Chordata; class Mammalia; order Rodentia; family Cricetidae; genus Arvicola; species Arvicola amphibius. Next base: position 21,188,463 of record NC_052047.1, read on the forward strand.
GACGTTGGAGGAAGTATGTCTTTTCAGTCCAGAAGTTCAATTTCAACTCAGTAAAACCAAAACCTCCTATTTTCCTTAGTTAGGAGAATAAAATACCATAGCAAATTATAAGATATCACAGGCCACGAAGAGAAATCAGGGAAGGAACTAAAGATGTGGACCAAGAAGTAGAAACCTAATCAGATGCTTAAAAAGACTGCTGCTTATGAGCTTGCTCCTCATGCCTTGATCAGATCCCCATCCCAGAGGTGTCACTACTCACTGTGTCTAGGTGTTACCACAACAATTATGAATCAAGAAAATGCCTCACAGGACTAAATGGTTGGTGGATTTTCTTTTTTCTTTTTCTTTTTTGAATTTCTATAACATCAGTTTTATTGAGTTCTCGTATCAGTGCTGATAGAAAAATTTTTAAGTTGATAAAGCAGTCTGACATAGAATGCATGATCACATTCTCAGTTACTTGGAAGTCTGAGTTTGAAGCCACCTTGTGATTAAACAGTGATCTTACAAGAAAAAAAAAAAGAGAGATTAAGAAACAGAAAAATATCCGAACTTTATCCCTCAAGGAATTTGTGCTGCTAAATTTAGGGCATTTAGGAAAAGAGAATTGATCAGCATTAGCAGAGCTACTGCCCTCCAATCCTGACAACCAGAGTCTGATCCCCTAGACCCATATGGTAGAAGGAGATTACTAATTCCCACAGGTTTTCAACTTGCCAACAGATACATAACATACATAAAATAGAATAATTTAAAGAAATAGTAGAACATAGTGAGAGTCAAAAATATGAATCAAGGGAAAATGTTGCATATGTGAACTACGTTCTATTATAGCACCCAGTGTAAATATTGACTTTCATTTTTTTATTTTATTTTTCTCCTCTTTTATTTTTTTCTTTTTTTACATGTCTAAAATTAATTTTAGTAGGTTTCACCCATTAGTGTTTTTAATCTCCCTCTCCCTTTCTCCCATAAAGTAACCCCTTGTTCTTTTTTTTTTTAATTTATTTATTAAAAATTTCCGCCTCCTCCCTGCCTCCCATTTACCCCCTACCACCTTCACTCCCCCTCCCTTTTCTGTGCAGAGAGCAGTAAGGGTTCCCTGCCCTGTGGGAAGTCCAAGTCCCTCCCCCCTCGATCCAGCTCTAGGAAGGTAAGCATCCAAACAGGCCAGGCCCCCCCAAAGCCAGTATGTGTAGTAGGGTCCAAATGGAGATAAAGACAGAGCCACACATTGGTGGATTTTCTTAACTGAAGTTATCTCTTCCCAAATGACCTAAGCTTGTGTCAACTTGTCATAAAACTAACCAATATACCTTCTCAACACATCTCACCTTGATAAACCCATATACTTAAATATAGTGACATTTGAATGAACGAAAACTCATCAATCTACATGAACAAAAATGGCAGATTTCATTGTACATGAATAAAATTCTCTAAAACTAAATTAATCATAATTGATTGTGTAAGAGTACATCCAACATATATATTCAAAGTATAAATTTGCATTTTTAAAAGAAGTAAATCAAAGCATTACATTTCCACAAAAAAGATTAAATTGTGCACCAAAGGAAACATAAAATATTTAAAATATGCAAAAATACGCATTATAATAGAAAAACAGTAGCAAGGTAAGTTTTAAAACAATTTATTTTCCATTAAAAGTTATAAAAGTAACCAGGCAGAGGTGGTACAAGCCTTTAATCCCAGCACTTGGGAACAGAAGTAGGCAGATATATGTGAGTTTGAGGTCAACCTGGTCTACAAGATCTAGTTACAGAACAGGCTTCAAAGCTACAGAGAAAGCCTGTCTTAAAAAGGCAAAAAAAAATATTATAAAAGTACATAAAATGTGTTACTCAGGGGTATTACATTTTGTTTACAGGGGCTGAAAATAGGTATAGCCTAAGAGCTTTGTCTGAATTTCAGGATTTGCTCTGCATGTTAGCATTACTCTTTGGCATTCAAAATAGCTTGCCTCTGGTTTTAATTACTGACAGCCACTTGATTCAGAACAAATAGCCTCAATTTTAGCTCTTAGAAATGCATTATATGAAAAGGTGTCACAAGAAATGACTTTTAAGTAGCTTTGAATGCTTTAGTTTGGTTCTTTTCATTGAGTTCCCTTAAAAGATTTTTTTTTTTCTGAGCAGGAAGAAAGGTTACCAGTGTGATTTTTGACAGCGTTAATTGTTATTTGTGCATCTCTAAGAATAAAGAAAGACAAAAGGGGATAAACGCTATATTTATCCCCAGCCAGTTTGAAATCCTTATTTATTTTACCTCTCCATACTCTTACCAAACATAAACTCACTACTGCAAGCAGAGTCCTTGTTCAGAATCCATCCCCTGTTAGAATGACTCCAGTAGAAACTTAATTACACACTGAGTAATTGACATTGAAAATGAGGCTTTTCTACACTATGGACACATTTGTTTCATCTTGCTGGGCTCAATCAATATGAATAAAATGTTCCATAACTTGCTAGAACACATTTCTAATTTCCTACTGTTTGGTTTGGGCTTAAAAGGTTTAATTTAACAGTAGTCCTAAGTATTATGGTTACAGCATGATCCTTAAAAGTTGAGTTTAATTATAGTTCACTAAACCACATTAGAAATGATGTCAAAATACGAAGTTACTCATATTTAGTAATGAAAGCCTATTTTAAATGTAATTATTTTGAAATTTTATATTTTCTAAATATCAAAGGTCAATTCAGTTTCTAATTTCTTCCATTCCCTGTCACTGGTATGTAATCAGTCTTGACTAGCCAGGTACAAACAGAAAAATGCAGAATATATTTTTATAATGGTTTTGTATATACTTACTTAAAGCATAAAGGAAAATATTTTACTTACATTAAAGTTGCAGAATTAAAAAAATTAACATAATCAATAGCTTTCAAGTATACCAGTAGTCAGTTTCAACACAGATTAGGAAAACCTATACCTTTCAAAAGAAGACCTTACCAAATTAAAAGTCTAGGAATAAAACTCCCTAATGAGAAATTCCTTCAGAGTAAGACCTTTAAGACACTGATAAAATAAATTAAGAAGATACAAGGCAGTAGAAAGACTTTCTGCATGCTTCACAGACTTAATATTGTGGAAATGGCTATATTACTAAATGTGACCTAAAAATTCAATGCAATCCCCATAAAAGTTCCAATTAAATTCATCACAGAACTAAAGAAAAATACCAAAATTCATGCAGAACCACATTTGATCAAGCTGGAGAGTTGGCTTAGGGGTTAAGAGCACTTACTGTTCTTCTAGATGTCCTGCGTTGGTTCCCAGCACACACGAACATTGGCTGGATCCTAATAACCTCTGACATTAACTCTAGGACAACATGATAGCTTTTGTGGTCTCTGTGGACACATACACATGGGTGATACTATATATCCACAAATGTACTCATTTATAGGCAGAATACAATTATTTTAAACTAAACACAACAGAAAAGATTGCACATATTCAAAGTAGTACTAAAGAGAGCAACTGCTGCTAGAAGTGCCACAGCCTCTGAACTCAAATTATGATCTGGAACTACATTGACAATGACTACGTGGGACTGGCACAAAGCCAGACACGGAGACAAATCAATCAAAATAGAAAACCAAGAAATAACTTGCATGGCTCTGGTATCTTAATATGGCAAGTAAATCAGAAAATTGTTATAGTGGTTAGAAACAAACAAGCAACAACAACATAAATGTAACAACAGCTTGTCCATCCGCTAGTTGAAAAGGCTGAATATCCACCTGAAGGAGATTAATGCAATTAGATATGCATCATTCAACCTGCACAAAAAAACAAATGGGCAATAAAATGAATAAAACCAAAGCCTCCTAATCAATAAATTAACAGTTCTTAAAATAAAGAAACACAGAGGGCCAGTATTTACTTCAGAATCTGCCGAGTACTCTATCTAGAAAGAGATATCTTGGTACAGAGTATGTACTGCTCCTCCAGAGGAATCAAGTTTTATTCCTAGAAACCACACTGGATGATGTTCAGCTGCCTGAAACTTCAGCTTTGGGGAACCTATGTGTCTTCTGGCATCCATGGGAACTGAACTCAAGCACATACACACCTGCACATGTGCACTAGTGTGCTAGCGCGCACGCACACACACATACACACACACACACACACACACACCTAACCACGTAATCTTTTAAAATAAACGTAAAGTGAAAAACATACCTATTTAATAGCCTTACCCATCAGAAAGATATAAACAAAATTTTCATTATCATTTTACATTCATTTAGCAATTTACATTTATTCCAGCCCTGTCATAAAGGATAATACCAAGATAACAAATAGTAAAAAAAAAAAAAAAATGCTGTTACAAAGAACTTAAATTGAAGAACAAATCTATTCAATAACCTTACCCTTCAAAAATACAAGCAAAAGCTGTTTCAATATTACATTCATTCTAGCCCTGTCATAATGACTGACAGTACAACGTAATGGCTAACAAGATAACAAATAGCAACACATGCTGGTCAGGATATAGAAAAAACAGGAATCCTTACCACTGCTGCCATGAATCTAAACTAGTTCAGATGCTCTAGAAGTAACCAGAGGAATTACAAATAAGATAGAAAAACTAGTGTTCACTTGTATATTTGTCAGTAGTTTACTGACTACTGTCTGTGCTGGTGATACACAATAAAATATGCATTTTATGATGCACATATAAACAAATTACATAGAAAAAAATGGATAGCAATGATCAGGCAAGTGAATACTGCCTGAATTTGATGTAACAAAAAACGATAGAAACCGGTTTAATTTGAATAGTGGTTCCTTTAAGTTTTGTTTTAAAACTTGTTATCATGTGCAAGGAGACATAAATATAATAGTAATTTTCCTATCCAATTTTCTTTTAGGAGGATATGTGGAGTGACTTCATTCAATAGTTAATTACTAATATAATAGCTGCAATGCTTCAGAAGATACTTGACAGCATTTCAACAGAAGTACATGCAATTTCCCTGTAGTTAGGCACACCTTAGACATACGTGCTAGCTGCTAAGAGACCAAGTCGTTTGCTGAGACTGCCAAAATTTGTCTTTCATGTAAAGTATTCTCTCACAAAATTCCTCACATGTACAAATCAAATAATGGCTATTTTATAACTGTTTCTTTTTCTTTGTGTATATTTAAGTTTGAAGTTTAATTTATCTCTCAAAGGATATCTAGGAAGCCATTGTTAGCAGTAAATTAAGCAAAACTTCTCAAAGCCACTTTGATCAGGAAACATTCTAGTCTTGTTTCCAAGCAACAGGACCTCGTGGGTAGTACTTAAACTGTAAAGAGGTATTTAAAAAGATTGAGTTAACATTGGCGCAAGGTTTAGAAATTTACCAGACTAATAGTAAGGTCTATAAAATTAATACAATGTATATTATCAGGCACAGGCAGAAACCAGTCCAATTTTGTCAGAGTCAACACAGTCAGCCAAACCAGAAGTATTTTCTCTACAAATATGAAAAGAAACAAACATTGAAACAAGCTAAAGCACAAACTTGCTCAGTGTCCAAATCCTAATATTGTAAAATATTACAAATATTGTAAAACAGCTCGAGACAGACATAGGCAGGTGAGAGCCAGAGGCCTCACAGCAGGAGGGAGACAAATATGCCATTCAGACAGAGATAGAGTGCAGAATTTACTAAGAGAAGAATACAGGGGAGGGAATAGAAAAAGAGACAGAGAGAAACGACACACACACACATATACGGGGGGGGGGCAGGGAAGATAGTGGAAGTAGACACCACACAACACATTTGCAGCACCACATCACATTGCAAATAAAAAGTGTGAGTAAATCTCTGGTAGTAATGAAGATCTCAGATAAAAAATAAGAATTTTTAAATCAATCTTCTAGTGTCAACAGCATATTATATGTGAATATTTGAATTCTCAGTTTCATAACAGAAACAACCTTAGTTTTATATGAGTTACAATTTTATTAAGGCTTTTAAGTGCTTTGAGGACTCAGCTGATTCTAATATCATTTTTATTTATAAATATAATATTAAAGAATATTTTCCTAAGACTAAACATTTTATGGGTACTACTCACAAATTTTAAATTAACACTAACAAATATCTCTTCAATAATCTGAATCAATTAAATATATCTATTTTAGCCTTATTTTATCCCATTAATTACTAATAAATGTAAACATAAGTATATTTTGAAATATTATAGGACTAAAATCTTTTCTAATAATGTTATATTTTCAATCTCAATATTTTTCTCATTTTAATAAATATATTATATATATATTATGCCTAATACTTTGTGGGTTTTGTTATCTAAAATATTTTAAAGTTTGCTGTTTTATATTTGTAAAAAATAATTGCATAGAAAGAACAATCAAAAAAGCAAGGTCAATATGGTATCAAGAAAACTACTGTTTTTGTTTAAATCTTTTTTATTGATTTTTATTGAGCTATATATACATTTTTCTCTGCTCTCCTCTCTTTCTTTCCCCTCCCCTTCAACCCTGTCCCATGGTCCCCATGCTCCCAATTCACTCAGGAGATCTTGTCTTTTTTTTATTTTCTATGTAGATTAGATCCATGTATGTCTCTCTTAGCATCCTCATTGCTGTCTAGGTTCTTTGGGATCATGATTTCTAGGCTGATTTTCTAAAAGCCACTTAGGAGTGAGCACATATGATATTTGACTTTCTGGGTCTGGGTTACTTACCTCACTCAAAATCTTTACCAGCCCCGCAACAAACAAAGAGCTGATCTCCAAAATATATAAAGAACTCAAGAAACTAGACTTTAAAATGCTAATTAACCCAATTAAAAAATGGGGCACCAAACTGAACAGAGAATTCTCAATAGAAGTTCAAATGGCCAAAAGACACTTAAGGTCATACTCAACATCCTTAGCGATCAGGGAAATGCAAATCAAAACAACCTTGAGATACAATCTTACACCTGTCAGAATGGCTAAAATAAAAAAACACTAATGATAGCCTTTGCTGAAGAGGATGTGGAGTAAGGGGTACACTCATCCACGGCTGGTGGGAATGCAAACTTGTGCAACCACTTTGGAAAGCAGTGTGGCAGTTTCTCAGAAAATTCGGGATCAACCTACCCCAGGATCCAGCAATACCACTCTTGGGAATTTACCCAAGAGATACCCAATCATACTACAAAAGCATTTGTTCAACTATGTTCATAGCAGCATTATTTGTAATAGCCAGAAACTGGAAACAACCTAGATGTCCTTCAATGGAAGAATGGATACAGAAACTGTGGAATATATACATATTAGAGTACTACTCAGTGGTAAAAAACAATGACATCTTGAATTTTGCATGCAAATGGATGGAATAGAAAATACTATTCTGAGTGAGGTAACTCAGACCCAAAAGTATGAATTTGGTATGTATTCATTCATCAGTGGATTCTAGACATAAATAAAGGTCAGTGAGCCTATAATTCCTGATCATAGAGAAGCTAAATAAGAAGGTGAACCCAAAGCAAAAATTATAGTTATCCTCCTGGATATTGGAAGTAGACTAGATTGCCAGGAAAAAAATGGGATCTTGGAGGTGGGCGTGGGGTGGTGGTAAGGGGTTATAGGGAGATGTGGATAGAAAAGTGAGGAGGGGAGGATGGGGAGACCCTGGGGAAATGGGATGGATGGGATGGAGGAAGGGTGGATTGGGGTGCAGGGAAGAAGATATCTTAATTAAGGGAGCCATTTTAGGGTTAGCAAGAGACTTCACTCCTAGGTATCTCCCTGGATACCTAGGGGGTCCTAGGTATCCAGGGAGATGTCCCCAGCTAGTTCCTTGGGCAGCTGGGGAGAGGGAGCCTGAAATGGCCTTTTCCTATAGCCATACTGATGAATATCTTGCATATCACCATAGAAGCTTCATCTGGCCATGATGGAGATAGAGACAGAGACCCACACTGTAGTGGAGGACTGAGCTCCCAAGGCCCAAATGAGGAGCTGAAGGAGGGAGAACATGAGCAAGGAAGTCAGGACCGCGAAGAGTGCGCCCCCCCACTGAGACAGCCAGGCTGGTCTAATGGGAGCTCACCAAGGCCAGCTTGACCGGGACTGAAAAAGCATGGGATCAAACCGGATTCTCTTAACATGGCAGACAATGAAGGCTGACTGAAAAGCCAAAAACAATGACACTGGGTTTTGATCCTACGGCATGTACTGGCTTTTGGGGAGCCGAGTCTGTTTAGATGCGCACCTTCCTGGACCTAGATGGAGTGGGTTGGACCCTGGATTTCCTGCAGGGAATTGGCAAGGAAGGGGGACGGGAGTTAATGGAGGGGTAGAGAAATGGGAGGTGGGGAGGAGGCAGAAATTTAATATAAAAACACAAAAAATAAAACAAAAATAAGTTAAAATAAAAAAAAAATGATGTTTTCTAGATCCATCCATTTGACTACTCTATGCGCTAGACTCTAGTTCACGAGCCTCGGGCAAGGGACTGGAGCTTGAGGAAACACACGCAGAGACAGACCAACACACGGACCTCCAATCGCTGGTACAAAAGCCATCTTTAGGTCATGACCAGGATGTAGTCCAAGAACTGGGATAGCTGGGGTATCTCATAGGCAGACTCAATGGTGGGAATGATACCCGCTACTGTAGCAGCAATCATCAGCCTTGGCTTCTAGCTTTGCAGGGATTCTTGCTGAAAAGCTTCAGACATTTCCTGCACCAGGATCTTCACTAAGAGATGCTTGTCCTCAGGAGGGCTCCCACGAGAGCCTGGATACTGCCAGTCCAAGTTCAGCCCATCAAATCCGTAGTGGCGTAGGAAGTCAATAACTGATTTGATGAACGTCTTGCGGAACTCAGGAGTAGACACCATGTGTGAAAAAGGGGCAGATCCAGTATTGCTGCCTCCAACAGCCAGGAGAGTTATCAGCTCATTGTTCCTGTTTTTCAGGGTATGTAAAATTTGGTAGTCAGTCAAGTCACCCATTCTTCTTTGTGTGATCCTGTTGTTCTGAATCTCCGCAAAGGAATGCCTTTGCGGATGAGGTGAGAACACAAGCAGGGGTCAATATCACCAACACTGAAACTGCCCATTCCTGGCCTGTCCTGGACCGCATTGTTGTAGTAGCACATCAGCTGGTAGGAAGAACCTAGCTGCGCATTCAGCAGAGGTGCCAGACAGAGACTGAAGCAGCAAGCACAGGGATTCCACAATCTTCATGACTATAAGGAGAGATACACTGGAGAAAACAGTCCTCTGTACAAATACCCAACTGACACTGGCACCGATGTCTTCCTTAATATGGATTACATCATGAAGTACTGGGTGAAAAATGGAGCGGCAGCTGAGAAGCTTATTGCTGGATTCGCAACATATGCACAAACCTTCTCCCTGACTGACCCAAATAACAATGGAATTGGTGCCCCAACTTCAAGCCCTGGCCCTGAAGGTCCCTACACACAAGAATCTGGGATCTTGGCCTACTATAAGGTTTGTACCTTCCTCACAAAATGAGCTATTCAGATCTGGGATGGCTCTCAGGAAGTGCCCTATGCCTACCAAGGGAATGAGTGGGTTGGCTATGACAATGTCAAGAGCTTTCTTATCAAGGCCCAGTGGCTTCAGCAGAACAATTTTGGAGGTGCCATGATCTGGGCCCTTGGCATCGATGACTTCACTGGCTCTTTCTGTAACCAGGGTAAGTTCCCTCTGACCTCTACAGTGAAGGAAGCCCTCAAGGTGACCAGTGCAAGTTGCACAGTCTCTGCTCCAGACCTTCATCAGGTAAATGCTCCACTAGACAGTGGGAGCAGAAATCAGAAGAACACAACTGAGCCAGTGGAATCTCTGCCTTCTGTGTCAAGAGAATAATAAAGATGCCTTCCTGTGTGGCCTGAATGCAATCTAATCCCTGCACAAATCCCAAGTGAACTTTGTCTTCAATCCACCCGTGATGAGGGGACATGTATGGGCTTCACCTTTCAGCTTTTCTCATTACTCTGAACAGAATGGTATCCTTTGCTTTTTGCAAAGCTCCCTTGCTCTTCCCTAAATGACCAAAATAAAATCAGCATTCAGAAAAAAAAGAAAAGAAAAACAAAAGCCCTCTTTAATAGCACCATGGAGGCTTAAATACACAGCCGTCAATGGCCAACAGGTGAAAATCCCATCCTCTGATCCTCTAGGCAAAGCACAGCTTTTAGTAACTTCAATTAGAAGACTCTAAACAGGGAAGAGCAGCTGATGACCAGGACTCAATTGGTCCCAACAGCTTTCTCTTCTATGTGGTTCAGTGTTGTAGGCTTTATGTTGAGTCTTTGATCCATTTGTACTTGAGTTTTGTGCATGGTGATAGCCATTAATATATTTTCATTCTTCTACATGTTGACATCCAGTTGACAGCACCATTTGTTAAATATGCTTTCTTTTTCACTTAGTATTTTTCTTCTTTGCCAAAAACCATGTGTTCATAGATGTATTGATTAATATCTGAGTCTTCGATCCTGTTCCATTGGTCCTCCTGTCTGTTTTTATGCCAATACCAGTAAGCCTTCAACAGAATACAAAAACCATTCATGATAAAGGTCTTGGAGAGAGCAGGGATAAAATGATCATACCTAAACATAATAAAGGCAATATACACCAGCCAACAGCCAATACCAAACTAAATGGAGAGAAACTCACAGCAATCAATCCCACTGAAATCAGGAAAAAGACAAGGTTGTCCACTCTCTTCATCTCTATTAAATATAATTTTTGAGGTCCTAACAAGAATAATAAGGCAACAAAATGATATCAAAAGAATTCAAATCAGAAAAGAAGTCAAACTCTCACTATTTGCTGATGACTTCTACAACTCACAAACACTTTCAGAAATACAGCAGGATATAAGATTAACTCAAAAAATCAGTAGCCCTTCTTTACACAGATGATAAATGGGCTGAGAAATAAATCAGAGAAACATCACCCTTCACATTGGCCACAAATAGCATAAAATATCTTGGAGTAACTCTAACCAAACATTATGGAGACCTGTATGACAAGAACTTTAAATCTTTGAAGAAAGAAATTGAAGAAGACACCAGAAAATGGAAAGATCTCCCATGCTCTTGTGTAGTAACATAGTAAAAATGGCAGCAAAATCAATCTACAGATTCAATGCTATGCCCATCAAAATAAGAGCAAATTTTTTCACAGACCTCAAAAGAACAGTATTCAACTTCATATGGAAAAGCAAAAAATCCCAGGATACCCAAAACAATACTCTACAATAAATGAACTTCTAGAAGCAACACAATTCCTGACTTCAAACCTACTACAGAGCTAAGTCCAAAAAGTTGTTGTTTTATAAACAAGTTGAAGCTAATTCATGAAGCATCTACATTCATACAATTGTTAGTTATATCAATAAACTAACAATATCAAGTAAAAGAATAAAGGCTCCAAATATAGAACCTGGAACAATATCTCTACAATTGCAGAACACTTGTTAATCTTCTGAGGACCCGAGTTTGCTTTCCAGAATCCATTTTCAGCAATTGACTCACTCAAGCTCCAGGAAGCCTGAGATTCTTTTCTGGCCTCAGGAGGCAATTGCATACACATGGCTTTAACATTATATCTTGTAAAAAGGAGAGACCAGTTACAATAATTGTTAGTGTTTTCTTAAATTTTAATGATATATAATTTAACAAAGTATAACTTAAGTGTTTTTGTGCCTGTGTGTGTGTGTGTGTGTGTGTGTGTTAGAGAGAGGGAGGGAGAGGAAGAGAGGAAGAAAGGAGAGAGAGAGAGAAAGAGAGAGAGAGAGAGAGAGAGAGAGAGAGAGAGAGTTTCCAAATGAAACAAATGCCTAACAGTAAATTTCCAACCTCTGAGATTAGTGAGGCAATCCTCTTTAAGACCTAAGTAAGAGTATGAAATTCTGAAAAGGACTTGAACATGGCTTAGGAAATAATGGAAGAATAACAAAGAGGGATTACATCAAGCCAACAGTTTCTACATCTCAAAGCAGCCATTAACAGATGATATATGATTCCTTTCTCAGCTTTATATTTATCATAAGAGTAAATCCAGAATATAAAAAACTTGAAAAAATTGAACAATATAAAAAATAATTGTCAGTCACTGTATTGATAAATGAGTTGAGCAGTCACTTTTGGGAGACATACAAGTGTTCGATATATCTGGGGTGTGGGTGTCTCTAACTATCTAGCAGATGAAAATAACAACTACTTTGATATTCCATCATATATTCAGCACTATCTAAAAACAAATTGAAAATAAACAAAACAAACTTTAATGAGATTATAAGGAGAAATAATTCTTATGTACTACAAAATAATGTAACCACAATAAAAATCTTCATGGAGGTTTCTCATAATCACTATTTGATCCTGCTGTATCACTGAAGCTTTAAATACAAAAGAATCTAAGTCATCATGTAATAGAATACCCTGCACTACTATTCAGAACAGTCAACGCACATAAATAGCATCAGCTTACATATCAATCAACAAATAACTGGATGAATAAAAATGTGATATGCAGAGACACACAGGCGAATACATTCTGACATGCATATAGATGATAGCTAGCTAGCTAGAAATAGATAGACAGACAGACAGACAGACAGACAGATGATAGATGATAGATAGATAGATAGATAGATAGATAGATAGATAGATAGATAGATAGATAGCTATAGATAGATGATAGATAGATGATTGATAGATACTAGGTAGATAGCATATTAGTCAACTCTAAGTGTAAAACCATGTCAGCTCTAGAAATATAAATAGTATATTACATTTGACCCATTAAAAAAAATAAACTAGATCAGAATGAATGAACTCGATCCAGGCAGTGGTGGCGCATGCCTTTAATCCCAGGACTCAGGAGGCAGAGGCAGGCAGATCTCTGTGAGTTCGAGACCAGCCTGGTCTACAAGAGCTAGTTCCAGGACAGGCCCCAAAGCCACAGAGAAAACCTGTCTCGAAAAACCAAAAAAAGAAAAGAATGAATGAACTCTAGAAAAATCAAGAATGAAAATAGAATTAGAAAATTAGAAGAGGTACAGATATGGGGGTAGTGGTATTACTGAGAGTAATAGGACAATGAATATAAGTGAAATACATTTTATTCATTTGTGAAAATTTTAAAATTGAAACCAAAAAAATTTTTGGGTGATTCCTGATTGTTCTTATTACTACATTTTAAAAGTATTCATCAGGAAAATATTTGCATTAAATACATATAGGTACATACTTTATAAAATAAATAAATGTTATAAAGAATAACTATTCTGACATAATAGAAATAATAGAGGTGGAGTAATTTCTGGAAATACTCAGTATATGATATTCACAGTAACATACTTTTCTGGAATTATTAGACAAATCTCTTTTCTGTACTTGAAAAGAGATGGTTATAAATGCTACAATTTTACTCCCAATATTTAAAATACAATAAATGCAAAAGTAGGAGACAAATTCATCATAATCTATTTCTGAATGATCAATTCCTTGGTAGATAAGAATATCATCTGCAAACTACTCTTCGGTGAATAAGTTTAAATATTGCACCTTAGAGACATTACCGCAGAACATAATATGCTTTAATAAAATTAGCTTTAACATATTCAAATTGAAGAATATCCTTAACTGGTTTTCATATCCTTAACTGCTATCTTCCTTTCCTGTGCTATCAAACCACCTGCTTCCTCATTGGCACATGAGCAAGGACACAAATGAAAAGGGAACTGGTTCCTTTTGCTATTTATGCTGAAGTTTAATGGTGGCTCTCTCCTATCTTTTTAGGACACTAGGAGGAGATCCTTATCTAAAGCAAAAATATAAGAAAGCCATTTCTTTGTAGTCTCTGATCAGATCTGAGTAGTATGAAATTTTAGAAATTTTGAATTTAAGTCACTAGAAACTTTGAATCTGTGAAGTGCTAAATAAATATATTTTTTTGCCTTTTTATTGTCTCTGTCCTTTCACAAGAAATTAACTTGACTCTTGAGGTAAGATTGATAGTTTCTTCTGAATTTTAATTTATTACTGTAAAATTAAAAGGAGGTAAATACATTTCTGCTACCCATCCTATGTTTCCTTTACCCTCAGAAAGCACTTCAGCAGGTCTTCATTCTTTAATATAAGAAACGACTCTTACTTTCATACCTGAACATCCAGAGCATTTATCATCTTGTCTAAATTGGTTCTTTGCAGTTTCCAACTGACATTTATCACAGAACTTGGTAATAACATCTTAGCATGTTGTCTTCAGGACATTAGAATCCCAAAGAGGCAGGTGAATTTTTTATGAAACTTTTAAAGCATAAAATAATGGAGTTTAATTTGTTTTTTAGGAAACCAGGATAATTCCCAATAATTAGTTTTAAATATAGTTGGAAATGAGCTTCTGCAGCATAACTGAAAATCACAAAGTCCCCAGCTAGTTGCTTGGGCAGCTGAGGAGAGGGTGCCAGAAATGTCCAGATCCTATTGCCATACTCATGAATATCTTGCATATCACCATAGAACCTTCACCTGGCATTGGATGGAGAAAATGACAGAGCCCCACATAGGAGCACCGGACTGAGCTCCCAAGGTCCTGATGAGGAGCAAAAGGAGGGAGAGAGATCATGAGCAAGGAAGTCAGGACTGTGAGGAGTGTGTTTACCCATTGAGACGGTGAGACAGATCTAACGGGAGACCACCAAGTCCAGTTGGAATGGGACTGATGGAAAAGGGGACCAAACCGGACTCTCTGAATGTGGCTGACGGTGGAGGAGGACTGAGAAACCAAGGACAACGGCGATGAGCATGAACTCTACAGCATGGACGGGCTCACTGTGAGCCTTGTCAGTTTGGTTGCTCACCTTCCTGGACTTAGGGGGAGCTGGGAGGACATTGGACTTAACATAGTGAAGGGAACCCTGATGGCTCTTTGGCTTGGAGAGGAGCGGAGTGGGGGTATGGGTGGAAGGAAGGGGAGGGAAGGGGGAGGAGGAAGGGAGGAGATGGAAATTTTTAATAAAAAAAAATGAGAAAAAAATTAAAAAAAGAAATACAAAAACAACAAAAAAAGATGTCAAAATAAAATGGCATTTATCTGTGAAATTCAGACAATGAAATATGAAAGGCTTACATTGCTTAAAGCACAGTTAATGACTGTGATGGCGAGTTTTTTTTGTAATTTCGACAAAAGGGTTAGTCCATGAACATCATGGGAGAGAGCATTGCAATAGGTAGGCAAAATACTGAAGCAGTAGCCAAGAGAGTATACTAAGTCCACAATCAACAGAGACAAAGAAAGGAAAAGAGACAGAGAGAGAGAGACAGAGACAGAGAGAGAGACAGAGAGAGACAGAGAGAGAGAGAGACAGAGAGAGAGAGAGACAGAGAGAGAGAGAGAGAGAGAGAGAGAGAGAGAGAGAGAGAGAGAGAGAGAGAGAGAGAGGAGATTGTTCTTGAATAGGTCATTGGGTCTTTTGACATGATTTTGTAAAATGAACTGGAGCATTATTTGGGAAGACTCCAGGAGATGTATTCAAGGAGAGTGTGAGTTAACTGTTTTAGTAGAACAAATAGCTTGTGTAATAGGCTGCTCAAGCTTATAAAGACATTTCTTGATGTTATATTTGCCATACATTTTTGTATTAGAATATATTTTTAAATTTTGTTACTAAGTGAGCTGTGAAATTTTCTGTAAGATACAACACAGATAATTTACTTTACTATGATGTGTCCTTTAAAGGCTCTTTTTTTTTGCAGAAGAATTAAATCCCATTTAGAAATCCAATCATTTTTAGCTAGTTAATTTATGAGAGGTGAAAACATTAATAAGTTAACTTATTGTAGAAATTATAATGTGATAGAAATTTTGAGATATTGTGAAAAGTAAGAGGGAAAACCTCCTTAACATAAATAGAAACATTTCCTGGTCTAATCTTCTCTTCTGTCTGTGGTCTGCTATAAATTAACTGTCTCTGATCTACCACGCAGTTCCACTCAACATGATATTTATGTAACCTGAAATATAGAAACATAGGAAATAGCCAGTCTTGCACAATAGTTTCTGAAACCATGAGTCAAACAGAAACTTCTATTGAATTGTGCATGTGGGTTATTTTGCCACAAAATGGAGAAACTGAAATAAAATGATAACTGTAAGAAATATTTCTATATACCTTTCTAAAACATTGCACGAATAATAAATGGCATATACATACTCCATTTGTAAACCAATCACAATGACCACAGTAAGGAAGATTGAAACCCTGCCTCCTGTTTATGGCTGAGATCTTCACTGTTACTTTCTATCAAGTTTATACTCAATGATCACACAAAGACCGCACTGATTATTTCTGTACAAAGAAGCTCACATTTAATCACCAAATCTAAACATATCATTTTTGCACTATTGAGAGCTAAAACTGACAAAATTTTGATATGCTTAACACCCAATATTCCTTTAGCCAATGTTTCCAAATGAGCTTGAGTTACAAAGAAATCATGCAAACATAGATAATTTTAACCTTTATAACTTTTATAACTTTGTATCTGAAAATGAAAATTATGCCTAATATTTAAATTACAGGTTTTTCACATTAATTAGTGCATATTAATAAATATTCTATATGAAATTATGAACTACTGAATCAAACTTTATTTACTGACACATTAGTTTATATATTCATAAGCTTTTACATTAATTCATATAAAATTAAATAAAAATTTCCATGCATTATTACTATATTTTCACTTGGAAAATTATGATAAAATTGAAGACTATATATCAAATATTCTCAATTAAAAAATTGATTTTTTAAAAAGATTTTTATTCATTTTACATACCAAACCCACAGTCGCCCCTTCTTCCTGCTCCTGCTCCATCTTCCTCCCAACTCACTACCTTCATTTACTCCTCTGTATCTTCAGAATGGTTAATACTTGCCATGGGAAGACAGCAAAGTCTGGTACTTTAAGTTGAACCAGGACAAGGTCCCTCTCCATGGCATCAAGGCTGAGCAACGCATCCCATCATAGGTAATAGGCTCTAAAAAGCCAGCTCAATACAGAGGATATATCCTGGTCCCACTGCCAGGTCCTCCTCAAAGACACCAAGCTACACAACTGTCACCCACATGCAGAAGACCTAGTTCAGTGCCATGCAGCCTCCCTAGCTGTCAGTCTAGAGTCCTTGAATTTCTAAAAGCTCGATCAGGTTTCTCTGTGGAATATTACAAAATTGGCCCATAAAGCATGTCTGCAGAATCAAATTGCTTTTCTCTGTTAATTTTGTAATGTTCTCTGTTATACTACCTGCTTTATAGATAGCTCCCATGCAATTATTTTTCTTTAGCAGAAGCAGTATTTATGAAATGGTTTTTGTAAAGGTTGTCTGTTGCTTCACTGGGAATAGTTAGCTATTAGCAATTGCAAATCTGAGCAATAATATCAATTCGGCACTAAAGGTTGAAACTATAAATTTGCTCAATATCCCCTACAGGAAGATGAATTACCTAATCAACAAAATAAAAATAATAATGTCATTTCATGACATTTCTGTATTGAAAGATGCTAAAGTTATATGTGTAATTTAAGAGAAAATCCTGTTTACTAAAAAAATCCCTTTATATATTTATAAATTAATAACTCATAATTTTATGAAACATACTCTAAAATTAATCTCATAATTCATGAAATTATTGTAGCAGTTTTATTTAAGATAGTGAGAATACTCAATTACTCATGATTTAAAATTAAGTATATCATTTATGTAAACTGGACTTGAAAAAGTCTACAACGTGCAAAAATATAAACCTATTTACCCTCAGTGCTATCGTCTGACCTATCAGAATTGTATTCATTTGATATAATTTGAGTTTTTTGAGACTGAGCAATATATGTATGAATCAGAGGAAATTTTATTTAAGCATTGTTGCTGCATTTTAGTTCTCAATCTATTCTCCCTAAAAAATCAGTTGATCACCTGCTCACGAGAAGATTATTTAAGCAGTCAAATTAATAATCAAAAGTATAAAGAGAATTTGTTCAAAATGATCACAGGGAGACCACATAACCTCCTTCAAGTAGATCATAGGAACACTGAGGTGATTTTTTTTTCTTTCTCATGGTTTATTTTTTTTTTTATATTTAAAAATTTCCATCTCCTTCCCTCCTCCTCCCCCTCCCTCCGCTCCTCCTCCCCCTTCCCGCCCCTCCTTCTCCCCCTTCCCTCCCCTTCCCTCCACCCCTCCCTCCCTCTCAAGGCCAAGGAGCCATCAGGGTTCCCCACTCCATGCCAAGTCCAAGGTCCTCCCAACTCCCCCCAGGTCCAGGAAGGCGATCGACCAAGGTCCTGATGAGGAGCAGAAGGAGCGAGAACATGAGGGAGAAAGTCAGGAACGTGAGAGGTGCGTTCACTCATGGAGACGGTGGGACAGAACTAAAGGGAGATCACCAACTCCAGTTGGAATGGGACTGATGGATCATGCGACCAAACCCGTCTCTCTGAATGTGGCCAACAGGGGGGGCTGACTGAGAAGCAAGGGACATTGGCGCTGGGCACTGAGGTGATTTTTATCTTTAAATGGAGGGTCAGGGATGTGCCTGTCTTAGAGGGCCAACACAAGGTACGACAACAATGTCGGGGACTCAGTCTCTTTTCGCAAAGTTTAAAAGTTGCTAGAATTATAGGAAATCTCTTTTCCAAGAAATAACTTTCTCCTTTGTTTGAAATTATGCTTCAGATATTTTTTTTTTGTTGTGGAATAAAATTTTATCTTTTTAATTTTTCTCCATAGGCGTTTTGTATATATTATGGCTTCTGATTTTGTGTTACCATGGAGTTCCTGAGGTACTACACAAACACCCCAGGAAAAAAATTGCTAGTTTTTTGCTTGTCAGTCTTCTAACAAAAGACCTATGTCTCAAAGTTATCTCACTGGGTACTGTAACTCCACCATCTGGTCATGGTCTGGTCTTACTCTTGTAACCCTGGACCCTTGTGAAATGGCTCCTAATCGCTGACTCTAGAAATGTGCTTTTGACCAGTGAGAGGTAACTCTGTAATGTTTTTTTATTGCTTCAAGGCTCCTGTAGGAAGAAAAGTTTTTAGTAGAATAGAGAAGCTAGAAGAAGAAGCTAGACGGAATTAAGACAAGATAATTGGGAAAAAAAAAAAAAACCAACAGAACAATAAAGAGACTGATACAGAAAAGCACGCTTAAGAGAGAGGTTTTGCCCTCAGGAAAAATCCTTTTTGCTTTGTTTTGCTTTCATTATAAACCCTGATAGGGCCTAGGGGCTGGAAACTAAAGACTCTTCTTACAGTGATAAATAACTGCTCCAGTTTATAGATTCACTGTGACCTTCATATTTTGGCTTTAATTTGAATGTCATAGTCAGACTAACTGCATGACAATCCTTTATATAATTAAAAGTAAAAATATTTTTTGCTACTCCAAGATTATCTCCTTTGAATATAAGAGTTTGGATACAGGGTATATCTTGGATCACATATTGCCTGTTGGCAATTAAGTTTTATTTTTGTCTTCAAGAAATACTTAAGAACTGTTCTAAAATAAGCCTAAATGTTCAATGATTTATTATTCAGAGATGTACCATTTGTTTTCTGAATTTGTTTACTCAGAAATAATATTTGGAAAACATTGATAGTAGAAAATGATTAACCACCACCAAATAGCTGTGCCAAATGGATTTTATACACTGTAAAATATAAAACTACTTTTCTGAGACATGGGATTGCTTGTCAAAGAAATATAATACAGAAGTTGCGTTTTTGAAACCAAAAAGACAATTATTTTTATTTGATTGTTTTGGGGACAGGGTTTCACTTTGTTGTGTATCTCTGGCTGTCCTGAAACTCAATTTGTAGATCAGGTTAGCATCTAACTCAGAGCCTACCTGCCTCTGCCTCATTGCCTTGATTTTATATTTTTTTCATATTCTTAATTAATTTTTGATAATTCATATCGGGCTATTAAATTTACGTTTTTCTAACCCATTCTTTTGAAATCCAAATACTCTGTCTGAGGTTCATGATCTCTTCTTTGTTAATTAGACACTCATAAAGACACACACATACATACACACACACACACACACACACACACACACACAGGTGAGTCCGCTGAGTCCTTGTGGTGTAGCTGCCCATATGTACATGTGTTTACATCTGATCCTTTGGGATGTTCCTTTTATGTAAAGAGCTATCTTATTTGTTAAGGAAAAAAAGATGAAATTATAAAATGTGTATGTAAATTAATGAAACTTTATAATATTATAGTGAGTGAGGTAGCTAGACCTTGATATTTTACTTAAAAATTTCATTAAGCTTAAGGCATTTTGGTTTGTGTTTCAAAGTAATGGATGCCTTTTTTATTTGAGTATCTGGACCATTTGTATGTAAAATATGTAAAAATAACTAACACAGTCTTAAAACTGAAAGTAAATTTGTTAGGTCAACACTGAACTTACTTTGCTTAAAGGATTATAGATAACACTAGGTACTTACTCAAAGAATGAAATGATACAGAAACAAGATTCAAATGTAAGCATAATAAAATTTATGCTGAAAAAATATACACCACAAGATGGAGCTGGAATTTCACTTTCTTTTAAAATTAAATGACAATTGACTCAAATATTTTTAAATGCACAATAATTATATAGGTCTATACAAAACCAGTGGTTTTTTTAAATCATCATCCAAGATTTTGATTCTTTCCCAAGTACCCATAGTTTCAGATAAAAATAAAATCATTTTAAAAAATTTACCTCTAAAGTATACACATCAAATTTATTATTAAAAGAAATGTAGTGCAAATTTCTTCAGGTCTCCATTCATGCTTATTTGCAGTTCAAGAATCCAGTAACACCTGACTCTTGTTTTCAGTTAATATTTGAACGAGGTGACAGAATCGTGAGAAAGGCCTGAAGCACGAGAAAGGGAATGGACCAGACTGTCCATCTAGCAGTCACGCTAGGACATAGAATCTTATTGCTGGACTGTCCCATGTTGTCTGGAATCTGGACTATTTTTTTTCAAATTGCAGTTTTTATTCATTCATTTATTTATTTTGTGAAGTTGGCTATTTTGTTGTTCAGATTGGTATTTGGCCTTTACCACAGTCAATCCGTTCTAGCTTACGTACTCTGAGATTCCAAAGCAAGAGCTTGCTGATCTTCAATATTAACAAATTCCATTCATAAAAGTGAGGCAATGTTTTCAAAGAATTGTATCTACCATATAATGAGTAGAGACAATATTTAAGCCAGGCTGAAGAGCAATGTGGATGTGGTTGGTGAGTGGAACTTTTGTTAATAATTAGCAAAATGATAGTTGTAAAAGAAGACTTTAGTCATAGTAGGCAAAAATTATTGTTTTTAACAGCAATATGTGGGATGTACATGTAATTTAAACGTAGTGGTGATATTCTCATAACTCTCATTCTTTTGTTGGGAGCAGTGAGACCCCAGATTCTGAATTTCTTGTAATCCCCTGATCTGAGTGCCTACAGCTGCTCTGAGCAAGAGACCTTCAGGAGTTCCTGATGGCAGGAGAGTGGTTTCTGGTGGGTTTGGCTGGGGCGTGGCTATCTCTATATCTGCCCCTGAACACAATAAAGGGGGCATTCTTGGGGAATTCAAGGATGACCTATGTCTCTGTCTCTCTGTCTGTGTGTGTCTTTGTATTTTAACCTACAGCCCCTTGCCCGAAGTTCAAGCACACAGAGCGCAGGCATGAGGGCATGGTGCGTGGCATTCTTTCATCTTTTTTACTTGGTACAATAAGAGAAAATTAATATTATAAAAATTATGAGAAGAATACGTCTCCCTAAATTCTCTCTTGAATTTCTATAGTTTGAAAAAAAAACCATCTTCAATATGGTAAATGTAAAATTTTATAATAGCAAAAGCATTTCAATTAACAGTAGGGTAGAAAGAGGAAAGAAAAGGCTATGAAATAATTCTTATTCTGAGGGTCACAGCTGCCTTCTGTATATTCAAAGAAAGGGTAACAAGGAAAACTGTAAGAAATTAAACTCTCATTTTTGTACATGGTTCAGGTACCTTAAGAATGAAGATGTGATCCCAATGCTAGGAATGCCATAAACAGATTAAGGTACACAATTGTCACACACATGCCTGGGACTTAGGTCACTCCCATGCAGACTCCATAGTTTTTGGTCCAGACTCAGTGAGCTCTCACAAGAGCTCAGTTACCTGTCTCTCTGGGTTCTCCTGTCAGGACCTTGGCTGCTCCTAGCTTCTGCAATCCTTCTTCTCTCTCTTCAGCAAGAACCCCAGCTCAGCCCAGTGCTTGGCTGTAGATCTGTGTATCTGCTTCCATCACTTACTGGATGAGTGCTCTCTGATGACAACTGGGATGTCACCAATCAGATTACAGGAGAAGGTCAGTTCAGGCATTGACTCTGCTATTGCTAAGAGTCAGCTGGGGTCATTCATATAGATTTTTGGGAGTTTTTCTGGCATCAGATTTCTCCCTAATCCTAAAATGCCCTCATGCCATCAAGATATCTTTCATTATTCTCCTAGTCCTCCCGTCTAGAATCCACCCTCATGTTCCTATAACTTCATCTCCCCTAAAACCTTCCCAGAGTTTACCCAGGAGATCTCTTCTATTTCCCCTTCCTAGGGACATCCATGAGATTTGCTTTGTATCTTTCTTGTTACCTAGCTTGTCTGGTGGTGTGGGTTATTGCCTGGTTATCATTTACTTATGCCTAACATTTACTTATGCCTAACATCTACTTATGAGTAAGTATATACCATGTTTTTCTTTTTGGGTCTGAGCTACCTCATGCTTGAACTGGCTTTGGGGAATTCAAATCCCAACCTGGATTGCTTTGCCCAAACTTGATTCAGGGGAAGGGGTTGATCCTGCCTCAACTTGATGTGCCATGCTGTGTTGGCTACTATGGGAGGCCTGCCCCTTTCGGAATGGAGATGGACAGAAGGTATTGGGGAATATAAGAAAGGTAGTAAGAGGGAACAGGAGGAGAAGAGGGAGGGGGAAACTGTGATCAAACAAATAAAAAAAAAAACATTTTCAAACAGAAAAATTCATAGACCAAAAAACAATGAAAATGCGAAAGATGTGAATTTCCCAGGAAACTTTCTACTTCCATGCTTGGAACTGATGTAAAGGAAATGGCCCTGAAGCTCTGTGATAGAGCGAAAGAGAAGTCAGTGGATGTGGAGACTCTTGCTGGCATCTGTTTTGTGCCATTTATTCTTCCCAAAGGCCACTCATGAAAAACAGGAACCAGATAATTTCTTTGTGCCTGTATAAAAGTAAAAAGGAAAACGTTATTTAGAGTAATAATTCATTTTTGGTAATGTCTGGATCTGAGGAACGTGAGTTCTAGTTTCTATAATCTGCCTTAGGCAAAATGAAATCTGCTATATCATGTTTACCTTATAATTTTCAGAGTTCTGGAAGGTAAAAAAATTATCTGAGGATTTGTTTTTATTTAGTATTTTATTTCTGGTTTCTTTCCCTTTGTTCCTTAAGTTTTTTCATGCAATATATTTTGGTCATATTTCCCTCTCTGAAATTGTCCCCAGTCACCCAAATTCATTTTTATCTTATCTTCTCAATTAAACATCTCAGGAGTTGTCACCATAGCAAAGGATTGTGTATGCAATTATGTGTCTTTCTAACAGGCAATTTTCCAACTTCTAGTTATCTCCTGTTTTTGCATAGATTCAATTGGTAAAGTTAATTTTATTGCAATGTAGGAAAAACTAACTTGCTGCATGGATTATCAAAGTAGAAAAGTTTGAAAACACACTTGGTCTCTTTATTAGATCTGTTCTTGATTACATCTCAGGGTGGTTAATTTCTTAATCTCTTCCATGTAATCCATATGGCCAGATACTGGAATAGTAGCACAAGTTTAGGAGAAACAGACATTTTATGGAGAGAACTATGTATTCTACTTAAAGTACCAACGCTTTTAAATTTAAGAGATAACTGTATTCAAATAAAAGACTATCTGAACCTCTAAATAGCACAAATATTTGCTGTTAATTACCCTTTCTCCTGGTTCTAAAACACCATCATGAACATGTGAAATTTTGTTGTTCTCAGCTCTCCACTGAGTAATTTATTTTTCTCTGCGCCAAGGATGCAGCCACCAGGATTTCAGAATCACATCGACTATTTACAAACTGGTTTAATGGCATCATAAAAACATTCACAAAATAGCATTAAAGGTCAGCAATAAACTTGCTAAATCTTCCTACCTCTTAAATATATGGGTGACCAGCATATCCCCCAAAGATCGGTGTTTGGAAATTAGCTGCTGAGCATGCACTGCAGTTAATCCTCATAACTGTTTAAAGATGATGCCTCAGCAATGTAATAAACCATTCTCCTGAATAATAAACCCTTCTCTGGAGCAAATCAGTAGGTAATAATGCTATGTAAAAAAGCTGAAGACATAGGAACTATAAGACCCCTATTAATAGCCAACATATAACAGATCCCATAAGAGCAATTAATCATTTCCACGTGAATTCTGAAACAAATACAATTGTGTTAAAAACATATAAAACAGATACCAGACAATTATGTAGGATGAATATTATTTGAGTCTGGCTCTCTTACATAGGTGTTTCCTAGGTAACCTGAAGAGTAAAATGTGGGTATCTCAAAACAATCACACATTCGAGTACCAAAACATTAAAAACTGCTTTGTTTCCTATATATTTACTGATCCACAAAAGCAGATTCCAATTTAAACAAAATCCAGGAAGGGTTTGGAAATAAGCAGAACTCATCTATACACATGCCATCACTTTATTGCTTTTGTTACAGGCACTTTCTCTTCTTGTGCTTAGATAATCTGATGAATTCACCTGAAGAGGCATTCATGTTCTTGTTCGGATAAATATAAATGGAAATATAATTCTCTAGCAGCAGAGGTGTTGCTAAATCCTACCCTGTGTTTTTTAATACTCAGTCTTCTGAGAATAGTTGATATTTAGTTGAACCGTCATTAGAATTCTTTCCACAGCACATAGTTGTGATTTGGTTTATAGCTTTTCTTACCATATTATCATCTGACAGTAAGGTAAATTTTAAGAAAGCCGAATGATACTTTTTTTTTGATGTAACAAAGTATTCCTATGGCCCTTTGATGATTAATCTTCATTGAAAGATTGACATTGTTCCGAATCATCCTGCAAACATCTCTGTATGTGCCTGTAAGGGTCTTTCCTGGGTGGTTTCACAGAGATGAAAAGATCTGACATAAATGAGGGTCACCATCCCATGGACTCAGACTGAATGTAAAGGCAAAAGTATGTAAAGCCTCAGGATTTGCCTGTGCTGCTTGCCTGAAACAACAATGTCAGCAGCCGCATCATGGTCCTGTGTCCATATTTTCCCTGCCATCATTGACTATGATTTCAGATTATAAACCAAAAAACCCTTTTCTTTTTTCTTTCCTTCCTTCAAGTATCCCTCCTCCCTCTCTTCCTTCTTTCCTACCGACTGCCATGTGTGCTGCTTTAAAATCTCATTTGCCAGTTCACCGCACTTTGTGGTTTTAGAGTATAACATCACATAACAATGCAAGCTGAATGGGAGACCAAAGCTTTTCAGGAGCTGCTCTAGATTCTCTCAATAAAAGTAGGCGGGAAACTATTTAGGAAGAAACTGCAGTTACCATGAGTATGCAGAGGTTAAGAGAAATGGTTAAAGGAGAGTTGATTATGATCCCAATGCGTTGTATACAGACATGAAACTACCAAAGGAACAAAAGTAAGAGAAAAGTGTCCTAAAGTCAAGTAGTCATGATTTAAAAGTCTCCATTTTGTAGAAATTCAAACTCATTGGAAAGAGAGAAAATAATCTGAGAAGTCTGCTGGTAATCTCCATGTTGGAAGATAATCATCTATGGAAGCGTTTCCCAGGTTTAGCCTCAATGATACTACAGTTGCAGTAGAAGTATCAAAATGCATCTTATGCCAGCAGGAAGAAAATGGAAGTCATCCATGTAAAGCTAGATGCAAGAGTCACCGGGTCATTCATGCTCGTGTTAAGATTCCAAATGGCTACTAAGGGAAGACAATGTGGGTAAATTTGGATTCTCTCTGCAAGACCATAAAATACCTCTGGATGAAATTGTGAAAGGGACACCTGGATTGCAATAGATATCTCAGGACATTTGAGACAGAAGGTCAATGGAATATTTTTATAGGGAGTTCTACAGACACATGGAGGGAGGCAAATGTTGTTGGGTCGGATCTAATTAGAGTGAGATACTGAAGGTTGTTGGATTCCATATGAGTTTAAGAGCCTTAGATTGCAAGGCAGAGACCTGTAGGAACTGATGTCTTTCCTCTATGTTAATCTTCTTGATATGTCTGAATTTCTCTTTAAATGAGTACCGTAATTGTGTGTGTGTTGTGTGTGTGTGGTGTGTGTGTGTGTGTGTGTGTAGTGCTACTTTAATTCTGATTTTTTGGGGGTGATACTAGCTAATAGATGATCTGAAACTCATAAGAAACTTTCAAGTGACACTTGAAACAGGATTAGTGAGCTAGAAAAACTTTGCGACACTTAGAAACAGTGAATTTGTTCGTAGTGTCCAGGAAGGAACATAAGAATTTCAAAACTAAGAGGAAAAGTTGTTATTTAAAAGTCACATAGTTTGATACCCAGTTTGCAAAGGGTAGATTTATGAGGGATAATCTTGAATATCAGAATGATAGAGCATAGTATAACTTAAGATGCACAGTTCTTCCCCCACCCCCAAGGCATTTCAAGAGCGATTTAACTGAAGAAGGAATATATACCGTGAATGAGAAGTATCGTCCCATGGTCTCGGATGCTGTACTGTATCAAAAGGTACCAACATTCATCACTCTCTGCTCAGTGCCTAGGAATTCTGTTTGGCCATCTGTCTCCTTACCATGCTGCTATCCCCCTTCTCTGTCAAGATGGACCATTTCATCACACTGTGAGTGAAAATAAAACTTGTCTTTCTTAAGCTGCTTTTGTGATTTATTTTGTCCTGATAATGGTAAAACTAATTCATTAATTACCAACTAAACAGTCACCAATCACAAGAGAGTGTTATAATTCATTTAAAATATCACATGTAATGTCTATAGGCAAGCCACTGTAATTGCATTAGACATTTAGGAGATGGATGGCGTGTGTCCAGATTTGAAGGGGACTTACTGTTCACTTCATAGTAAGTTCATATTTTGCCCAATTTCCTGTATGCTGGTGTGGCAACTAACAACTTTCTGCAAGAACAATTCTAAAATATCTGATGTTTTATTCTGGCCTCTGTAGAAACCTGCACTCAAATATACATACCACATGTATAAACATACATACATACATACATAATAAATAATAAAACAAATCTTAAGAAGAGTTCGTTTTTGCTAGGATTATACTTAAGTTTTCATAATTTATAAATGTATTGCATTTCAAAAATAGTGCTTAAATTGCAATACAGAAATAAATACATTGAATAACATAGTAACAATATAAAAATATTCTCTAAAATTATTAGTTTTTGTTATTTACCACAACTATTAGGGTAGGTCTCTGTGAAAAATAAGGACTTTTTCTGACTACACTTTTTTTTTCATGGTTTATTTTTTTATATTTAAAAATTTCCATCTCCTCCCCTCCTCCTTCCCCTTCCCTCCCCTCCCCTCCACCCATACACCCCCTCCCTCTTTCTCCAGGCCAAGGAGCCATCAGGGTTCCCTACTCTAGGTTAAGACTACACTTTTCTCCAGAGAATGAAACAGTGGAATGGATTGTTTTAACCCAATCTCTTACATCAACACAATCAAAAAACAAACAAAAAACCTCCATCTGTAAGTATCCTTTTTAATATTTAGCTTAAGTTGTTTGATTTTCAAGTGACATATAAATTCACCACTAATTTTCAAACTCCTTTCACATTTAGCTCAGCTGAAGTCCCTGAATCTGAAGTCATGTCAAGTGATAATGGCTATGGTGTTTTCATGCAGTTCTCTTCACTTTCAGAAACAAACTAAGATCATTTTAGACAAAACTGGTTAGTGACACTGTTTCTTGTTTTGGCTTTTCTTTCCAGATTAATTCTAAGTTCTATGCAACCAAGGTTTGGTTTCTTAGAAGTACACAAATAAAAAGACTGTCAGATACACTTAACTGTAGGATCTTTTAAGCAACAGTGTCTCTAGTAAAAAGAGAGTGTGGCAGAACACAGAAGAAACTCAGTCAGTTCTCCAGGACGTAGCAGCTGAAAGGCTTTTCAGGCAAACACTAGATTGTTGTTTACCCAAAGGTAGCATGCCTGAATGAACCTACTTTATTATTATTATTATTATTATTATTATTATTATTATTATTATTATTTTAGGGATGTCTATTTGCTGGGCAAGAAGTAAGTTCTTGCCCTTAGTAATGACTGAGAAAATTACTTTCTGCCCTCAAAGGCTTCCACAGTAGCATCCATTTATCTATTTCCAAAGCCAGTTTTAGGACAACATCATATCCAATGGTCATACACTTTATTGATCACCAATCTCATTGTTGTGACCGAATACCTGGTGAGAAGAACTTCCCATTAACAACGATTATTTGGGTTCTTTTTCCTTTTTTTGTTTATTGGGACAGGCTTTCTCTTCAGCTGAAGCTGAAGAGACCAAAGGTCTCCAGGAACCCCTGAAAATACCTCAGCCAACATAAAGCAGGAAGTAGTTTGGAAAGAACAATGCCAAAATTCCCAAAAATAATTGTTTATAAATGTTTGTTTTCATTTAAAAGGGGTTGTTTATAAATGGTTAAATGGTCACAGTCTAAAAAATAAAGGGGGTAGGATGGGAAGATATAATATAGAGATAAATACTTTCCATGGTATGGATCTTGGTCTATTGAAAGATATTTAAGGCTGATTCTGTTAAACTGTGTACTGGTATTTTTACTTTAAGGTATTATGTTTATGATGCTCATTTAAAATGGAGACATCAATATAAATCAGACCACATTGAATTTGACAGAAAAGAAAGTGGGAAGTAGCCTGCAATGCATGGGCACAGGAGACCACTTCTAGTATCACAGACACTAAGAGCAACAATAAATAAATGGGACCTCCTGAAACTGAGAAGTTTCTGTAATGCAAAGGACACAGTCAATAAGACAAAAAGCAAGGCTACTGAATGGGAAAAGATCTTCACCAACTGCACATCAGACATAGGACTGATCTCCAGAATATATAAAGAACTCAAGAAATTAGACATTAAAATTCTAATAACCCAACTAAAAAAATGGAGTACTGAACTAAACAGAGAATTCTTTTTTTTTTTATTTTGGTTTTGTTCTTTTTTATTATTTTTTTATTTTATTTTATTTATTTTTTTATTAAAAATTTTCGCCTCCTCCCCCGCCTCCCAAGTACCCCCTCCCTCCTCCACTCCCCCTCCCTTTCCTGTCCAGAGAGCAGTAAGGGTTCCCTGCCCTGTGGGAAGTCGAAGTTCCTCCCCCCTGGATGCAGGTCTAGGATGGTCAACATCCAAACAGACCAGGACCCCCAAAGCCAGTATGTGTAGTAGGGTCCAAATGCAGTGTCATTGTCCTTGGCTTCTCAGCAGCCCTCATTGTCTGCCATGTTCAGGGAGAACGGTTTTACTGACGAGGAGCAGGAGGGAGAACATGAGAAAGAAAGTCAGGACCGTGAGGGAACCATCATCTGGCAGTGGATGGAGATAAAGACAGAGCCACACATTGGTGCACCGAACTGAGCGCCCAAGGTCCAAATGAGGAGCAGAAGGAAGGAAAACATGAGCAAGGAAGTCTGGACTGCGAGGAGTGCTCCCACCCACTGAGATGGTATCTATTCGGAGCTTACCAAGCCCAGCTGGACTGGGACTGAAAAAGCATGAGATAAACAGAGAATTCTTAACAGAAGAATTTGAAATGGCCAAAAGATACTTAAGGAAATGTTAAACTTCCTTAGCTATCAGGGAAATACATATCAAAACGACTCTGATCTATCATCTTATTCCTGTCAGAATGGCTAAGATCAAAAACATTAATGATAGCTTTGCTTGAGAGGATGTGGAGTAAAAGGAATCCATTGCTGGTGGGAATACAAACTTGTGCAACCACTTTGGAGATCACTATGACAGTTTCTCAGAAAATTGGGAATCAACTTACCTCAGGAGCCAGCAATACAAATCTTGGGAGTATTCCCAAAAGAAGCCCAATCATACTACAAAAGCATTTGTTCAACTATGTTCATTAGCAGCATTATTTGTAATTGCAAGAACCTGGAAAGAACCTAGATGCCCCTCAACTAAAGAATGGATAAAGAAAGTGTGGCCATTTACCCATTAGAGTACTACTCAACAGTAAAATACAATGACATCTTGAATTTTGCATGCAAATGAATGGAATTAGAAAACACTATCCAGAGTGAGATAAGCCAGACGGACACAGATGAATATGGTGTGTACTCACTCATAAGTGGATACTACCTAGAAACAAAGGACATTGAGCCTATATTTCATGATATTAGAGAAGCTAAGTAATAAGGTGAACCCAAAGAAACATATATAGACCAACCTGGAAACTGGAAACTGACAATATCTCCTGACAAAATTGGAAGCATGGGAGTGGGGGTAGAAGGAATGGGGGAAGGGAAAGAGGAAAGCAGAAGAGGAGGGTTGAGGAGAACTTGAGGGAATGGGATATTCAAGATGGAGGAAGGACAGATATGAGAGCAAGGAAAGATTTATCTTGACTAAAGGAGCCTGGAGTTAGCAAGAAACCTGGCTCAAGAAAAATTCTCAGGAATCCACAAGGATGACCCCAGTTCAGACCCTAAGCAATAGAGGAGAGGGTGCCTGAACTGACCTTGCTCTGTAGTCAGAATGATGATTTTTATAAATCTCACTATAGAACCTTCATCCAACAACAGATGGAAACAGAGGCAGAGACACACATTGGAGCACTGGACTGAGCTCTCAAGGTCAAGTTGAAGAGTAGAAGACATGAGACTATGAGCAAAGAAGTCAAGATCGTTAAGGGTTTATTCACTGAAACAGTTCACCTGAGCTAACAAGAGCTCACCAACTCCAGCTGGATTGGGAAAGAACAAGCATAGGACCAAACTATTCCCACTGAATGTGGCTGACAGTTGTATGGTTGGGGCAGACTGAGGGGTCACTGGCAGTGGCAACAGGATTTATCTCTACTGCATGTACTGGCTTTTTGAGGTTCTATTCTCTTTGGATGTCTACCTTGCTCAACCTAGATGTAGTAGGGAGGGCCTTAGACTTTCCACAACGCAATGTGCCTTACCCTCTCTTAGGATTAGAGGGGAGTGAGGTGGTAGACTATGTGGAGGGTATGGGAGGAAGGGAGGGAGTGGGAATTTGAATTGGTATTTTTAAAAAAATATAATAAAAATAAAAATAAAAAATAAAAATTATTCCAATTTATATAAGCAGGAAGTCAACAAATTTAAAAATAGCTAGGTTGAGCAGGTGTGAAGTTCTGCCTGGGTTCCTGGCAATTATGCTAAATAAATTTAAGAGAAAAAAATGTAATGTGAAATTAAGAAATACAAATTAATACTCATCTATAATAGTCAAACTGTAGGCATGTTAGATAAGTTTTCTAGATATATGGAGATATATTTCAGATGGATAGACATTATTCAAAACTTTCAAAGACCTAAAAAACATGACATTTAAAATGTTTTAAGAACTTAGACTTTTCTCAACAGTGAGACATATCTGCTTGTGGCAGTACCAATTACTTCAGAGAGTTTGATGGACATTCGTTATAGAATTTGCCTTCAATGTGAAAAGGCTAGCCGTTTGGGCAAGTAACTGCTCTTGCCTGAACTGCATAATGGTATACTATATATGAACTGGACATGCAGGACCCACAGAAAAGTGACTGCTGAATTTTCCCAAAAGATGGTATGGTCACATACCACATACCACATACCACATATCACATACCACAGAAGAAAGTGACTGACAAACTGCTAAGATAGGTGGAAATGTGTTTCAAATTTCCTGCTTCCAGATTCCATGGCCTGTAGCCTGAAGACTGATGCAGCAACATTACAGGAGAACTTGAGATGACTGTCCAGGTAGTAAGATGTCTCTGCCAATTCTAGAACTTTGGAACTTGCTTCCAATGCACTTCTCGTTTAGTTAGGTAACATTATATCCTTCTGTGGTCTTTGAAGTGTTGAAAACAAATAGTCACAGGTAAAAGATAAATTAGATATAAAACTTACACAAATTGTTATTCTACCACAAAGATAGGATAGATGTTAGAGTATTTTTCTTAATTTGCCAAATGTAAATGGACTAAATATTGAACGTGTAATTCTTGCTTGATGCTCATTTTGTTATATGTAATTTTACTAGTTAAAGTTAAAAATATTCCTTTTTAGACAGAAAAAGGGGAGATAATGTAGGATTCCCCTCTGTATGCTGTGAATATGTTTTATATCCATTGGTAAATAAAGAAGCTGTTTAAGCCAATGGCTTAGCAGAGTAAAGCAAGGTGGAAAATCTGAACAGAGATATATAGAGAGAGAGTAGGTAGAGTCAGGAAGACACCATATAGCTGTTAAAGGAGAAAACCACCACCACTAGAGGACCTTACTGGTAGGTCACAGCCTCATAGCAATTTTCAGATTAATAGAAATAAGTTAAGATTCAAGAGTTAGTTAATAAGCAGCTTGAGCTAATAGGCCAAACTCTTTTGCAATTAATATGGTTTCTGTGTTTTTATTCAGGCTTGATGACCGGGAAGCAAATGAGCAGTCTCTGATTACAGGCTAGGTTGTGAAAATCAGGGTCTATCCAACAGTGATACACAGACCTCTAGCTAGGCATTTACTTCTCAAAATAAGACAATGTCTATGTCGTATCAATTTACCAGTGTTTGTTACCATGTTACACAGTGTGGAAAACTGACACGCAAGTGACTCTGTTATCATTGCTCATAAGTACAGATTTTCATAATTCCAACTATTTAAATTGACCACACACACACACACACACACACACACACACACACACATATATATATACACATATATATGTCATGTATATACTGTTAACCACAAACTTTTAAAGTCAAAAGAATTATGTCACTTGTTGGCAGTCTTTCAGTGAAAATACCAATTAATGCCAGCAAGCAACCTGTTGTCGTCACTCTCCTAACCTTAAAATGGCTTGAAGGATTAATTTTCCATGTGAAATTAATACAACATATTCAAGATAGACATAGCATACATCAGACTAAGACTAATACCAATTATTGTTTTAGAACAAACCTCTGGGTAAAAAGTTAATAATACAGATATGCTATTACCTTGATTTTGGGCTTAATTGTTTGTAGACAGCTTTATAACTTATACATTGCCTAATATAGCTTAATGCCTTTGAAAACAACCATTAGCAAAACTCTTAATTTAACCTTTTTTCCACCCGACATGCCCTTCCCTTCTACCCTTCTGAGTCCTTGCTTACAATGTGCATGTTTTAGTTTCCTTCTATTATTTTTTAAGTAAAATCTTAATCATCCTTTAAGAACTTTTCCTGAAGTCAAATTAACTACTTCTATTTTTACTTTGGTTATTAATTTGTGTTCTAACACTTTGCTTTGAGGCTGGGACTGTAATCAGCACATACTTCTATGAAAGAGATACATAGGATAAACCATCCTTAAAAGTAAGGAATACAAATAAGTAAAATTCCGTCTAGAAAGCAAGCATTTGAAAATAATTTTCTGAGGGGACTAGATTGCTCAGTGAGTCAGGGGATTGATTCCTACCACCTACATGATAGTTCATAGTCATCTGTATCTGTAGCTCCAGGATATGAAATGCTCTCTTATGAAGTCTGTGGGTACTATACCTAAAGGGGATACACATACACACAAGGTAGCAAATCACTCATACATATTTTATAAATAAATGTAGAAAGAAAGAAATGATTCTTTCAGTGAAAAGTTTAACTGAGCTACATGATTCAATAACTTTCATTTATAATGACTATCTTGTTTAATAAGAGTATTAACTTTAAGTGAAAATTTTCTGTCCCATAGACTATCATCTTTTGCTTTGGATTTTACACATCTTAGTACTGTTTTTTTCAGTTGTCTTCACGAGTCCAAAGACAAGCTGGAGCACTGGTGATATCTTCTGTCACTTTTCTACAAAATTCTTCACAGAGACTTGGAGAAAAAGATCTAAAAATAATCAAACTGCCACCACCATCATTACAATGTCAACTTTTTAACTTTTGGGGAACGACTGACATATATTAAGTGCATAGAGACATGGACTCACAAAGTAATCTGTCTTTTTCATGATTATTGCTATTCAGAATAAAGATGGTTACTTTTGAAATTACCATTTAAACACTCACTATAAAAAAGTAGTCTGCCACTGTATTTTCTCAATGATAAGGGAGAATGTATCATTTTAGAGATTTATTCTTCCTAAGGAATTCATAAACCTTTTCTATGGTTAAAATAAATGTCAGGGTTATAATGGTAATGTCAGCGATGCTTGCAAAGATAATGACAAAACAGTGGAATTGGAATCAGTGAATAAGTTTAAATAAAAATTAAGTGTGGCTAGAAATATACAACTGGAAAAAAAAAAAAAAACAAGAGGCAACCTGATGGCACCCTAGACCAGTACAATTATAGAAATGTATTGTAGCACAGAATCATGTAAGTGCTTTTGTATTCAAGATGTAGGATCTGCCAAACCAGCCCAAACTAGAGAACAAGGACCAGCTATCATCTGTATATCCATAAAATTAAAAATCACATGTCTGTTACTATGACACATCAGAAAATCCTGAATGAGAACCAAAATATTGCTGAGCCCATTTTGCTAGAACTATGTATGTATCATACAGAAGAAAGGAATATTTAACCAAAAATCAATTATAGTGTTCAGGCTAAATCTTATTAAATTCCTGTAAGGCTGAAAAAGTACCTTGCTGTAGATTAAATTTCCACAATCATATGAATGAAGTTATGGCTTAGACTCATTAACCATGTTAAATATCCCATCTATATGTTGGTGTCTAGGTGTTCATTTTCAATCCCTTAGGAGTCAGTGGAAGGCAAATATTTGTGAGCTAAAGGAAAGCCTGATACACATATTCAGTTCCAGTCCAGAGAAGGCAGCATATTGTGGCCCTGTCTTGAAAAACAAAACAAAACAAACAACATTCAAAGCAAAGTTCAATACTTCTGATTCCTTAAACACTTTTTGAAATTTTTAAAAAGTTAAACAAGAAAATTGTAGATGAGAATATAAAGATATCTATTTAGTAAATCACAAAAATTATGGAATTTTCCTTAGTATATTATTTCAATGATTCTATTGTCTTAAATCTCAAAATAAATACAAACATTAATTCATTACTTGCATGTTAAGAATTATATTTTATATGGGTCTATTTTCATTCTTCTACATGTTGATATCCAGTTATGCCAGCACCATTTGTTAAATATGCTTTCTTTTTTTTCCATTTGCTATTTCTTTCTTCTTTGTCAAAATCAGGTGTTCGAAGGAGTGTGGATTAATATCTGGGTCTTCTATTTGGTTCTATTGGTCCTCCTGTCTGTTCTTATGCCAGTACCAGGATGTTTTCAGTACTGTAGCTCTGTAGTAGAGTTTGAAGTCAGGGACTGTTATTCCTCCAGAAGTTTTTTATTGTACAGGATTGTTTTGGATATCCTGGGTTTTTTGATATCCATATGAAGTTGAGTACTTTTCTTTTGAGGTCTGTGAAGAATTTTGCCAGACACAGAAAGACAATTAGCACATATACTCACTCATAGATGGTTTTTAAACATAAATCAAAGAAAACCAGCCCACAAACCACAATTTCAGAGAACTTAGACAACAATGAGGACACTAAGAGAAACTTACATAGATCTACTCTACATGGGACATACCAAAAGACATGATCTCCTGAGTAAATTAGGAGCATGGGGTCTTTTGGAGAGGGTTGAAGGGGGAAGGGGAGAGGCAGGGAGGGGAGCAGAGAAAAATATAGAGCTCAATAAAAATCAATAAAAAGAATTATATTTGAAATATGAATAGCATACATATTAATGCATATAATGTAAACAAATATATTTACCCACCTCTTATTTCTTCTATAGATTTACATATTTTATAAGCAAAATGAAATGCTCCAAATAAAGAAATATTATGTATCATTATACTCTCTGTTTTATTATATTACAAACTCAAAAATGCATGTCTTTGTAGAATTATTATAAAAGTCTACTGTAATTTGTAAGTAATGGAAAGTTTCAAACTATGAAAGATAAGTAATCATACTTTTCAAGTTAGTATCTCTCATAAAGTGGAAGATCGGTTGCTGCTTATTCACTGAGATAATATAAAGAAGAGGCATTGCATAAAGAATGAAATTCTCTCATTGTTACTATTGTGGAGACATAAAAGGGAGAAAAGATCCAAGATGAGAGAGGCAATATTGGCATTAGGATGCTGTTATGAAATGGATTGACAAAGTAAATCAAGAGTGCTACCTGGACTATGTGAGAAACGACACTAATTGCTACATAGAGCCTTAGTGGTGCAATTGAAAGTTCTGAAGCTTTATTGTGGGGCAAAATTTCTCTAGAGATGCTAGCTGAAACCACTCACTATTTAAACTCATTTTCTAAAATCTTTACAATATAAATAAAACATGTTATGAATATGGATAAAGATTAAATGAGATAGCTATAAATTATACTATATTTACAAAATAATCTTTCAAAGGAAGTTTTATGCATGTTACTATTTGTAAATTATGTTGAACAATCACCCATATACAAAAGAAACATACAAGAAAATAATAAATTCTACTCTGTTATATGTTTTGTGATTGTGTGTGTTAGCTGTTCATATGTGTTAGTTTGTGCCTGTATGTTTCAGTATATGTGTAATTGTGGTTTAAAGGCAAGGGTTCTACCACCAATCTACCCAGTCATAGACAAATTTGTGGCCATCTATTCTCTTGAGTTTTGACTGAGGTCACTTGTTGATTTCCCAGTTGTTCAGACCTGAAATAGTAGGACAGAAACTGTATTATTACATCACTGCTTGGCCTTTTCAGTTTGGCATATTTCTAGCTAACTCTTACATCTTAAATTAACCTATTTCTATTATCTTATTTTTACCACGAGACTTTTGGTTTCCCAGGAAGTCTTTCCCCTCTAGCGGCTACATGGCATTTTCTCGACTCTGTCTAGTCTTTCCTCCTCTATCTGCTTGGAATTTCTGCCCAAAGAAATAGGCCCAAAGCAGCTTCTTTATTAACCAATGGTATCTACAGCATATAGAGAGGAATCCCTTATCACTTGGCAGTAGAGACTAACAGCTCTCAGTTTTTGTGAAAGAAGAGAAGTGGAGGCTGAATTACATTTGATTAATGTAGTAAAAGATATAACTATGCTCCTGAAGACAAGGAAGGCCTAAAGAGCAACATCTTTTCCAAAAAGACATAGGGAGAATTGGTGAAGGGAACTTCCAAGTACATCAATAATCAAAGCTGAAGATTTTATGCAAGTTGTGGGTTGAGACCAATGCATTATAAGGCAATAAATATTCTGAAGATAATTGGAAGGAAGTGAGCTCAGGGGAAATAATGAAGTATAAATGGCAGTGTTACTAGAAGCATTACAGTCATTAATCCAATCCTCAAAGAAGCACTATAGCTGCATTAAGTAAGTTAGAATTTAGACAATATAGATTTAGAGTTTGACAATATGTCTTTCTTAGTTAGATATCAATATCCCACTTTTATCTTATATAATTTTTCCTGCTTACTTCCAACTCCAAAATTGGCGTGCCCAAAGCAGCATGTTTAGTGTAGAGGCTTGAGGTTTAATAAGTCTTTTACAAAGAAAGATTCCTGTATTTATAGAATTAATGTATGTATTAACAAAGGAGAGTGTGCTGATGAGAACTAATTCAGGACATTCAGCATAACTATAGAGTTGTGAGTTCATAAAAACTATAATTTTGGAAGTACAGAAATTCCTTTACCAATATTTAACCTTGAATTAGATTATATATCTTCATTAGATTGTATATCTTCAGGAAATATAAAAAATATGACAATGTAAAACAAATTTGAAGCAGAATTATAATTTACCTCATTTTTTATTTATAAGTATGTTTAAAATAAATACTTATTGAATATTAGCATAAGATTATTCTTAGAAGTTCATTAAACTTATAAAGTCTAATTAGTATATATTTTAAAGTTGTGAACAATTTGCATACCATTATTTCACTGCAGTAATAAGACTAAAAATATTAAAAAATGAAAAATACCATTTATGCACAATTACTACATTAGCATGTGTGTTGTGCTTGTTCAGGTCATGTTTAGGCACACATGTTGGTAAAATTTTCAGAGGATCACTTATGCTTCGGATACACAATCTCATAGCAAACTCTGTGATAGTCTGATTCCTACAATGTTTCTCCCTCCTCTTCCACAAGAGCCCTGAGCTTTGTGTGCAGCATTTGCATTGTAGATTCATCTGTTTTGACTGGGATCCACAATTCAGAGTTCCATAGGAAAGAGCACATCAACTGATTTTCTAATACCAGTGCTAGGCATGAAAACATACATGCAAGCAACATAATACAGATTGAGCAGATTCTATTTATACATTTAAATATGTATACATACATATACTCGTATTTTTATGTATTTTATAAATTTTATATAACTCAAAATTATATTACGTGAACATTTGAATTTATATACATGTAAGCCGAGACTGCTTGTTTGTTTCCCTTGCTGTGCAAATCTGAATAATCACATATAAACTATATTAATCACAACACTTTTGGCCAATGATTCAGGCCTATTTTTAACTAACTCTTACATACTAAATTAACCCATTTCTTTTAATCTATATACCATGAGGCTGTGGTCTACCATTAAGATTCTGGCAGACATATTTCTCTTTTGGCAGCTACATGACATCTCTTTGACTCTGCCTACTCTCTCTCTATATCTCTTCCAGTCTGGCTATATTCTGCCCTGCCATAGGCCAAAGCAACTTTATTCATTAACCAATAAAAGGAACATATACAGAAGGACATCTCACATCATACAAATATTATATTATACTGTATATATATATATGCCTAAATACATGATATGTGTTATAAAATTATTTTTATGTTATTGTTTTAATATTTTGCAAATATCTTCCTACATTATTATTTTCATATTTTATAAGTATATTATTGTATATTTAGTCATGCACACATGTAGATACATAATACATGTATGTAACTACAGTTAATGACAAAAGAGGTTGTGGATTTGAAAGTGTAAGAAGTGGAAGAAGGGTTTGAGAGGAGCAAAGGAAAGAAATTATATAATTATATTATAATCATAAAATGAAATATTTAAAGAACATAAATTGCTGCTGCTATGCAATAGCTATACATTCATTCCAAGACAGGTATTACATCTTTCCTTTTTTCTTATGTAACATATATGATGACAGACAGGAGAGTTTTAAAAAAGATATGATTAACACCATGAAAATGTCAATGTGTGATTCTTGTGAATCTGGTGGAATGGGGGCTGATGGAGAAATTCTAAAGGCAAAGTTTCTCTCTTACAAGGAAATGCTCTTTATCATTTGAGACCTTACCATGAATGGGAGTCAATAAAAATATGAAGTTTTAAGAAATTATGCTATGCTAGAATACTCATAGAATATTCAAAAATCCAAAGTCAAATGAGGATAGCAAATTAAGCTGGCAATAGACAGCAGAAAAACTAAAAAATGAAATGTAACTCAGAAATGAGAGGACACAGTGATTAGTAGCAGCAGAAACAGGGACAGAATAAGCGTAGTTCACATTTTAAGAGGCCATTATCATTGTAAAACACACCCTTGTATTATACAGAGTTCAGAAATAAAAAGTGCAACTAACTCCTTTGAAATTGTAAACTTGTAAACTTGATCTGATAACTATTTTCTATCTTGCTTCATCATTGTAAATCACATGTGGTGAGGTTGCTTCAGTTAGTCAGGGATGACTATTTCTGTATCTATGTATCAAATGCGGCATCAGAGAGAACTGGACCATGACAGGTCTCCCACACAGTGATCTGCATGTGCTAAAAGTTGATGACTTAAAGAAACGCACTAAAGAGACAGGTGAAGCATACAAAATTGCTTTTGCTAAACTCACTCACCTGGAAAATGAGCCCCGCAGTGTTTAGGAATGACTAACAGAAACTGGGAGAGAAGAGGATTTCCTTAGTACACCTCACCTGTTTTGAACCTTGCAAAATTAACTGAGTAAAAAAGAAAATGAAAAGAATAACAAATAACACTATATTGCAAATTTGTCTCAAAATACATTTCAATGCAACTTCTAGCTTTTTGTTTTTCTGTTAAGCAGTCTTTAGTTAAAGCAGGTTTTCAGTCAGCACTATGGAAGTCAAAAGAGCCTAGTGATTCTGGTTTTTCTCTCCTTTTCTCTTTCACTCCTTCCTCTGTAACTTTATTGTGATCATAAAAATTCCTACCAAAGTCCAACTATACATACAAACACTGCTGCACGCTCTTCCTCTACTGTGCTTGCTTTTCAAATGAGTACCATTTAAATTATTAAATTTTAAACACACAAGCAGAAAGTTGAGGGTGAATACACACTACTCAGGCTCTTCAAGTGATATCTGATGTTTCATACACGGATGAGTCTCCTTTTTCATAAAGCACTTTATGGGTACAAGTGGGAAAATACGATGGAATATGCAGTTTGTGAGTGGACAGTGACAAGTTGACTTTTGTGACTCTAAAGAGAGATTTTCTCCGAAAGCATGAGAACTATTTATTAGACGAGTTCTTAAAAGAAGGTTGAACTTCAGAGAGACTCCTCTGACTCCCTGGCTCTAGGAAACCAGCTATCATGCCGTTGGAAGGTTTTGGAGATGACCACCTGCAAAGACCTGACAATAACTTCTAACAGTTACGAACCATCATGTGCTGAAAGCCAGTATGAGAAGAAAACCTTACTCTTAAACAATAAAGAACTAAATTCTACCAATAACCACTGAGCCTGGGAGATGGCCAGAAGCATCAACTCATGTTATAACCTGGCCTGAATATTTTGCTAAATCAGCTCTACTAAGATAAGCATACCTTTTATTATGCTCTATTTTTGTATGAAAGAAATAAAAAGTAAATGTATGACAATTTTAACTTAGAGTGCAATAAGATTACTTTTCTATTTTGATGATGTGTTCTCCTTTAAACTAGGTTCCCTAGATCCATAAGGCCTATATCTCTGTTAATGAAGTGACTCCAATTGCTGGGCTCCTGCATCCTCAACCCCTTCCCTCCTATAATCATTCCAATTCTGTTCTTAGTGTCATAGTTCTGTTTGGTGAATGACACAACCTGGTAAAAATTAATTTTATGAGTCACCCTATGTAATTTTTGTTTTGTACATTTTCTGTGGTGGAACTATTTTAAAAATAATGCAAAATATAAAGATATTTGCTTGAAGAATCCCTGATCTGGTGCAGTGGAGTTCCATCTGGACAGGTGAGTGTGTGCGACCCTGGGGCAACCTGCCCTGGAAGAGAGCTTAGCCCCCTTACCCCAGCTCCTGGTGCAGGGTTCTTTGGTTCTCTCCCAAGCTTTCCCTAGTGTATTCAAGTGTCCTGCTCCTGTACTACGGCGATCCACCCAAAGGGGTGAGAGTCTGGCCTCCA
Source organism: Arvicola amphibius (assembly GCF_903992535.2). Taxonomy (NCBI): domain Eukaryota; kingdom Metazoa; phylum Chordata; class Mammalia; order Rodentia; family Cricetidae; genus Arvicola; species Arvicola amphibius. The sequence continues at coordinate 21,230,328 of NC_052047.1, forward strand.
GGCAGGTCTGAGGATTCCTGCAAGAGAGCGTGGGCTTCTTCAGATTGTGCTGCAAGGAATAGCTCCTGCTCCAGCACTGAGGAGATCCAATCAGATTCAGTCACAGCAAAGATTGGTCTAAGACACCAAGTACCTCCTGGCTCCATTTGAAGGAAGAGATGGGCAGGTGCTAATGCAAGAACTCCTCCAACAACATGAAAGGCAACATGACATCACCAGAATCCAGGCATTGAAAACCCTACACCAGAAGAAACAGAAAAAACCGACCTTAAACAGTACTTTATGAAAATAATAGAGGACCTTAAACAGGAGGTAAAAACTGCCATAAAGAAATGGAGATGACAAACAAAAAGGTAGATGAAATAAATAAATCTCTCAAAGATACCCAAGAAAAAAAAGAAAAAGCATTCAAACAGGTAAGGGAAACAGTACAAGACCTGAAAAATGAAATGGAGGTAATGAAGAAAACACAATCCGAGGGAAGACTGGAAATGGAAACTCTGAGTAAACGAACAGAAACTACAGAGGCAAGTATTACCAACCAAATACAAGAGATGGAAGAAAGGATCTCGGACTCTGAAGATACTATAGAGGAAATAAACTCACAGATTAAAGAACAAAACAAATCCAACAAATTCTTAACACAAAACATCCAGGAAATCTGGGACACCATGAAGACCAAACTTAAGAATAATTGGGGTAGAAGAAGGAGAAGAACTGCAACTCAAAGGCCCAGAAAATATATTTATTAAACAAAATTATAGAAGAAAATTTCCCCAACCTAAAGAAGGATATTCCTATGAAGCTACAAGAAGCCTACAGAACACCAAATAGACTGGATCAAAAGAAAGCATCCCCACGCCATATAATAAACACAAAACATACAGAATAAAGAACAGATATTAAGAGCTGCAAAGGAAAAAGGTCAAGTAACATATATAGGGAAACCTATCAGAATTACACCTAACTTCTCAATGGAAATCATGAAAGCCAGAAGGTCTTGGATAGATGTGCTACAGACACTAAGGGAACATGGATACAAGCCTAGACTACTATACCCAGCAAAGCTTTCATTCACCATCGATGGAGAAAACAAGATATTCCAGGACAAAAACAGATTTAAACAATACGTAGCCACAAATCCAGCCTTGCAGAAAGTAATAGAAGGAAAATCACAAACCAAGGAGTCCAACAATGCTCACAATAACTCAGACATCTAGCCCGACCTTTCACCAGCACAACTCAAAGAAGGGTAACACACAAGCTCTACTACCAGAAAAAAAATGACAGGAGTTAACAACCACTGGTCATTAATATCACTGAATATCAATGGACTCAATTTACCTATAAAAAGGCACAGGCTAAGAGATTGGATACAAAAACAGGATCCAACATTCTGCTGTTTACAAGAAACACACCTCAACCACAAAGACAGACATCTACTCAGAGTAAAGGGTTGGGAAAAGGTTTATCAAGCAAATGGTCCTAAGAAACAAGCAGGTGTGGCCATACTAATTTCTAACAAAGTTGACTTCAAACTAAAATCAATCAGAAGAGATGGAAAGGGACACTTTATACTCATAATAGGAAAAAAACATCAGAATGAAGTCTCAATCCTGAATATCTATGCCCCTAATATAAAAGCACCCACTTATGTAAAAGAAACATTACTAGAACTCAAGGCAGCCATCAAACCACACACATTAATAGTAGGAGACTTGAACACTCCTCTCTCACCAATGGACAGGTCAATCAGACAGAAACCTAACAGAGAATTGAAAGACTTAATGGAGGTAATGAACCAAATGGACTTAACTGACATCTATAGAACATTCCACCCAAATAGGAAATAATATACATTCTTCTCTGCGGCTCATGGAACCTTTTGGAAAATTGACCATATACTCGGTAACAAAGCAAACTTCCACAGTTACAAAAAAATATTAGTAACCACCTGTGTCTAATCGGATCACCATGTATTAAAATTAGAATTCAACAACAATGCTATCCCCAGAAAGCCTACAAACTCTTGGAAACTGAACAGTCAACGACTGAACCACACTTGGGTCAAGGGAGAAATAAAGAAAGAAATTAAAGTCTTTCTTGAATTTAATGAAAACAAAGACACAACATACTCAAACCTATGAGACACAATGAAAGCAGTGCTAAGAGGAAAGTTCATAGCACTAAGTGCCCACTTAAAGAAAACGGAGAAAGCACTCATTGGAGACTTAACAGCACACCTGAAAGCTCTAGAAAAAATAGAAGCAGATTCACCTAGGAGGAGTAGAAGTCTGGAAATAATCAAACTGAGGGAAGATATCAACAAAATAGAAACACAGAAAACAATCCAAAGAATCAATGAAACCAAAAGCTAGTTCTTGGAGAAAACCAACAAGATTGACAAACCCCTAGCCAAACTAATCAAACGGCAGAGAGAGAACACACAAATTAATAAGATCAGAAATGAAAAGGGGGACATAACCACAGATACAGAGGAAATTCAGAGAATCATTAGATCTTACTACAAAAGCCTGTATGCCACAAAATTGGAAAATGTAAAAGAAATGGACATTTTTTTAGATGAGTAACACATACCAAAGTTAAACCAGGACCAGGTGAACAATCTAAATAGCCCTGTTAGTCACGAAGAATTAGAAATTGTTATCAAAAACCTCCCTACCAAAAAAAGCCCAGGACCAGATGGCTTCAATGCAGAATTCTACCAGAACTTCCAGAAAGACCTAATACCTATACTCCTTAAGGTATTTCATAATATAGGAACAGAACAGTCATTGCCAAATTCCTTATATGAGGTTACAGTTACCCTGATACCTAAACCACACAAAGACTCAACCAAGAAATAGAATTACAGGCCAATCTCACTCATGAACAATGACGCAAAAATTCTCAATAAAATACTGGCAAACCGAATCCAAGAACACATTAGAAAAAATATCCACTACGATCAAGTAGGCTTCATCCCAGAGATGCAGGGCTGGTTCAACATACAAAATTCTATCAATGTAATCCATCATATAAATAAACTGAAGGATGAAAACCATATGATCATCTCTTTAGATGCTGAAAAAGCATTTGACAAAATTCAGCACCCTTTTATGATATCTCTTCAATATGGTGCTTGAGGTTCTAGCAATAGCAATAAGACAACATAAGAGGATCAAGTGGATTCGAATTGGAAAGGAAGAAGTTAAACTTTCGTTATTTGCAGATGATATGATAGTGTACATAAGCGACCCCAAAAACTCCACCAAAGAACTCCTACAGCTGATAAACTCCTTCAGTAACGTGGCAGGTTACAAGATCAATTCCAAAAAATCAGTTGCCCTCCTATACACAAAGGATAATGAAGCAGAGAGGGAAATCAGAGAAGTATCACCTTTCACGATAGCCACAAATAGCATAAAATATCTTGCGGTAACTCTAACCAAGGAAGTGAAGGATTTATTTGACAAGAACTTTAATTCTCTGAAGAAAGAAATTGTAGAGGATACCAGAAAATGGAAGGATCTCCCTTGTTCGTGGATTGGGAGGATCAACATAGTAAAAATGGCAATTATACCAAAAGCAATCTATAGATTCAATGCAACCCCCAACAAAATTTTTCACAGACCTTGAGAAGACAATAATCAACTTTATATGGAAAAACAAGAAACCCAGGATAGCCAAAAGAATCTTATACAATAAAGGAACTTCTGGAGGCATTACCATTCCTGACTTCAAACTCTATTGCAGAGCTACAGTACTGAAAACAGCTTGGTATTGGCATAAAAACAGAGAAGTTGACCAATGGAATCGAATAGAAGACACAGATTTTAACCCACAAACCTATGAACACCTTATTTTTGATAAAGGAGCCATAAGTACACAATGGACGAAAGAGAGCATCTTCAACAAATGGTGCTGGCATAACTGAATGTCAACCTGTAGAAGAATGAAAGTAGATCCATATCTATCACCATGCACAAAACTCAAGCCCAAATGGAATAAAGACCTCAATATTAATCTGAACACACTGAGCCTGATAGAGGAGAAAGTGGTCAGTACTCTACAACATATGGGCACAGGAGACCGTTTCCTACGTATAACCCCAGCAGCACAGACATTAAGGGCAACATTGAATAAATGGGACCTCCTGAAGCTGAGCAGCTTTTGTAAAGCAAAGGACACTGTCACTAATACACAAAGGCAGCCTACTGACTGGGAAAAGATCTTCACCAACCCTGCAACTGACAAAGGTCTGATCTCTAAAATATATAAGGAACTCAAGAGACTAGACTTCAAAATGCTAATTAACCCATTTAAAAAATGGGGCTCTGAACTGAACAGAGAATTCTCAACAGAAGAAGTCCAAATGGCCAAAAGACACTTAAGGTCATGTTCAACCTCCTTAGCTATCAGGGAAATGCAAATCAAAACAACTTTGAGATACCATCTTATACCTGTCAGATTGGCTAAAATCCAAAACACCAATGATAGCCTTTGCTGGAGAGGTTGTGGGGTAACGGGCACACTCATCCATTGCTGGTGGGAATGAACACTTGTGCAACCACTTTGGAAAGCAGTGTGGTGGTTTCTCAGGAAATTCGGGATCAACCTACCCCAGGACCCAGTAATTCCACTCTTGGGAATTTACCCAAGAGATGCCCAATCATACTACAAAAGCATCTGCTCAACTATGTTCATAGCAGCATTATTTGTAATAGCCAGATCCTGGAAACAACCTAGATGCCTTCAGTGGAAGAATGGATGAAGAAACTGGAATATATACATATTAGAATACTACACAGCGGTAAAAAAACAATGACATCTTGAATTTTGCAGGCAATTGGACGGAAATAGAAAACACTATTCTGAGTGAGGTAACCCAGACCCAAAAAGATGAACATGGGATGTACTCACTCATAATCGGTTTCTAGCCATAATTAAAGGACATCGAGCCTATACGTGATCCTTAGAAAACAATAAGAAGGTGAAACCAAAGAAAAACATATAGTTATCCTCCTGGATATTGGAAGTAGACAAGTTTGCCAGGCAAAAATTGGAACTTGGGGGTGGGGTGCATTGGGGGCAAGGGGAGATGGGGAGAGAAAAGCATGAAGGGGAGGATAGGGAGAGCTTGGGGGAATGGGATACTTAGGATATAGGAAGGGTGGATATGGGAGCAGGGAAGCATATATCCTTATTAAGGGAGCCATCTTAGGATTATTAAGAGACTTGACTCTAGAGGGGTTCCCAGGTATCCAGGGAGATGCCCCCAGCTAGTTCCATGGGCAGCTAAGGAGAGGGAGTCAGAAAAGGCCCTATCCTATAGCCATACTGATGGATATCTTGCATATCACCAGAAAACCTTCACCTGGCGATGGATGGAGATAGAGACAGAACCCCACATTGGAGCAAGATCCAAATGAGGAGCAGAAGGAAGGTAAACATGAGAAAGAAAGTCAGGAAACCATCTGGCGATGGATGGAGATAGAGACAGAGCCACACTTTGGTGCACCGGACTGAGCACCCAAGGTCCAAATGAGGAGCAAAGGAGGGAAAACATGAGCAAGGAAGTCTGGACTGTGAGGAGTGCTCCCATCCACTGAGATGGTGGGGCTGATCTATTCGGAGCTTACCAAGCCCAGCTGGACTGGGACTGAAAAAGCATGAGATAAAACTGATCTCCCTGAACATGGCGGACAATGAGGGCTGCTGAGAAGCCAAGGACAATAACACTGGATTTGGATCTCACTACGCATACTGGCTTTGGGGGGGGCTGGCCTGTTTGGATGCTCACCTTCCTAGACCTGGATGGAGGGGGGAGGAACTTAGACTTCCCGCAGGGCAGGGAACCCTTACTGCTCTCTGTACAGGAGAGGGAGGGGGAGTGGAGGAGGGAGGGGGTAAATGGGAGGCGGGGAGGAGGCAGAAATTTTTAATAATAAAAAGGGGAAAAAAGATATTTGCTTGCTATATATTTGCTTGTATATTTGCTGTTGCTATGTTCTCATCCACATGCATCTTTTCCAGATTTTGAATTATTAACACACTAAACTTTTTTATTAATTTTATTGAGTTGTACATTTTTCTCTGTTCCCCTCCCTTTCTCCCCTCTCCCCTTCTACCTTTCCTATCATTCCCACTCTCACAATTTACCTAGGAGATCCCGTCTTTTTCTACTTCCCATGTAGATTAGATCCATGTATGTCCCTCTAAACTTATAAATCTCTGCATGAAACCATATATGTTCTTTCATAGGACCAATTCTGTTTAGAGAGTAAATAGATAACAAGAAATAACAAGCTTTTGATTTTTTAGACAAAGAAATTGAGAGGGGAGCAGAAAAGAAAGTGGGAGCAGAGAGAAGTAAACAGGGTAGCAAAAAACTTAAGGAACATTGAAGACATGGGAAATCTCTACATGAGAACTTGTTATTTTTAAACCATATTAGAGAATAGTAAAATAGAATGTCCCTGAAACTGTGAAAAATTAAAAAATACTTAAAAAGAAAATGAAGTGGACTGAGAAGGGAGGTTAAAAGACACTTGAAGGAGATGAAGGTGGGAAATAAATACGATCAAATTGTATTGAATTGCAAAGCATTCAAGAGAAGTACAATGAAAACATTTTTTAAAATATATAACTTTTTAATAATAATAATAATATCATCTCAAGCCTGCTGTGTAAGTTCTCAGTACCTGCTTCAAGTATTTTCTCTTGTTTTTCTTCTTGTTTCACTTTTTGTTATTTTCTGGCTAATGATAACTGTAAGCCTTTGTTCATTTGTATATTTTTCCAGTACCCTTTCTAAGTCTTTGTCGGAAGAGAGATTAATTATGTCTGTTACTCTCAAGTCCACACAAATGTAACAAAGACAGCATAGTCACATAAAACAACTTTACAAATATTCATCAAATGAGCAATATAGACAGGGAGGAAATGCTGTTAGATACAGTGTCAACTAAGTTTTCCCAACTGTCCTTTATTTCTATGTATTCTCTTACAGCGTTACATGAATACAAGTCAAGTGGTTTTATGTTGTTTTAGGCTTGATGGGCTTAAGCATTTGACCAGAAGGCTTTCTCCCCTTTGCCCCCACCCATGCTGATTTCTACAATGAATAAATAGAACCAGAAAATCCTGATCAGATAAAAATGCATCCATTTTTAATATTCTATTTATCAGTATTATTTGGCATGTACATGTTTATGTGTCTGCATGGAAATTACACAGCACATGATTTTGTTAAAGAGGTACTGCACAGACAGACATTAGAAATGCTTACACACTTTAAAAAACGCTGAAATACATTTAATTAAACAAAGACATATGAGTAGTATAATTTTAAACACATGGACAAAAAGATGTTCTGACCATTTATAATAGACTTTCATGAGAGTTTCAACTGGGTTCTTTCTTTTATGGGGAAAATATTGAATAATAAGCAATGTTTTTATGAAAGAAGCTATTAAAATGAAATTGTTAGGAAGACTGCCTTTAAAATTGTCTCATGACAGCTAAGAAAAACTTAAAGAATACAATAAAAGTGTTTGAGCTTACTTTTGATTGAAATGGGTGGGAAACGAAATTGAATGAAGTTAGGCTTTGTTTATCTTTGCAAATGGAAATGAGAATTTCCATGAATATAACAATAAATAAAATACAAATACATTTTCAATTGGAATGAAATGTATTCTGGTTTAGAACTTTACATTTGAAATGCAATTTCTTTAGAAACATTTTTTTCTCCAAGGCAAATATTAAATATTATTGGAATATAGCAAAGTTATTACTGTAGTGTAAATAATCTGTAGTCTGACATTTTATTTTTTAAATAAATGATTGTCATCTGATATAATTGGAAACATATTCTATATTTACTTTATTTCGTACATAGCCAGTAGGAATTATTATGGATTAAAACATTATTTTAATATTACAGTCAAACTTCATAGTGTCTGTTTAATAAATCACAGTAATTCTGCCTGAGAGTCTTCTTTCAAGTGTTTGTATATTATTATTTTTATGGTTTTACTTTATTTCATGTACTTTATTTCATATATTTTTATATATTAAACCATCAATATTTTCCTAATCAACTCAGCATTGATTAAACTTCAGTCATTGATCCTAGACAAAATCTTACCAAATGACTTTGCAGGCAATTTTAGTTGTATAACTAAAAAAACTTTGGAGGCAATTTTAGTTGTATAACTTTCTCTAGACATCAGTAGTTGGCCAGTGAGTGTTTATTTATGTTGTTTTTGCATATTTTAATACAACAGAAATAGTCTAATGTTTCTTTTTTATTGATGGTTAAGTGAACATTCTATCCATGTTTGTGATGTATTTTTTAACCAAGTTTGGAACAGTATATTTCTATAAAGTAATCTTAAATTTCTTAAGTAATTTAAGCTTATGTCTACAGAATGGAAGTAGATATAACATTATTTCTTTTAGCTATGTAAGTCAAGGTCATCTATTCTGTCTGTGAATTTTTTTAATTTCTATTTTTTATGTAACTTATAAATGACTTCTGCTCAAATAGTTTGTTTATTTACAGACTCACTCATTCATTAAATATTAAGTTGTTAAGTTCCAGCGACAATCAATTTGGGGCCCTGGGCCATAGGAATAGGGATGTATTTTCAAAGAGCTATCATTTCAGAACTGTTAGATGTACATGAATATTCTTCAAATCTCTCAATTAAATAAGAAATTAAATATCAACAAACCAAAAAAAGTCCAGTTAAGAAATGGGATTACAGATCTAAATAAAGGATTCTCAGCAGAGGAATCTCAAGTGGTTAAGATGTGCATAAAGGAATGTTTAACATCTTTAACCATCAGGGGAATGAAAATCAAAACCACTTTGAGATTCCAGTGTACAACTGTCAGAATGGCTATGTTTAAAACACAAGTGACAGCTCATTCTGTCCAGGATGTACAACAGAAAGAACACTCCTCCATTACTGGAGAGAGTGCAGACAAGTACAGCCACTATGGTTATCAATATGGTAGAATATTCCTGCTGAAAATTGGGAAACAATCTCCTTAATAGCCAATCACACTACTCTTGGGCTTATATCCAAAGGATGTCCCTACCAAAATGATACTTCTTCCTAGCTCTGCCTCCTTTCTCCCAGCATTCTATTTAGTTTTTTCCACCTATCTACTCTGCTCTATCAACAGTCCAAGGCAGTTTCTTTATTCAATAACCAATCATTTTCACAGCATACAGAGGGGGAAATCCCACATCATCAGTTTGCAATGACTGGAGTTTTATTCCGCCTATGAATACACATATTTAAGTATATTTTTCTCTTTAAAAATAAACAGCCAATTTCATACTTGAGCTTTTGTTAAGACAAACTGCTTACATTTATGTGTGTTGCCTGCTAGATGTGGTTGCTCAGTTCCAGATATCTCTTCCTTGTCAGAGAACAGAAAGCTACATGGAAATTTTCTTCCTATGGCAATGGCAGACACTTAATAGAGCAAAGCCAGGAGTCTTAGTCAATCTGAAGTCGTTATTATGTCCTATGCATTATAATACTGCCATATATAAGGTAATTTTTTAAAATATTTATTTATTATGTATACAATATTCTGACTGTGTGTATGCCTGAAGGCCAGAAGAGGGCACCAGACCTCATTGCAGATGGTTGTGAGCCACCATGTGGTTGCTGGGAATTGAACTCAGGACCTTTGGAAGAGCAGGCAATACTCTTAACCATTGAGCCATCTCTCCAGCCCCCGATATAAGTTAAGGTATGGAGAAACACACCCCATGAAGTGAATAATATTTCATAGGCAGGTACAACTTAATTGAAAAGAATAGGGTTTATACTTTTGTTATGGACTGTGGGCATGAGTTAGAGAGTATTGGTATCTAGTGATGGTTGTTAAACAACATGCTAATATTATATTTATATTATATTAATATAGTTATTTATATTAACTGCATCAAAAATGCTATAACTTTTGCAATCTATAACTGGAAATAAAGTAAAAAGACTTTGGTTGTGTAATCATTTTTTTTTAATTTGGAGAACTACACTGTGTGTTTCATGGTGTAACTCAAAACTGTTACATTTTCTGATGTATTCATTATCAGTTTCTGTACACTTTCTGATGTGAGCTTATACATGAAGTACAGGTATAAAACTGTGTCTGTGGGTCAGGAGGCTTTCTGCAGTAAAATCACACAAATCCTTGCTTTGAATTAGCTTGTAGGTTATTTCCAGATCAGGGAACTAGTAAACCTTTTACCTTAAATATACATTTTCTGATCATTACATGCAGAACTATTCTTTTTATTCAAAGTAATATACATATGTATATTATATATATGTATGTATGTGTGTATACTATACATAATGATTATATTTATACTATATATAGACATATATATCAATACATCAATATAAACTTATTTAGAGCTTTTTAGAAATAGTTATAGTCATTGATAATTTGCATATGAAGATATGTTTTAATACTTGTAATAGTATATGATTTTCTTTTGTTTTTTTGCGAGAGTCTCAAGTAGTTAAGGCAGGTCAGACCATATAGCACCAAGTCTAATCTTAAACTTATGTTCTTCTTTTTTATATTTTTTATAGTGAGTCTAGCATTTAGTGGCTGAGCCATCTCTCCAGCCCATTAAACTTATGGTCTTCTTATCTTCACCATCCATTAAAAGGATTACATCTCCTACTACAGTTGTTAAATAGATTCTCACTGGATTATATTTTAGTATTCCTTAGGATCTGTAATCCTAGGAGCGAGGATATTGAAGTATCTATAAAAGGAGTTACAAAGATCATGGGATAATTTTATATATATATATCAAAAGTAATGTTACCTAAAACCTACAGATATTAAAGTATTATTCCTTGCATTCATGAATTTAATTTTCACACACATTCTGTAATTTATAGATTACTTTCAATTCCTTTTCTGACATAGATCATTCAAAATATGCTCAATATTCATTAAGTAGAAGAAAGTCTTACCTTAACAAAAATTTACTTCAGATACATCTGCAGATTGAAGAAAAGTATCTATTTTGATGTATGTGCAACTTTCACAAATAAAGTGAAAAACATAATGTTATTTATGTCTATGCATTTCTCTACTCAGAGAGGATATGAGATACACACACACATATATAATTTTTGCATATTTCTATATCCATGTGTATATAATATACCTGAAACTACATGATAAGTTAGTTCATTTGTATGTGCCTACATGTTTATTTGTATGTGTGTGAAGGCAGGCATATGTCCTCATATCATTGATTATATTTTCATACATATTAATAATTAATAATCTTTCAAGTAATCAAAAGATAAATTTACTCTCCACATTCAAAACAATAATTTAAGTTGTAGAATAGGTAAACATGGAAAGGAAGGAAGAGTGATACATTAGGTATTAAGTTAGTCTGCTGTTGTGTTTAAAAGTGATGAGAGGTATGGACAGCCACTCTTTGAAAGAGTCAACCAAACATTTTCTTGTGGTGACATATAATATATTTTCCTAATTGAAGACTGACAGAAGAGTTTAAAGCTATATAAATATTAAGATAATTCGAATACATATTTTCTAGCTCATTCTGTTTATTACTTTTAAATTCTTATAAAATTTCAAAGTTCCATATTTCTATTATATATGCACATGTTGTATATAGATATAATATATGTATTTGTGCATATATACACATATATACATATACATATAGATACACAGTAATGGCTAGCCATATACAAAATTTTTACAAGCTGTTTAAAGATATAACATTAAATGAGAACATCTTAGAACTTCAAAGAACAGCTTAATTATACTTTTATTAATTACTTTTTGTGGCAAAATTATTTTCACATACTATAATTTAGTTATCTAAATCAGGTCAGCAAATCTGAAAGCAATTAACAATTAAAAATTAAGCTTACACATGAAATGTGATTTGCTATCAGCATTATTTTTCAGCTACCAATTTGGAACTAATAATTAAACTAATAATTAAACCTTAGCAATTATTTCTCTTAATTTTGAGATTACAGTTTTGTATTATTTAATACAGTATGCTAACAATTTAGATTAATGACATTATTAGAAAAAAATGTTCCTTATTCTAGTTCTTATTCTTGTTTGATTATAATATTTTTGTGATACAAGCATTTAATAGTAGAACCCATGAGGTTTTCTGTTGTATAATACAGTTAAACACTCAGTCATGATGTTAATTTCTATGATTTCAAGTAACTGTGATGAAATGCTTTCAAAATTAGAAATGTAATACTTCAGGAATCATTTGTAAGTTTGAGATTGGATGCAACTGCCAATGAGAAGCAGGCAGTATTAGCACTGTTTAGCTTACCAAATTTCCAAGCCACATGTTTCTTCAATTAATAACATTCTAGAGGTAAATATGACACATTTAAAGAGTTGACACATGGTAGTTCTATATTTATAAGTAACAATGTCCTTGTGAATAAGTTCACCTTTATATGTTGGTTTCAAAGCAATGACAATGATAATGGAAAAAAGCACTAGGGATTCATTCTATTTGATTACTTATTTTTCTTTTGAAATTTAAAGGCATGAAATCCCTTACCCTGAAATGGAGAAAAATTATTTTGACTCTACTGCTGTTGCATAAATTTCTCTTTACCTGTATATTTCCAAAGAGAATTAAAAGTTTATACAAGTGTTCCTGTTACTAATACATAATTTTCAAAATCAACATTTTTGGTTTTGTTGGTCCTGTTATTTAAGCTCAAGCATTCTAATATGTTCTGTTTTACTCTACAAATTCTAATTATCTAATAAAAAGTTTAATTAATATGTCACACAGCAAGTCTCAAATGATTAAAACATGTTCCCCAAAGCACAGGCAGAGCAGGAGGTAATTGCAGATCCCCCAACCATTTGCTACTGATGTTCTTCCTTCCTATCTGTAATATTTAAAGTTTTCTATTTTTCATTTAGTCATGAAGTTTTATGGACAATATTTAGAGATCAAATTCATGTTCAAACTATGAAAACCTAATGATATACTAAGAAAACACAATAGAGTATAAACAGAATCCACATATGTTATCATTTGATAGTACCCATCAAACTAAACAACTCTGAAAAAGATAAATTATTGTTTTCAAAGTTTTAGTAACATGGATTCTGGAACACGTTTCTTAGGAAGGTCCCTGTTGATTGTAAAAGGAAGAAAAATAGAAGACAAATATAAAATGAACATTTTTTTCCTTTGCCTGTATACATGCTTTTGTATGTGTGTATAGGAATAATAAAATGAGTGTAAATTTCTAAAGTAATTGAAGAAGCAAGTGAGAAATTCTTTATTTGTTGCTGTATTTGAGATGAAAAATTTCAAAATTTATTTATCTATTATATTCACTTCATATACTTCATTTTTACAAATTCAAATAATATTATAGAGAACATAGAAGCATTAAATTTTCATGAAACTATTCTAATAGCCTTTTTTTCAGAATTTTTGGCACATACTCAAAGTCACACATCTTATTTTCTATTAAAATATATCTTACTTTAACTACATTCTATCTATTCATTGTTTTGCTGTCTTTCTGAACCCCAGAAATCAGTGACCTTTTACTATTTCATGGATTTGCCTCAGGTAGAATACTATAGACTGAACACAAATTACATATACTTTTCAGGCTGACTTCACTAACTATGCAACACATGTGTATATATGCCTTGTCCTTTTCCTTTGGGCCTAATTATTTTTAATTAATTTAAAATATTCTACTTTGTATTTAGTTCATAAAATTTTTTTAGACTTGTGATAATCAATAAAACTGCTCTAAGTTCAGTATCTGATGTAGATATAAATTTCTATTTGGTAAATGCCTAGAAAAACGATTGTTCAAACATCTTATAATCATCTCAATGGGTCATAAAAAACTATCAAATTGTTTTCCATACCTTTAAATTTTATAATTTAATTTCATTTTAATCAGCACTGGAAAGATTCCCGTACTTACATATATTCAACAATATGTCCTTTTTTCTAAGATTATTTGACAGTCTATAAGATTAGTATTAGGTAGTAATTGTTTCACATGACAATTTTATGATGATACATAATGTTCAACATTTTCTCTTTGACTTATTTCCCACTTGTTTGTTTTCTATAACAACATGTCAAATCAGATATTTGCAAGATTTACAATACTGTCTTCTTCTAGTTGTTTAGAATTCAAAATAATTTTATTCTTTGCATTTCTGGACTGACACCAAGGGAGACAGCATAGGATCAAAATAGGCCCTCTGCATCTGGGTGACAGTTGTGTAGTTTTGTCTTTTATGGGGCTCCTAGCAGTGGAATCAGGACATGTCTCTGATGCATGAGCTGGCTATTTGGAACCTATTTCCTATGGTAGGATTCCTTGCCCAGTCTTTATGAAAAGAGGATGAGCTTGGTTCTGCCTCAACTTGATATGTTTATTTTACTCCCATGGAAGAGCTGACTCCTTCTAAAAGAAAGAGAGGAAGAATGGATGGGTGGGATAGGAGGTCAGGGGAGGGAACAAAAGAGGAGGGAGATGAAACTGTAGTTGGTATGCAAAATTAATTAATGAAAAAAAATAAATATGTTTTAAAGTCTATTTCTAACCCATAAATGGTTCTATTTTCATAATAGAAACCACTTTAACAATGTTCTTATTATAAACTTTTTTCATAGATTATGCTTTTGTTATTTTATGAATAAATTTCCTAACTTAATTAAGACTTTTTAATTATTTACTATGTTACCATCTGTATTTTGATAGTTTTCCATCTTACATTTATGTTTATGATCCTTTTGGGATGATTTTTATGAAGTGAATAAGATCTGCCTGTATATTTTAGATATGAAATGAATTTTTAGTTGTTTAAGAGTATATATGACTTTAAGCACTTGCATTTTTCTCTTGAATTTCATTTACTTTTTTGTGAGGGAGAAACTATTTGATCATGTCTGTTTTGGCATTTCTGCTGTTTGCCGTTGAACAGTACAGATTCATTGCCAATATCAATCCATCTCTGTAAATTTATAGTGAGTATGAAGTCAACTGGTAGGTTTCTCAAAAGTTTTTGCTTGTTTGTTTGAGTTTTTGACTTTTTATAATAATCATAATATTAGTTTTCTGATACAGAAAGTAATTTGCTGGATATTTTATTGAGAATGTTTTATGTTATAGATCAAGATAGAAAGATAACAATGTTAGTTTTTTTCTCTATTCTCAAATATTGATTCCTACTTGTCCACAGAAAAGTAAGCATGGCAATAAAATCACTTATATTGATATTCTGCTTTACTCATAGATCAATGCTTTATTGAGCCATCGTCAGAGAAGCTTCTTCCTTCAGCAGATGGTAACAAATATAAAGACTGATTGACAGACATTGTGTGGAGAGAAAGAGAGAACTTACAACACTCATTGCTAAATGCGGTGTCTCAACCATATCCCTCCACTCACAGCTCAGAGGCCTGTGAAAGAGGAGGTAGAAAGAATGTGTTTTGCATATAAATTATGGCTTTCAGTTTAGTGTTTGAGGTTCCTGAGTGTGTGACTAGTAAGTCTCTGATTCCTGTGCATTATTACTGCTCTTTTTTTCTGTTTATTTGTTTTGTCTTATTCTTGTGTGTTGGTTTATTTTTTTTTCTTTTTCTTTTTATTAAAAATTTCCGTCTCCTCCCCTCCTCCTCCCCCTTCCCTCCCCTCCCTTCCACCCATACCCCCACTCCACCCCTCTCCAAGACAAAGAGCCATCAGGGTTCCCTTCACTATGTTAAGTCCAAGGTCCTCCCAGCTACCCCTAAGTCCAGGAAGGTGAGCAACCAAACTGACAAGGCTCACAGTGAGCCTGTCCATGCTGTAGAGTTCATGCTCATCGCCGTTGTCCTTGGTTTCTCAGTCCTCCTCCACCGTCAGCCACATTCAGAGAGTCCGGTTTGGTCCCCTGTTCCATTTGTCCCATTCCAACTGGACTTGGTGGTCTCCCATAGCTCTGTCCCACCATCTCAATGGGTAAACGCACTCCTCACGGTCCTGACTTCCTTGCTCATGATCTCCCTCCTTTTGCTCCTCATCATGCTTATGTTTTATCTTTATATTATATCTTATATTGATAAAAAGAAAAGCTATTGATTTTCTTAAAAAGGCTATTGTTTTCATCTTAGGAATTCTAACCTGGAAAATATACATATGTGGTCACATATCCTTATACATTTTATTTACATTGTTTTAATACAAAGAGCGTACTCTGAAATTTAATGTATAAGTGTTGTTGATGATATCCTGAAGAGTATATCATCATATTATGATGATCTTTGTCTTGTAAATTTGTTATAATTTCTTGTAAATTCTAGATATTTCACTATTTTTACTGATTTTTTAATGAGACATGTATTTATATATATATGGCTTTATACTAAACTTGTGGAAAATTTATTATTTCCATTTCGCTGTGTAATATATTTGGTCCTTTTTGATGAACTCAGTAATAATTATTTATTTTCTTAACTTTCATGGTAATTTCCTGCAGGTGATACAGGAAATGAAATCATCTATAAATTATATTTTCTATTGTCTTCTTAAGCCAGAAAGCATTTTAATGATTGCTTTAGAATGCATTTTGATGAATGCATAGAGCATTCTGGTACCAACAATTTCTTTCTTTTTTTTTTTTTTTTTGGTTTTTCGAGACAGGGTTTCTCTGTGGCTTTGGAGACTGTCCTGGAACTAGCTCTTGTAGACCAGGCTGGTCTCGAACTCACAGAGATCCGCCTGCCTCTGCCTCCCCAGTGCTGGGATTAAAGGCATGCGTCACCACCGCCTGGCTCAACAATTTCTTAACACAAAGTAGTTATAAATATATATAATTTATGTATTTTTATATTGTTTCTTCTCCCATTATTCTTTGTTCAAGGAATTCATAAATGCACAGAAGATTTTATCAACAGCATTCTCCTTTTCTGTCACGAATATGTGTGTTTCCCCCCTTAACTTATTCACATCCCACTTTGGATTCTATTTTCCTTTGTACCAGAGACTACTCCTAGAGTTTCAGGAAATGCAAAATCAATTTCACATTGTTTCTTGTCCATAAATAAAGACTACTTTACAACCAAATGTACATTATTTCTTGTATTTATAATTCCTAGTCTATGTCCATCAATGACAAGAAAAGCATTATTACGAAGTGAAGATGAGAATCGCTGGACATATTGAGTTCTTTCTGACATACTTTACAATACTATAGACCATAGTCTTTGTTTAGCTGCTCGTTCCAAGCAATAGTCACAGAAGAGTAATTCCTAATCATCCTGATAATTCCAAAAGTGACAGGTTTAAAGATGTGAAGTAGCACTCTATTCAATCTTAGATGTCAAAGACTGACGGTGCTGGAACACAGCGGTTCTGACTGCTTAGGACACATGAATAATCATACCAACCCCATGGAAGCTATTAAAGCTAATGGAAAAGTAATCAAAAGCATAAAAGACAACATAAATGATTTGCACCAAATCTAAAA
Organism: Arvicola amphibius; assembly: GCF_903992535.2. NCBI lineage: Eukaryota > Metazoa > Chordata > Mammalia > Rodentia > Cricetidae > Arvicola > Arvicola amphibius. Next base: position 21,247,902 of record NC_052047.1, read on the forward strand.
GAAAAAAAAAAACCTCGCTTCAAAATCAACATTAACCACTCACATACAAAGAAATCACTAGATTAGCAGCAACTGGACTTATAGATGCTTTTGCCTTTACATAATGTCTGTACATATTCACAGAACATCAAGTTAAGTGATGAAATAGTTTCTGAAGTCTTAAGTAGGATTTCAGCAAGCACATTTTTGATACATTAGAAAGAATGGTATGACAGTGAAAGAGATTTCTTGTTGGAGTCAGAAGGAATGCACAGATGCACAGGGGTTATTCCCTGTTTTTCTACTTTCAGTCTCTCCTCTTCTATCATAACTTTGGACAGTTGCTTACTTACCCAACCAAGGCCAACTGATATGGCCAGAGGGAATTAAACCAGGCTTATGTTATAGGGGTCACAGAAATAGTTAGGCTGTGAAATATTTATTGTTTGCAATCAGACTTTTTATACTTTTATCAGAAACAAAATATAATGGTGATTGCAAGGATCGATACAAATTGTAGTAGCTAGGACACAGTGAAGTTGGCAAGTCATAGGGAGTTTACAAGGTTAATGTCTAAGACCAATTGTCCTGACACACTTCCATGCTTCCTTGACTAAGAGAACATACAGAGAAAAAAAAAGCAGTCAAAATCCTGCACTGCCTGAGTGAGTTCATCATTCTCTTAGGAACTGGAAGACACACTGTGCCCCAAGAGTCATGGACTCTTACCTAAAAAGTCTATGATGCATGCCTCTCCAGGCAACTAGGGCAAGCCAAGTTCATGGTTCACTAAAACACTTCTTATTTTTTTTTAATTTTAGAGTATGTAAGTCAATCTTTAAAGCAGGCACAGATGGCAAATCAATCTCAAATATAATGCTTCTAGTATAACTAGCAAAGCATTTTTCCAGAAATCTTGAAGTCAAGCTCATTAATTGTTCTTCAGAAAATGAAGAGTCCCAAAAACCTGTGCTAGATGGACTTTGACCAATACACAGAATTGCCATTTCACATGCAACCGGAAGATTTACTAAAGTCTTTGAAACCTGTTAGCAATGAAGAGGTTTACTGTTATTGCTAATCTTTTTGTTTGTTTGTTTGTTTTGTTTTGTTTTGTTTTGATTTGGTTTGATTTTTTTTTTTTTTTTTTTTTTGAGACAGGGTTTCTCTGTATCTATGGAGCTTGTCTTGGAACTAGCACTTGTAGATCAGGGCCTTGAACTCAGAGAGATCTGCCTGCCTTTGCCTCCTGAGTGCTGGGATTAAAGGCGTGTGCCACCACCACCACCGGGCTGTTCTTGCTAATCTCTCTGTAACCCATTCTCTGAAGAATCATTCTGCCAGGAACTGCTTTCAGTTGGCATCCCAAAGGCCTCTGTTTGAGAGTTTTGAGAGAACCTGATGGCTGGCACTCCAAAATCATCAAAGGACATGAAGCTTTATCTCTTGGAAGCCTCATTGGCTGACATCCTGCTGACACAGATGGTCTCAAGCTGTTAATTCCTATTCAATTTTCCATTGAATATTCAACTTATTCCCACTTGATCCATAAGCGTTCCCTTGTTTAAGGGCCCAACATTTTTGGACCATCCCATTATTGGTGGGAGGAGGGGATAAGAACCTCATTGGAGAATCATCCTTTACAGTCTTATTTTTGTTTGTTTGTTTTCTTGGTTTTTGAGACTGTGTTTCTTTATGTAACAGCCCTGGTCATTGTGACACTCACATTGTACATCAGGTAGGTTTTGAACTCACAGAGATCCATCTCTGTCTACCTCCTTAGTTCTGAGAGTAAAGGCAAGCACCACTAATTTTTCAGTATTATTTAGTGGGAGAAATATAACTTGGCTGTTTCCTCTAGGAACATTTTTCAGTTAAAGAATCTTCAGCTCCCTGTATCATTTTTAAATGATAATATAATGGTTACAAAATAAAACATATCAGAGAGCATTTAGATTTCACTATGTGTATTTCCTTTATTGTACACAGTAATTGTCCAGGTAGCTGAAATTTATCTCTATTATGAAAGACAATGTGAATATCCAGGACACGTTCCCACTAGTGGCAGCTGAGAAGGTCATAGGCATGTCACTGAATGTCACTTAGGTAAATGTATGAGATGATTTTTTTTCTCTATACTTTCCATAACATTATAAAATTATTGGGAGTAAAAATGAAGTGTTTTCCTGATGAGAAGTGCTAATTGGACAAGCTAATCCATATGCCAATTAACACAACAGGGCTACTCTCTAAAAATGACACAGTCACACTTATTTTAAAAAGTGATAGAATTTGTTTTTTGGATAAATATTTTTATATTAGTTTCTTGCCTTAAATTTCAGAAGGTACTAGATTATGTTATTTAAGTTATATAGCTCTATTAAATGTTTAGAAAAAGATATTTGGAATAATACAGTTCCTTTGATGAATCTTGCATGTTTCCTGGCTAGATAGCAGAGCCCAGTAAGTGAGCCCCATATTCCAATGCCAGGCTCTGTCTTAAAAACCAGTGTAGAAGTTTCTTTATGAGAAATGACTAAGTTTAACACTTCTGATGCTGTGCGCATACACCTCACCCACACAACACACAAGTGGCAGGAGAGAGAGAGAGAGAGAGAGAGAGAGAGAGAGAGAGAGAGAGAGAGAGAGAGAGAGAGAGAGAGAGAGAGAAAGAGAAAACATTAATAAATGTCCAAAGATCTAGAAAGATGTGTCAATATTTTTTCAGATGTAAATAAATAAAGCCATGAATTCACAAAATTTCAAGTACAGCACACTGTAAGTTGTATAACTGAATTCAGTTAGCACTGAAAACAGCTGAACTTAGAGAACATTTTAAAACAACATTAATTTCTAATAGAAAGGAAATTGCTAAATAGAATATTATTATATTCCTAGGCATGGTTGCTTTTTGGCTTATCCCATTTGTATTTTTAATATATACCTCTATTATAAGTATTTGTGGTATTTAAATTATGATAGTATGATATTGAAAATTAAAATACTACAAACTGTACATTCATATGCTATTTCAGCTTATCTCTAAAGTTTGTTTAAAAATTAGAAACTTTTTTCCATATATATTTTCTTTTTTGTCTTTTATATACTAAATTTGTTCTAATATTTTATATTTTAATTATTATTTATAATTTTGCATATTTTGTAACTAAATATGTGTCTACTATTCAGAAAACATTTTTAATTGCATGATGTTATATTTCAACTCATCTATCAAATTTTCAGTAATTTAGTATATTTTAAAGTTTTCATGTTATTCTTTCTAACAATGGTTCAGTACTTCAGAAAAAAAACTTAATAGGAAAGTAATCATCCTTTGTATTTCAACTTGATCTTTGTCTTATGGTACACCTTATATTTGAGAATTGAAACCCAATACACAGAGAGTTTCAAAGTGTCTACTTTGGTATTTCTGATGGGAGACAGAATGAAACTATTATTTCTATTTCTACAGTAGACTGAAGGGTAAGTGCACAACAGTTATATTCAAATTCCTGAATGTTTATGTTATTTGACAGAAAGCATCTTCAAATACAATGTATGAAAGATTTAAAGAACAGATCATGTGAATTGCTTCGGCAAGCTTAATTGTAAATTGCACACAATGCGGAGACATGTGTAGAAGGTTATGTGTGGTAGGAGGCTCAAGTTAATTTTTAGAGCCATCGACAAACTCAAAACTACAGCTACTTTAAGCTGGGAGAAGTAAACATAAAGCCTCCCTCAGTCATCCCAAGTCACCCAGGTATGATGACATCCTCATTTCTAACTTATGTATGTAAGGGCCTGAACCATTCACAGGAGAACCAGAAAACACACTAACAGAAATTTAGCACTAAATCCTTAGCTATGGAAATCCTACTCTTTTTGGTACCCTAGTACATTATGTCAAAAAGAAAGTAGAAGAAGTGCAAAAAAAGGAAGAAAGGCTTTTCTTTTTAATTTTAAGCATCCCCACACTGCCTAGATGGCCAATAACAGGAGACTAGACAGCTCAGAGACCTAATGTAGAACCAAACATGACTCCAAAAACAAAACAACATGATTCTTAGTACTACTCAGCTATACTCATAGATCAGTACCTTGTTAAGTCACCATCAGAGAAGCCACCTCTGCCAGCATACGGGAGCAGGTGCAAAGACCCACAGCAAGATATTATGTAGAGAAACAGAACCTAAACTGGAGGACTTCTTTGGTTTCCTACCTTCAGAGATTGAGGAACGCAGTAGCAGAAGGAAAAGGATTGTAGGTGTCAGAGTGATGTGGGATTCCCCTCTGTATGCTGTGAATACCATTAGTTAATGAATAAAGAAACGCCTTGGCCTGTGATAGAGTAGAGTAGACCTAAGCGGGGAAAACTAAACTAAATGCTGGGAGAAGGTTGGTGGAGTCAGAGAGAATCCATGTAGCCCCTCTAGAGACAGATGCTGGATGAAGCTTTACCCGGTAAGCCACAGCCACATGACAATACACAGATGAAATAGGTTAATTTAAGATTATGAGTAAGCTAGAAATACACTTAAGCTATTGGTCAAACCGTATTGCAAATAATATAGTTTCTGAGTGATTATTTTGTGGTCTGGGCAACCGGAAATAAACAAACAATCTCCTACTGCAACATCAGAGGGCATGGAGGACACCAGGAGAAAATGATCCACTGAATCAAGTGAGCATGACTAACATGGACTCACAGAGACTGAAGCTGTAAGGCCAGGGTCTGCATGAGTCTTCACCAAAACTCTGCATACATATATGTTACAGTTGTTAGCTTTGTGTTTTTTGTGAGACTAATAACAGTGAATGCGGGTATATTTTTTACTCTTTTTGTCTTTTCCTCCTATTGGGTGCCTTGTCCAGTCTTGGTATGTGAGATTTTCCCTTGACGTATTGTATTTTGTTTTGTTCTATTTGACTGCAGTTTCTTGGAGGCCTACTCTCTTGAAGAGAAAATAGAAAAGAAATGGTTTGGAGGGAGAGGGGAAGTAGGGAGAAATAGAAGAAGTGGAAACTGTGGTTGGAACATATTGTTTGAGAAAAGAATTTGTTTTCAATACAAATAGTAGAACAATAAAACACACATTTATTTGTTTGTTCATTTATTTATACAGATGTGTGTATGCATAACTTAGTCTATATGCAGATGTCAGTTATGTCTGAACTGGGTATTGACTCTCTCTGGTGGTCAGTTCTAGCAGGAGGACCTTCTAAACTGTCTTGCCAGCCCGTTGGAGAGGAGCTTTAACTGACACAGCCACTCAGGAAGACCAGGAAAATGTCTAGTGACTAAAGATTGCTCTTTAGAGTTTAGAAAGATCTTTGCAATTTTCTACAAGAAAAGGAAACAAAGGCAATGGGTGGGAGTTATAGCTGGGAAGTTTGCTTTATATCTTGTTCAGGATATGGACAGATTGTTGCCTATCCCAGGACTGTGCTGTGAAGTTCCAAGAAAACTTTAACTTATTGGGAACAACTGTGTATGCATTCTGAAACAATTGCTCCTGCTTTGGCAATGATCCTCAGGTCCACTCATAGGGTAAGAATCATGCTTAAAATCAATCTTATTAATAGGACGTCTGTTCTATGGACTCACCAGTGCTGAGAGATAGTTTTAATTTTTCTTTTTTTTTTCATGAGGATATTTATAGGGAGATCTGTTTTCCCTGAAATCCAAGGCATTCACCAGACAGAATGGCTAGTTTGGACTAGTAAACAAATGTCAAGAAGTTTAAATAGAACAAGGAAGGGCAGGTTATAAATCTCAGGAATGAGTTGAAGTTGCTGTCCATGGATGGAATACCTTCTTCCTCCAATACTCCACTGATGTACTCGTACATTATTTCACCTGCAGGAATTCTGCCTATACAAATTAAATGAGCTAATCTCTCCAGCTTAACCTCAACTAATTACAGGCTTGAATCACACATTCCAAATATCTGTACAGTAAAACCTCGATTAGCGCTCAATTGAATAGATGAGGGTTGCCATCTGGCCTACTTGACACATAAAACTAGCTGCCATAACCCTAAAAGAACATTTTAAATTACAGACCATAAAATATGGCATGGTTTAATTATACTTATCTTTATTTTTGTTCTTACCAGATTAATTAACTATAATTATTCTCAATTAAAAGTAAGGCTGTGGAGATGAGACATTCAGAGTTGTTAATGAATAGACAGAATTAACATCAATGTGTGATGTGAATGCCTTCCTCTGTACTTTTCTGTCTCAGGATATATATGACAGAAATAATATAGATAATTAATTGTATTTCTAAACAACCATTTGACAACTATATTTCTTATGAATGTCTTTCTTTCTCTTTCAAAACCTATGTTCATAACTTGAAAGTTATAATAGTTTTCATTTTCTTACTTCATTTCTTTTAATCTTGGAGTGTGCAATTTTGTTTCATCTTTTGTTAGAAAAGTTCACATTTTAAATTGTGTGTGTGTGTGTGTGTGTGTGTGTGTGTGTGTGTGTGTGTGCCATGTACATAAAGGTTGCCAAGGAATCCATAAAAGGACATTTTAGTTCCAATGCCCTAGAGTTACAAGTGGATATAAGTTGCTGGTTTTAGGTGCTAAGAAACGAACTCCGGCCATTAGCAAGAATAACATATACTTTTAACTTCTGATACATCTCTACAACCCATTTAACCATGTTTTTCTAATGTTTTTACTTTTGTTCCTGTCTTTTCACTCTCTCTCACTCTCTCTCGTGCCTGTGTGTGGGTATGCTCAGCAGCACATGCGTAGAAATCTGAAGATAACTTTCCTGAGTTAACTCTCATTTTCCTCGGGCAAGTTAGTGTCTCTCTTGTTTTTGGTGCTGTAGTACATACCACTGTTTGGCTGGTTCATGAGCTTTAGGCTAATTTTCCCTTACCAATTCTCATTTCATATGGTTAATAATAATAATATTTCCAGATCACCTCTCCTATCTCATCTTAATGTCATTAAAAAGATAAGAAGGAAAACTTAACTACCACAAGCTCATAATGTGAATTATTTTTTGTTCATTTCCCTGTATATTTCTTGAGACAATGTCTCACTATGTACTCTGGACTGTCAGGGAAGTCACTATGTCAATGAAGATGGCCTTGAATTTGCAGATCCCTGCTTATGTCTGCCTTCTGAGTGGTGAAATTAAAGATGCGTACTGACACACTCAGTATAACTTGCATTTTTACTCCTTAATTGATAAATTTGTAATTCAAAATATTATAGGTTATTTCATTAATTATATTATTAAATTACTATCAGATAGGGGTTTCTTTTATTACCAATATAGTAATATTTTATTTCACATTATGTATATTTACATACATATTTGTAACCTGACCTCAGTTTTTCCTCCATCCTCTCACTTTCCCCTCCCTCTGCCCTAATCCATTCCTCCTCCATTTCTGTTCAGGATATGGATATCAACAAAATAGGGGATAAAACAATGCAGTAAGACTAAGCACATCCTTATGTTTTAAGCCTGGGAAAGGCAAACCACAATGAGGAATAGGCTGCCAAAAGCCAGCAAAAGGGTAGAGACAGTCCATGTATCTGTGCAGGGTTCCTGGTGGTCAGTTCTGTGTTTGTAAATTGAGATGAACCAGGTTAGTTGATATCGGATTATTTTAGTGTGATGGCCTTGGACCCTCTGTCTCCTATAATTCACATTTCTCTCTTCAGCAAGATTCCCCCAAGATGACCTAATGTTTGACTGTGGATGTCTACCTCTGTTTCCATCATTTGCTGGATGAAGCTTCTCTGATGACATTTGGGGTAGGCAACGTTAGTCCACTATGAGACCCATATCACATTACTTTTTAAAAATGTTTTATTTTGGTTTATATATATATGAGTGTTCGCCTACATGTGTGCATGTGTACTATATGCATGCAGTACTCACAGAAGCCAGAAAGGGTGCTAAAATCCTGATAACTGGAGTTTAAGACAGTTGTGTGAAAACGTATGCATCCTGAGAACTTAACACATGTCCCTTGCAAGAAGAGCAACCATTCTTCACTGTTTCTCTCTCAATCTCCTCATATTACATTTTTAATTAGGTGTTCAAGATAAATCCAATTAATTTGATGGTTTAATGAATAACTTGTGTGTATCTAGGCTAAGAGGCTCTCACATGATCTAAATATTTGAGACGGGAATCAATTTTTAAATGAATTTATATGATAGAAAAATGTTGACTTTTTATATATAAAACTAAGAAATATGGGTTGACAAACCCTTCTACTGTAATAAGGCCTTTTATGTTTACATAAAATAGTATAAAATTTACATTTTGTTCATTTTCAATAGCCTATAGTTTTTCTAAAACCTGTACTCCACCAAATCTAAAATCTAAATGAAATGAGTAACTCTTTTTTATAGATACCACATATCAAAATTAAACCAAAATCAGATAAACACTTTAAACAGATGTATAACCTCTAAACAAATAGAAGCAATCATTAATAGTCTCCCAATAAATACAAGCACAGAGAAAGATGGTTGCAGTGCTGAATTCTACCAGATTTCCGAACAAGAAATAATACCATTACTCCTCGAACTATTTCACAAAAATAGAAACATACAGAACATTGCCAATTTTTTAATGAGATCACAGCTACCTTGATACTCAATCCACACAAAGACTCAGAAAAAAGTTACAGACCAATCACTTTCATGAATATTGATGCAAAAATATTTAAGAAAATTTTAACAAACCAAATCCAAGAGCACATCAAAAAAACAAACAAACAAACAAACAAAAAAAAAAAAACATGAACCATGATCAAGTAGTCTTTATCCCAGAGATGCAATGATGGCTCAACATACAAATTTCTATCAATGTAATCCATGATATAAACAAACTGAAAGAAAAAAAAAAAAGAGATATCTCACCAGATGCAGAAAAGGCAAAGACAAAATCTAACACCCCTTCATGATAAAGGTCTTGGAGATTAAGGATACAAGGAGCATACCTAAATATTGTTGCAGGGAACTGCTTGGACATCCCTGCAGCCTGGATAGGTTAGCCCTGAAATAACCACACAGAAACTGTATTCTTAAATCACTGCTGGGCCCATTAGCTCTAACTTCTTATTGGCTAAGTCTTACATCTTAATTTAACCTATTTCTATTAATGTGTGTACCGCTATGTGCCAGTGTCTTAACAGCAAAGCATGTCTATCTCTGGCAATGGATCAATGGAATCTTCTCAATTCTGCTTTCTTCCTCCCAGAATTCAGTTCTATCTTCTCTGCTCACCTAAGTTCTGCCCTATAAGGCCAAGTCAGTTTCTTTATTCATTAACCAATACAATCATCATACAGTGGGGGCTCCCACATCAAAATATAGTAAAAAACAAAATATAGCAAGCTGTCAGTCAACATGAAATTAAATGGAGAGAAACCCCGAACAATTCCACTAAAATCAGGAACAAGAAAGGGCTGTCCACTCTTTCCATATCTATTCATTATATTAATCAAAGTTCTAGCTAGAGCAATAAGAAACGAAAGGGAGATTAGGTGGATACATGTTGGAAAAGAAGTGAAAGTATCACTATTTACAGAAGGAATAGCAGTATACATAAGCGACCCCAAAAGTTCTACAAGGGAGTCCCTAAAGCTGATAAACTACTTTAGAACAGTGGCTGGATAAAAATTAACTAAAAAAATCAGTAGTCTTCTTATATAAAAATGATAAGAGGGATGAAAAAGAAATTAAAGAAATAACACCCTTTATACTAACAACAAATAATACAAAATTATCTTGCAGTAACCCTAATCAAGCAACTGAAAAAAATTTATGTTAAGAATTTTGTCTTTGCAGAAAAAAAAAAAATAGGAGATATCAGAAGATGAAAAGATCTCCCATGCTCATGGATTGGTGATGTGGGATTTCCCTTAGTATGCTGTGATTACCATTAATAAACAAAGAAAGCTGGCATGAGCCTATGGCAAGGCAGAATTTAGCAAGGCAGTTTAACTAAACTGAATGCTGGTTTACAGAGGGCAGAGTCAAGGGTGAAGAAATGGAGCTGCCACCAGAGACAGACACTGAAACTTGCCAGTAAACCACAACCGCGTGGTGATACACAGATTAATAAAAATGGGTTAAATTACAAAGTAAAAACTAGCCAATAAGAAGTTATAGCTAATAGGCCAAGCAGTAATTTAATTAATACAGTTTCTGTGTGGTTATTTTGGGAGTCTGGGTGGCCGAGAAATAAACAAGCGGCCTCCCTACAACAGATTGGTATGCTGAGCATGTTAAAAAAAAAAAAAATGATGGCCTTACCAAAGGTATCTATGCATTCAGCTCAATACCCATTAAAATTCCAACACAATTCTTTTCAGATCTTGAAAGAATACTCAACTTCATGTAGAAAAATAAAACAAAACAACAACAACAACAACAACACACACACACACACAAACACCTGGATAGCTAAAACAACCAATCCTGTACTGCTAGGCTTCCTTAGCCTCCTTCTTCCCTATAGGACCCTCACTCCTTATTACCAAAGGGACAAGAAGAAATTTCCTAGGAGAATGTTTTCCCAGGAAGATAGTGGCCTTCCCCGCTTCTATTGGGGGGGGGGGGGGGGGGGAGAGCAGATTTCGAACACAATCACAATGTCACTTAGCCCAGCCAGCCACCTGGTGATAACACGAAAACCAGGAGAAAGCTGACATAGCAGGATGGGAGGGAGCAAAAGTTCTTGCTCCCCTGCCAAAGCAGCTTCAAAAAGCCTCTTTGTAGTTACGCCTTTAAAAGCTTACCCCACGGAGGAGATACAACTCCTTTCTCCACCTCGCTGCTGCAAGGTGTTTGAGATGGGGGTAACAGAGCCATGGCTTGTACTTAAAATAAAGAAAACCTTGTTAGCTGCAGTCCGGTCTTTCTGGTTTTTGATGGTCTCTCTGGGGGTCATGATCTGGGCACAACATTTCGCCAGGGAAAGGTGGGGGTGCTAACCGCCCATTCCACAGCCCCTTGACACAGAAGAATCAGATTTGCAGCCCCACAATGCAGGGCAATCAGTCACAATAGAGAGTCAAGTCAAGCAGGAACTCGGTTTATTAATGTGAGTGTCAACTTACATAGGTTAAGTGACATAGTGTTATGTGGGGTTAGCTCCAGCCGTTGAGAGACAGCCATGCCCCCCCTCTAGAGGGTCATCTACATAGATTATGCTGTCTCATCCTCGCTCAGTTCCCTCAAACTCAAGTCAGGATTTTCTCTGTCCTACAGGCCTCGAGGTACATGCCCTGAGATAATTTTGTCCCAACACTGTACAATGAAAGAACTGCTGGAGCTATCATCATCCCTAATCTCTAGCCCTACTATAGAACTATAGTAATAAAACAGCATGATATTGGCATAAAAATAGACACATTGATCAATGGAATGCAATTGAAGGTGCAGACATAAATCTACACGCCTATTAAAACTTGATACGTTGAAAAAAACATCTTTAACAAATGGTTCTGGTATAACAGGATGCAGACATGAAGAAGAATGTAAATAGAACCATATCTACCACCTCATGTATCAAAGACCTAAACATAAATCCAGTAACACTGAATTTAATGAAAAGGAAAGCAGGGAATAGCTTGAATGCACTGGCGCTTCAGAAACTTCCTAAATAGAACATGAGAAACTTCTTAAATATAACACCAGTATCACAGACAATAATATTGGCAATTAATAAGTTGGGTCTCTTGAAACTGAAAAGCTTCTGAAAGCCAATGTCATATTTTTAATCATAGTGTGATTATAAAAATCTATGGCAATCTCACAATTGTGTGGGAAGCAAATATTGGAGGGTTGAAAAGTTGTAAAAAGTATGTGGGAGGTGATGATGTTCAAAATAAAATGTATGGAATTGTCAAGAATTAATAAAAGAAAATAATAAAATTAATGTTACTGACAAAAAATAATGAATAGTGGTGTATGTGCATTTTAATTAATTTCCACTGTGCACTGTAATACTGGTAAATTATAATGTGGTAGATATGTATATGTATATAAACATGAAATTAAATCTTTATAAAACAGTTATTATATATACTGAGGAACATTTATGTGTAGGTAACATGCAATGTTTTAAACAAAGATTTTAATAAATAAATATTGGTTATGTGATTAATTTGCTGTACTTGAAATATTCTTTGCCCAAATGATTTACAATTTAAACATAAGCATTGTACAATAAATAAACATTAGAACACTTAGTCATTTAACATTCTATAACATTTAGAATACTTATAGCTATCCTTCCATTGCAGAAGCAACACATTATATCTCCTAAACATAATTATGTATAGGAAAAATTATTGATATTTGTGTAAACTCAATCATTTATATTTACTCCAAAGAACCAGGCAAATACATATAGATCAGTTAATACTGACTATAAATTAATAAGACAGGTATAACTTAAGTTAAAGATTATAGAAGTGTTTTCCTTTTGTAATAAAGCTGATTAAAAGTAGGCATCATCCGAGTCACAATATTAATTAAAAGAACAACAAATAAGAAAAAGTCAATTAGAAAAGATGCTAAAGATATTAAAATGCAATTAGCTTAGGTAAGTTTGGGACTCAAAATATAGATCAGTTGGTATAGTATTTGTTGAACAAGCATCGGGATAGAGTTTGATTGTCTAGAACTCACACAAAAGCTGGACATAGCATCAGACATCAGTAATCCTAGTGTTCCTTTGATAGGATGGGAAGCAGAGCTCTAACATGATTGGAATCTGTAGTGAACAAATGGAACAGGTTTTGTCTGAGAAAAGGAGGAAAAGAAAAACTAACATGTGAATTTGTCCCCAAACCTCTACACGTTTCCTATGACACCCATGGACCCATTCTCACAAAGTAAAACACATCCATACTCAATGAAGAGGAAGTCGTAACAGACAATAACATAAAGGGATGGGAGGAAGTAACTGGAACTATTTGCCTCTTTTCCAATCTAAATAGGCCCATAATAAATAAATCTCCTCTTTTGGATTTTCTTAAGACAGCTATCCAATTAGATTTTAGGGGTATAGACTTCAATCTGAAATTCTGCAGCACAAAACACACACACACACACACACAACACACACACACACACACACATACATTTACCAAGGAAACAGAGCAAATGTATAAATTTATTGTTTTCAAAACAAGTATAATTAGATAGTTTATTGATAAAGTAAGAATGTAAAATTTTAAAAGTTCAGCTTTCTGTAAATGTATAAATGGTATGCTAATGAAATTAAATTTAGGATTTTTTTGCTTCATAGTTGTGGTCTAGGCTTTGTGTTAATTTCCTAGGGTTGATATGACATTATGATCGCATAAAATAACAAATATGTATTCACAATTCTGGGGATTAAATGTCTGATTTCAAGGTCTTGACACTCCTTTTACTAATTTGTTTTCTCTTGTTGGGATAAACAGAATAAATAAAACACAAAACAAAACAACAACAAAAACAAAAAGAAAACTCTTGGGAATCGGTGCTTATTTGAGATGTAAGCTACAGTCCATCATTCAGGGATGCCAAGTCAGGAATTCAAGGTAGGAAAGTAAAGACCTGAACTGAAAGAGAGATCATGGTAGAATCCTGTTTATAACCCTACTATACTGTTTTTGTTGGCTAGCTCAGGTAGCTTTTTAATGTAAATGAGACTCATATGCCTAGGGGTGCACTACCCACAGTTAGTTTAGCTTTCTTATATCTGTATAACTGAAGAAAATGCCCCACAGTCATGTCTACAAACAAACCTGCTGGAGACAATTTCTCATTTGTGGATATATCTTCCCAGGTGTGTCAAGTTGACAACAACAATTACTTATTCAACTCTTGTCAACTTGACACACAACTATATATTTGTTAAACCATAATTTTCCTTATACCCAAGGTCTCATGCTAATGTCAAACTACTATATAAAGCATACTCCAATGGAAAGATGTTTACAATGTTTAAAAATTTCAGCACTGTATAATCTAATGTTTCTTTTAAAAATATAGAAAAATTTTAACTGTGATTTCTTGTAATATGAAAACAAATTAAATTATTATTCAAGAAGGAAAGGATAAGGCTATAGTTACAATTATATAAAAGCAAAACCAAGATCCATGAGTGTATAAAAAGATTCATGTACACCTTGTCATACTCACTCCTGCTCTTCGTAGTTCTAAAGAGCTTGGGCAGTTTTATTTCTCTGGCTCTACCATCCACAATGCACACAGTTCACGATGACTCGACTACAACTTCCACTTTCTTCTGCAGTTTTCCAGTGCTCCAGCATCTCCAATCAAATGTGGTCTCTACTGCAACCAAGACTGCAACGTCAATAATGGCATTTCCGTCCTTTCACAGTGCCAACCCACAGCGCCATATCACCGTACTCTTCATTCTTCACAACCCTCACTGTAGGGGAGACTCTTGAACATCCAGCATCCAGTGCAACATGCAGCCTCGGCCCCTTCTGACCGCAGTTACTATGTGCTGACCCTGCAGATATACTGCCCCGATGATTTAGCCTTCTATCTTATTAATCACAGGAGATTGCTTGCCAGAACTCTTTGTGTCCATAAAACAAAGGTTTTCCTTCCACAGAATTATTCAAACACATATTAGAGTTTTCCTGATAGTCTTGGAGGGACTCACAAACTCTGATAGCTCACAAGACAGATCCCACTATCTGCACTGAACTCAGCCTTGTCTTTGACGTTTCTGTAACAGTTCAATCAGCTCTGTGCACTTCCAGCACAAAGTGACATTTTCTGCATCCCATGTCTTCTAAAGGAAAACAAAACAAAACAAAACCCAACACAGCTATGTCCATCATCGCAAGATGCCACTTTCTGTTAATGATTTTGTCTTTTTTTTTTTTTTTTTTTTTTTTTGTTACAGATTACATACAGCCAGCAGTCAGTGAAGCTACAGCAAGAACTCAAGTCAGGAACCTGAAGACAGAACTGAAACTGAAGAACAGCTTGCGTCCTCTGGCAGCCTCCCCTATTTATTTTATTTTTAGCTCTGGGCCTATCTACCTAGAAATGTTCTACCCACAGTAGGCTCAGCCATTCTAAAGTGATTAGACATCAAGAAAATATCCAAGAGACATGCCCACAGGCTGGCTTGATGGCTGCAAATTGTCAGCTGTGGCTTCTTTTTCACAGGTCGGTCAAGTTGCCCAACAGTTTAGCTATCACATGACAGCTCCCACATGACACTCCTAAGCACTTCTCTCCTCCTGCTAGCTCCTTGAGGGTCTAGACCTCGCTGATTCTACAACACTGTGAGACTCTTAGCTTATTATCCAGGATGTGATCACGTGCAGATCCTTCGTTAAATCCACTTGTCCAGATCTTTCATTGTATATTCTTCATATAAGAATATATTGTTTGGTTGTACAGTGTACTTATATTTCCTGCACCTAAACTCAATCCACTACTTCATTAATTTGCAGGTAACCAAGATATATCCAAAGAAGATTCAACAACTGCAACTTCAATCGTACGTACAAAATTCCTTAGTGAAGGGGGACCATAACGTAAACTCAAAAGTATTTAAATGACTTTATAATTTTAATTTGTACAAGAGATATACATATTCTTATTGATAGAATTTAGGTCAATATGAATAATAATATTCCATTTTTATCGGAACTACTTAAAATACCTTAATTGTAAATTGGTTAGTGTAGTCGGAAATAGAGTTGAATGAAAGCCAAAAAATAGTCATTCTTTTTTAAAATAGGCCTAAAATTTTCTTTTAGATTTAAAAATCTGTCAATCAAGAAAAGCTGGCAGTTAAAAATTGTCAATATAATTAAATTTCTGGATCTAATATTTTGTTAACTAGACACAAAAATCATAATGATGGTATCTACTAAAGTAAATGCATTATTAAGTGTGATGAAATTAACCCATAATGCTCAAAATGTAAATATATGTAATCCATTAATACATTTATAAACACATTTATTATGTGAATAATAAATATATACATCAACAATACAGTAATTGTGCTTTTAAAAGCTAGTGGTCAGAGTTCACAGAGGGAATTTAGAAAAGAAAACACAAAGAGATCTCAAGCTCAGAAGACCACTTTATTCGTCTGAGGAGTTACTCAAGAACTTGTGGTTGTATTACCAAGGATATGAGAAAATGGGAAGTGTAGGAAGAGAGGAGGGCTTTTGATAACCATTTGTCCTTGTTTGTCTTCTTAATAATAGTTACTCTGGTGAGGCAAAATATAAAAACACTTAAAACTTGCATTTTCCTAATGTTAAAAAATATATTTAATATGTGTAAATCTTTATTGTCCTTTAGTAGCTGATTTATTAACATACTTTTGATGGTTTAATTTTTATTTTCCTTGGTGTTTATTTTTACAATATTTACATATTTCAGATAGTAACATCTAATCCACTGTATAATTAGTATTTTTTTTCATATTCTTCAAGCAGTCTCTTCATGCTGTTAACCATATGATCTTATTTTTCAAGCCTTGAGAAATGTTTATATGCTACTATTGGTTTTTTTTTTTTTTTTTTGAAACCTCTTCTGTCTGAACCTTGAAGTGTTTTGCTTTTCCTCTCTCAGTTTTCAAGTTCCATATTTTACATTAATCTCTTTCACTCATCTTGACTTGATGGCTTTTCGTTGTTGTTCTCCTTTTGTTTTTGTACAAAGGGAGAGATAGAGGCGGAGTCGCATTTTTCTGTATATGGAAATACAGGTTTGCTACCACTGTTTCTAAAGAAGCTTTCTTTTTTCCAGTGCATGCTTTTTATAACTCTGTCAAACATTGTATGGTTATAGCTGTGTGGATTTACTTATTGATTTTTCATTTTATTATATTTATCTCTGTGTCTGAATTTGATTTTTGTGCTAATGCCTCAGTTTTGTTACACAGCTCTCTCGTTTGAAACCCATATACTGAGATACATTGATCCATGTTCTTTTGACTTAAAAGTGTTTTGGCAATTTGTGGACTAAGTACTTTAAGTATCTTAGTATATGAATGTAGTTCTGTGGAAATATCATCAAAAATTTTATATGAACTTCTTTCAATATATGGGTATATTGTTGGTAATATAACTATTTTCTCAATATTGATGCTAAAGTTCTATGAACATGGAACATTTTTTCCATCCTAGCGTCTTCTAAAATTTATTTCTTCAGTTTCATAAAATTTCATTGTACAAGTTTTTTACATCTTTGGTGAATTGTACATCTAAGAATTTCTTTCTTAAAAGTTATTATGAATCAAATGTTTTTCTAATTTACTTCTCAGTTTTCATAATATTGGCATAGAGAAAGGTCTATGTGGCTATCATTCTGTATGATTTTAAAATCTATTATTGTGATCATTATTTATTAAATTTTGGAGTTTTCTTGAAGGGTCAGTACTAGGTCTTTTCAGTATTATGTCATGACATATAAAAAAGGGAAAAATTGACTCTTTCCTTTCCTATTTGTCTCACTTCTAGTTCAATCTCTTGACTTAGAACTCCAGCACAGACCTCAAGCATTGTATTGATTTACGGTGCAGAAAGTTTGCACCCTTGTCTTAGAACAGTCTGCAGAGGTAATGGCGATTTCCCCATTTAGTAAAATAGTGCCTGTAGAATTGCTGTGTATATACTTTATTAGGTTGTGGGTTGTTTTTATCCTGATTAAGTGTTTTCTTCATGAAAGGATGCTAAAGTTTGTCAAAGGCCTTTTCTGTGTAGATTAAATTGGTCCCCTACTTTCTACTCTTAAATCTGCTTGTGCGCTTTGTTATGCTCACTTCCTTGCATATTATTTATCCTTTCTTGTGTTTTTGGAATGAAACCAACTTCATATTATGATGTGTAATGCACTCCTAAATTTCTTTTGCTGGAATTTTGCCACACCAATCCCAGTAGATTCTGTGTGACAAGTTCAACAGACTGAGGCATTAGACGCCAAAGGGAGGAGGTCTCCTGGAACCAGTTGTGGAACTCTCTAGCTGGAGAAAAATATTGAGCAGTAGTTCTCATGGCAGTCTGTCTGCTTCTATTTCCTTTTAATATTTATGAAATGTTCCTGATAGCCTGGGCCAAAATTCTAAGTAAGAAAATTGGATAAGAAGCCATCCCCTTGAGATGGGGGTCACTGGCCATGACCTCTTCTCTAGGGGATTCAGCGCTTTGCTTCATTATTATTTACATAATTATAAAATAATACTTTGATAAAAATCTTCCCAACAATATGTGAATTTGTATGGCTATGCGTGTGTAGATGAGGTTGGCTTTGACATGTGGTATATAAAGCATTACTTAAGTATAGTTTTAAATTGAACTTTGAGGTTTTAAGAAGACAAAAGTTAGACGTTAGTGAAGGATTACACATGAAAATTTATGAACTTGATCAGGGCCTAAGAGTCATTCATTAACTATTAGTGATTTTTTTTTGTACTCGTTTAGTGTCATAATTGATTCTTTGAAGCCATTGTTTAGTAACTAAGATGTTATGTGTTTTGTTCATAACTGATTCTTTGAACCCACTGTTTAGGAAATGTAATACCTGATTGATTTTATACTTTCCTGTGCCAAATGATTTAATTGTTCTTTGTAACTGCTTCACTGAACACATCTTTTAAGAATGTAATACCTGTTCTTCTTGTACAAAAACCCCTGTTTGAGAGCAGCAAAATACACTCAGATTCAAAGTGCCTCTGTGTTTGTTTCTGTTTGTCACCGCTGAATCCTTACCGACCTAGTCTTCGAGAAACCACATCCCACAAGACCCCCAAAGCCGGCTGGAGTGGTCGGTGGTAGAATTTTGTTGAAATTTTTTGTTTCTCATTTATCAATGACTTTGTCTTTAGTGTAATTTTAAATTGTGTTCTTACTTGGTGTGACCATCAAGACAGCTCAATTTACAGGAATAATTTGTTAGTGCTTCTTTCTTTCTATGGTAAAGAAAAATTTGAAGATCTTCAGTATTAATGGCTCTTTAAAGTTTTTACTGAATCCGTCTAGTCTTTGGCTCTTCCTTATCAGCAATCTTCTTGCTAATGCCTATAGTTGGTTGTTATAAATTTAAGTTATTTACATCACCTGATTTAGTTCGGATAGGTCAAAACTGCTTATAAAGTCATGAATTTTATCTATATTTTCCAGTTTATAGCTATAAATTTCTAATACTTGAAACAATGATTCTCTGCATTTCACTGAATCTTGGTAGCCTCCCTTTTATGTCTTTAATTTTATGTTTTAGTGTTTTCTTCTCTTCCTGAATAGTCTTGATATGTGCTTATTATTCTTGTTTATGCTTTCATAGCAGTAACTTGTGATAGATTTATGTATTATATAATTATTCTCTAATTATTTTCCATATTTATCATAACTTGGATCAAATTCATTTTGTATTTGGGATTTTTATTTAATGCATAGAAGTACATCACTAGAAAAAAATTCACTTGAAATATTCAGGTTTTTAAATGCAAGCACTCAGTGCAGTAAACTTTCTTCTTTAAACTGGTAAGTGTGTTTTCATTTTCATTTGGTTCTAAGTTTTTGGAGTTCCTTCTTTTGTTTATTCAGTGACACAATTGTCTTTTGTTATACATTGTTTGGTCCTCATAAATTTGTACAATCTCTGTAACATTCCTTGCTTTTTATTTCTATTTGAACTGCACTGAAATTTGCAAAAACACAAGAAAATATTTTTTATCCATTTTTTGATTAAAACTTAATTTTAGATAGACTGTGCTCTACTACATTTATTCATTTTTCTTGTATGTATCTGTTTCTATGAATGAGTATGTATTGCACATGTGAAAGATAGGACGTGCATACATATGTATGCTTATTCAGAGGGCAGGGGATAATCTCAGGCATTATACCTTAAGTATTATAACCCTGTTTTATTGGAACTACTTCTATCACTAATCTGGTTATTCAAATACATCTGGGTTGACTGGTTAGAAATGCCCAGGAAGGAGCATCTCTCCAACTCTCCAGTGTTAGAATTCAGGTGTGTGCCATACTGCTCACATAATTCTCAACATCTTTCTGTTTCTAAGAACACTAGCTCAATTGTTTATGCTTATGAGATACGCTCTTTACCAACTGAGCTCTTATATCGTGTGTTTCGAATAGTTAAGGGTGTTTTTGTTTGTTTGCTTTTTCTTGGAGACAAAGATAGCTACAGAAAATCTTTTACTGATTCCTTTTTCTTCTTTTCTTTAGAATTCTTTAATAGAAGCCAGAATCTTGGGTTGCCCAGTTGGGAGCCTCTGATCTACTGTTCTGATTGAGTTTCTTCTCGATATTCATGGCCAACATTTGGCTTCTAAAAGAAAGACTTTTTGTCTTTTCAATCACTTGCTGGTAGGGTGATACTGCATTGTTACCCATTACCACGTGACCTAGTTTGGAGTCAATCTTGGCATCCAACCTTGCATTTCTAATCAGATTCACAATCCTTTAATATGCTAGCAGATAAACTGAATATGACTCCAAAAGAAGCTGAGAGATGGAGAAATCTTTTAACACACTAAGTCAGTCTGTGTCTTCATTGGTGGACTGATGACACAACATTTGAACATTCGCGTAGTGGTTTGAAAGAAAATGACCCTAAAAGGAAGTGACACAGTTAGGAGGAGTGACCTTGTGCATGCAGGTGTGGCCTTGTTAGAGGAAGTGTGTTGTACTTGTGGGAGTAGGATTTGAGGTCTCTTTTGCAAAGCTTCCCTCAATGTGACACTAGGAACATTTTTTGTTGCCTGCAAGTCAAGAAGTAGGAGTACTGGCTACCACTCCAGCCCTGTCTGCCTGTATGGTACCATCTACTACCATGATGATAATGGACAGAACCTCCAAATTGTAAGTGAACCACCAACATTAAAGATTTTTTGCTGTGGTCATAATGTCTCTTCACAGTGACAGAAACCTTACCTAAGACAATTTGAAATTAAAATTTGAACATTTAAAAAATTTATTTTAATCTTAATTTTACTACTTTTGGTATTGGTAGCTCTTACACAGCTTCCTGGAGAGCTTTAAGAATACTCATATATTATAAATGTTGAACATTACTTATAATGTATATAAGCAATTATATATTCAATTTCTTAATCAACCTTTGAGGAAAATAGCTTTTTCCACTGTACTGTTTCCTATTTATTTGAAAATCAGTATATAGCATTTATGTAGGTGTTTGGATGATCTCTGTTCTATTTCACTGTTTTTATTCCTTTCAATAGAAGCAAAGACATGGTTATAATGATCTTATGTGTCTTGAAATTCCCCACAGTCAAATACTCTAGAGTTTTGGCAATGATCTACAATGAATTTAACTAATATAATATGCTTGATAATGAATGCACAAATATTTTAGAACTAATTTCTGAATCTTATGTGAAATACAAATTTCCATTTAATAATATTGAGTCTTTAGTACATTTATTTACTTCTTTTATATCTGATACAATTACTTCAAATATTTTATTGTGCAAACTGTTAAATATTCATCTTACACAGATACCTGTTAGTAAACACATACACACACACACACACACACATACACAAACATACATACATACATACTCATACTACATTTCCTAATATATGTTATATATTATATATGGAAAGAAAACTATTTCTCTCTATCTTTCTCTCTCTCTCTCTCTCTCATATATATATATGTATATATGTATATACACGTATGTATGTATATATATACACGTATGTATTAGTGAATAGATTAGTCTGTGTCAGAGGGATTCCAAATGTGTATGTGCAAATGTATGTAAGATACAGAGAAAAAACCCGGGCGGTGGTGGCGCACGCCTTTAATCCCAGCACTCGTGAGTCAGAGGCAGGCAGACCTCTGAGTTCGAGGCCAGCCTGGTCTACAAGAGCTAGATCCAGGACAGGCTCTAGAAACTACAGGGAAACCCTGTCTCGATACAGAGAAAAAGACTCATAGACAGAAAATGACATCGTCTCAAACTATTTTGGTTATTGCTTCTTTTCTCGCACTATCAAATGAGAATCTGTCAGACGTGTTCAAAAGCAGGTTTTTACATTTTCCCAGGAGTTCTCAATTATAGCATTATTCTAGAACAGAGTATCCAACTTCTTTCCGAGAAGCCCTTAACAAAAACATGTGCTCACGTTTTAAAATCAAACTGATTATAGATACTGTGTCACAGTTTGCTGTTATATTACATTTCAACCAAATTCAATTACACAGCATGCTCTTTGCTGGCATGAAATGAAAATCAGGACAAAGATGAATGAGCACGAATGCTTCAATTGATTGATCCCAATGTGCCAGTGGCTTGATTAAAGTGTCTAGGAGAAAAATGAAGAATAGTATTCATCTGTAACTACTGGTCAATTTTTAAATTAACTGCAAATTTCATCAAATGCCATGCACTGAATTGTATGTTTCTGATAGTTTAAAATGTGAAATAAGCCCACTAAAATATGTATGAGACAAAATTATATTTTGTCTAATCATTTATAATTAGCATTTATAATATCTACTTATTTTCATAATATTTTATTGATCATTTATCATAAAATGATAAGACATATTCATAATAAAATGAATAAGTTATAATACATATTCACAAAATATTTAATAAGTGTATTTTCAAATTTTATAAAATTTTTCTTGTATTAATGGCTACTGCAAACAGTTGTCATAGCAAAAAGTATATATAATATATCTGAGTAGAACTTTGGCTTATCAGGGAACACTTTTTATCCCAGTACAGGGGAGCCTGTGGAAGAAGGTCTATGATTTGAGTTCATACCATGAAAAATATAAACTATGTCTCAAAAACGTAAAAAAGTAAAAAATAATTGTGTAGTTTTTAGTCAATGTTCTTACTACTAAAGCTGCTATTTTATATAAAATTTATATGGAGCTATGCCATGACAAGTTTACATGTAAATCTCTATTTTATGTAATTATTTTAGCTGTGAAACTCACTTATACCACAAGAAAATCTAAGGTCAAGTAACATGTGTATTTGAAATCACAGTTCAGGTTACATAAACTTACCAGGTCCTTCTGTCATTGGCCTGTTACTGAGACTATTGGACTTCCTAGGGTCTTATACTTATAGTTTTGATAGAAATAAATCAGAAAATCCTCCATTGCTTGCAGTTAAACTTTTATTACTTGATCAGATAAACGCTCCTTTATTCCTCTTCTGGTCTCAAGAGTTTATGACTAAAGTCAGTATCAATGCATTTGGCATATTTGTTAGGATTAGTTACAATATGTGGCCCAGTTTCTTTTTCTTTTCTCCTTCATTTTTTCCTTCCTTCCTTCCTTTCTTCCTTCCTTCCTTCCTTCCTTCCTTCCTCCCTTCCTTCCTTTCTTTTTGAGGCATTGTGATTTTCTCTTTCAAAATTTCTGTGAGAAAACTAACATACTTTTGTGCAAACAGGAAAAGTATGGCTTTGAAATCCTACTTGACTGACTGTACAATCGAAGTATATGTTTATCTCTGTGAATATAATATCTAAAAGGAATCACAAGGAACCACACCTATAATAACATGTCAAAAGAGTAAGATTATATCATGAGTTCATTCTTTCACATATATGTATCTGTATGAAAACATCATGAGTGTACACCATAAATGTGTTTATTATATCTTATCAATACCAGTGGTACCGATTTAAACAGAAACTACTGGAAATTTCAACTTGAACAAGTATTTTGAAAATACTGTTGTTCCAGGCCTTAGAATCAGGCAGAATTGTAGAGGACGGAGGGAAGACTGTAAGAGCCAAAGGACTAATATGTTCACTGTACAATGGGTAAGATACAGTCTGATTATTACAGGGAAGCTGACACATGTAATCTCCAAAATGTGATCATCTGAACAAAAGCTCTACAATGGACATACCAGAGGACATGCCAATATGAATGGGATAAATTTCACAAGGTCTACCCATCCTTGATGAACTATGAGCAATTAATGCCTTGTGAGGGAGGGAGAATCATTCTTCTTCAGGATTAGCTTCCTGATAGATATCTAATTCCAAGTAGTCAACACTAAGCACATACGCGTGTGAACAAGAGCTGCAGACTGCTCTGCATGTCTATGTCTCTTTTTGACTCTGTCTCTCTGGTTCTCTCTATCTCTCTCTCACACATCTATATATCTGTCTGTCTATATGTTCATACTTGCAGTAAAAATCAATAGGTTATGAATCAGAGAAAGAGGGGGCATGAGAAGACTTGACGTGGAAGATGATGAAAGAAATGATGTAAATACAATACTCATCTAAGAAATTCTTCAAGTCCACTAATTAATTTAAAATAAAAATTAAAATTTCAGCCTAGGGTCTTTTCCTCAATGAAAGGTAATGGGCACTGGAGAAAGAAACCCTCCTCAGAAAAAAACAAAACAAAACAAAACCTTTAGTAGCCAACAATCACCAGGGATCATAATATAAATAATTTTTTGATATAATGAGCTTTCCAAAAAATTGAAATTATGAAACAAAAAAGTGATAAACTGTTTTAAGTGTCATAAATTCTATTAATAAAAGATTTTGAATAATGTTATAAAAAGTATAACAGAAGGAGACAAAATTCAGTTGGTTATTTGATCAAGTTCCATGAAAACGATTATCCTTAGACAACAAAGAATATTGAACTTTGCTATCCTACCAGGGAAAGAAGGAAGTAAGAAAAATAAGACTGCTACATTTCAAAAAGAATTTAGCAACTAGGAAAACAAATTAGATAAAGACACCTTTGAGGTCAGTGATAGGGGTATGTCAGTTACTCAAGAGAAATGTCAATCTTCTCAGTTCCATTACTGATCCTTTGTTTCCCTGACCTCAACCTGAAATTGTGAGACAGTGTGTAATTTGTGAGATATTTTTAAAAGGATGAGGTGAAAAATAGATTGTGTCTTGTATTTAATCTCTGTACAACTTTAACTAAAGTTAACAAATAGATTCACTGGCTCTTTTGTTCTGTTAATTACATATTTTCTGAGATAATAAATACAGCTTTCCACTCTTTCCTCTTCTCCCTCTAAACTCTTCCTTGTACTTGCTCCCCTTGCTTTTTTTCAATTTCACAACCTATATTTAAATGCTAATAGAAGTAACATTGTGTATGTGTGTATGTGTATGTGTGTTTGTTTCTGTGTGCATGTATGCAGTTGCTTATACCAGCTCAGTCTGTAAAATGTAACATGTATGCATATTTTTTAAACTGAACATTTGGAATGGCAATTTATTATTGATTAACCAATTGGTGTGCTCTTCCCTTAGATGACTATTTTTCAAGTTCGTAGAATCCTGTGGATGCCAATAATTCTTTGTGTATGGTCATGTTTCCTCTGCCTTTCCAAATGTGTATCAGCATGTCTAATGTTGGTCTATAATGCTTAGCTGATCTAATAAATTTACCTTATGAGTTGACTCATATTAACAATCTACTTCAAAAGGAATGCTAATTGCCACATCTTCGATCAATAAGAAATACTTAACAATTCTTCAGATTCATTTTGCATCAAACCATCAACTGCATAAATCATCATGTATTCTGTTCTTATTAAACTATCCAGTCAAAAAAGATTACTTAAAATCTAGCAAATAGATATAACTAGATAAATTTTATGTTGCCATGAACAATTCTTTTCTTATAATGAAAACACTTTTAAGGAAACTTAGAAGCACAAAATTTGTCATTAAAGTCTTATAGAGTGAACCAGAATTCATACTGTTACAAATATAGAGCCTATAATATTTCAGTACTATGTCTTTCAAATTTTTTATCTACCTATTAAATTTACCTTAATTTCACAAATTGTGTCAAAATTAAATTAAATGAGTTGATTACATAAAACTGATGTCATTAATATTCTATGTATTTCCTAGCACAATAAAATGACCTTGATATTAAAAAATGATTAAGTTAGGAAGTCATTTCCATTCCATTGCTTCTGCTATAGAACTGCCTACAATATAACTTATAGGCACTGCAGTAGGAAAGATCATAATTTATCTGCATCTCTATTAGTTGAAGCAAGTCCCTCGAAGGCCTGTGCTTAAGGCTATTCTGCATTATAATCAGATAGAACTTTGATAAAATAGACATTTGGACTTCTTATACCAAATTTATGTGACACATGATCATATGAAATTTGTAGATAATGTATTGTAATAGAAAAAAAGCACTTTGTTAGAAAAGAAAATCATCTTTTGGCTTGATCTGTATTCATTTTGTTCATAGGAGCTCTAATACTATAGGTCAGATTTGTTACATGTGAATCTTTTCTTTGTCTGTCATTGACTTGCTATAAGTTCTTCATCATTATCAGATAATATGTATCAACATTATTATGTCTAAGTCTTTACAAAAGCTTCCAAGGATCAGAAAATGATTATGAAATCTGTACTAAAATATTGATATATGGTAATCAATTCTGGAAATGAGCTTAGCAATATGGATAAACATGTCTTATAGACATTCAACATGTTTGGGCTTTTGCAGAGTGGATTTGAAAGTGTTAAAATACAAAGTACTAAAAAAAAAAGTAGGAAAAAATCTTACTATTGTTTTTTCTACTATTAATCCTCTTGAGGTTTGCATTTGCTTTCCCTCCCTTCATCACTACCTCCCTCCCCCATCCTTTCTTGTGTCTCTCTCCCTCCATTATTTCAATAGCCTCATTATCTTGACTTTTTTATCACTTATTCTGTCTTCTTTGCCTTGCTTTGCTTCGATTCATTATTGTATACTAGTGGTAAAAAAATTTGATCTTATAGTGAGGTTTTTTCTTGGTATCAATTTGACTTCCTGTGCCAATTAGAACATACTCTTTGTTCTGATTAAAATATGAGTGATTCAATGTATTATTTTTAATACACAGTTTAATTCATTCTTCCATAAAATTTTATATTTCCTGCCTCTAAAAATGGTCTGTTATTCTAGGCCTTTGCCAAAGTTGGTTACTCATATATTGCAATTGAGACTTTGGGTGATTGCCCAGGTAGCCAGTTGTCTCTGTCATTTATTGCACATTTTGGAAGTTTCTTGATTGCACTTCCTATCTATTCAAGTAATATCTCGCTTCTCAGATCACTGATGGAGTTGAAGACCAGATAGTTGTAGTTACTTTCCTCTCATGTCTTAGCCAAGCCATTTCTAATACAGGACTTAAATGCCTTTGGATAAAATAAGTATTAAAAGATTTAGCATATGTTTTTGCTTAATATTGTTTATGTTAGTTTTAATTTTAATTTTTATGCTTAATATCTGTTCTTATTTTATATAGTCTTGTATTAGGGTTTGAAACTCTCATATTTAAACAAAAGTTGAGGTGCTTGTGAAACTCCTTCAAACAATTCCCTTTGGGATGCTGTACCAGGATGGGCATGGCCTTGGGTATCAAAATTATGCACACTTTCTCACTCACTCTCTCTTGGCTATTTGTTTCCGTACCTGTTCCCCATTTGTGCAGAATACTGTTTTCTGTAAATCTGTCCCATAAATAAAGAACCCTTTATTATACTCAATTCTGAGCTAGTGAGGGACTACTCTATTCACGTGCACCTACAAGTTGTATTGTCCAGCCTCATTATGAAGGCTTTTGTCTTATGTGTCTTGCTTTGTCATGTTTGGCTGTAGTCTCTTGAAGACCTGCTCTTTTGTTATGTCAAAAAAGAGAGAGAGACTATCTGGATGGGCAGTGGAGGTAGGGGCTGGCCCCGAGGAATGAAAGTAGGAGAAAATATGGCAAAAATGTATTGGATAACATTTTAAAATAAAAAAATAAAGAAAAACAAAAGAAGATGGAGAGAAAGAATAAAAAGTTGGATGAATAGGGATATGGAAAGTGTAAGGGGAAGATAATCAATATATATTATAAAAAATATACAAAATATAATATACAAATAAAATATAATAATGATTATTTTTATTTCAATTTACTATCATATCACAACTTAGTAAAATATTCTATGAATGTTTAAAGTTTTAAAAACAAAACTTTGACTATTGATAAAAATCAATTTTTAATCTTAAAGCCAAGGGGTACAAAGCAGTTACTAATCTTTGTTGTGGTCTTCTGTCTTGTTCTTACTCGAGTGTTCTTGCCTTCTTTTCTTGGTTCCAGTTTTCTCTGTGATATCAGTTACCTAGAAATATAAGGTGAACTCTACTCTTTCCTCTCCATATTATTTTGGTCATGGGGTTTATCACAACAGCAGGAAAAAATGAAGATAAATACTAAAATAAGAAAGTAACTTTGATAAAATGTTCACAAAATTCATAATTAATAAAAAGTTCTCTGCAGTATACACCAATTATCTTACGGCACTATAAGAAGTAAAAGTAAATGATGAATGGACAAATAATTAAAATGCATTCTGTGATCTAAGCAAGAGTTCAGAGGAAAATTAATTGGAAATAAAAGAAGTATACTCTTACTAATAAACCGAGAACTATAACTTAAAAATATAGTGAGATAACAAAATGCACCAAAGTTAAGACTGGATAGAGTGAGTGTCAATGAATATGAAGGATGGAGCGCATGCAATCTGCAATGTATGTATAAAAGAGATAGTCATGTGCAAACATATTTTAGTGGAAATAGAGTAAGTACAAAGATTCACTAGCTAGTGTGTAGATAACAATAGGTATACATATATAGCAATTCTAAAATATAAGTTATTATTGATACAATCTGGAAAATGTGTGTTATCATAGATAGTTTAATAAATACTGATGGTTGCCAATAGAAGTCTATGAAAGTAGATATTATGTTATCAGAACATATAGCTAATTAACTAATCAGAATATGGTTGAGGATTGGATTAGATAATATATTAGTGAAATAATATATTTTGTATTTTAATTTTGCAAGTAAAGTTTTTATTTGACTAACATGTAGAATTTTATCTTTATTTTTATTAAATGATATTAGCTTCACAAAAAAATCCTTAATGAAATAAGATACATTCTCTTCAACAGGGCAGTAGTAAATGATATAGGGATAATCTACACATAAAATAAATTAGCACAAATGACAATATAGCAATGCCCTAAAGGATAAAAATAAAAATGAGACACTATGAAGAAATATAAATGAATTATGAGTATAGACATGGAAATAATATATTGTGAATTTTAAAATGAATTAAGTCATATTCCTGATAGGACATAAAGACATGCCAAAATTTGATATATCTTTTTAATGTGTTCTAAGAACTATGAATTTTCTGGGAAATATAATTTGATTTTTCATAAAGTTAATAATCTTTTACCAAATACAAGATAAATTGAAAGAGAAGACATTTTCAATGAATGCAATTGATGAGACTAGACAAAATTTCATAACAGAGCAAAGTACAAAGCAAATTAGACATGAAACAACATCAAAACAAAAACAAAAATTATAGCAGGTTTAGACACTAGTGTATTTATTTGAATATAATTAGTTTGAACTCTGAGAAGGATACATAAGAAAGTAAAACCCAGTGGTTGTTTGATAGTAGGGCTTTAAGAGAACATTAAAAAATGCATACCAATTTAATTATATCTGAAAATTGTGAGAATGACAAAGTGTGATTTTAAAGAATGAAATCCTTCATGAGTGTTATGAGACAGTTGTGCAATTTTTTATCTCGAATATGTGCAGATCATAATGGAATTTCTATCCCTTAAAAATAAATTAACACCAGTTTTTATTTTTATTTTTAAGTTTCCTTCTCCTCCACTCCTCCTCTCCCTTCCCTCCCCTCCCCTCCCCTCCACCCATACCCCTACTCCCTCCCTCTCCAGGCCAAAGAGCCATCAGGGTTCCCTACACTATGTTGAGTCCAAGGTCCTCCCAACTCCCTCCAGGTCCAGGAAGGTGATCATCCAAACGACAAGGCTCACACAAAGCCCATCCACGCCGGAGAATCCAATCCCATTGCCATTGTCCTTGGTTTCTCAGTCATCTTCCACCATCAGCCACCCTCAGAGAGTCCGGTTTGGTCGGATGTTCCATCAGTCCCATTCCAACTGGACTTGGTGACCTCCCGTTAGTTCTGTCCTGCCGTCTCAGTGGGTGAACGCATCCCTCACGGTTCTGACTTTCTTTCTCATGTTCTCTCTCCTTCTGCTCCTCATCAGGACCTTGGGAGCTCAGTCCGGTGCTCCAATGTGGGGCTCTGTCTCTATCTCCATCCATCGCCAGGTGAAGGTTCTTAACACCAGTTTTTAAAAAAAGTACTTCCAACCTTACACAACAACAACAACAAAAAAAACCTTTTATTTATAATATTGTGAAGGATTTAAGTAAAAGTTAATAATCCTCACTTAATTCTAGATTCAAGTTTCTTTTCTGCTTAACTGTACAAGATCTATTTTGTTTCTATTTAATGAGATAAACAGCATAAATTTGAAACAAAAGAATACTTACTAAGTTAAACTATATAGAATCTAGTCATGTATGGACTATAAACACAGACAGATGACACCTAATATTTTATCTCTGCTTTGTTTTCTAAGCTTTAAAAAAAATTAAATGCCAAAATAAAAATGTGTTAATGAATCACATGGAAAAGAAATAAAACCTGCATGATATTTAAACTGAAACATTATCTACTCTAAACACAACACTGACATTTGTAAATAATTTTTCGGAGAACATTTTGTATAGGCTAAGTGCATCAATAGTTATATAAATCTGAAACAAATAACATTAATGATAGAGAAAAGGTTAGTTAAGAGATAAAAGATGTGCAAGCTATAATGAAGTAACTTAATTACTTAAATTTTCATTGGGTATTGGATATACATGTAACATTTCATCTACAAGAATCTCAACTTAGTGTTTTGAATTAACATGGAATTTTATTGGAAAACTGTTATATTTTATTATCCATTTATAAAATTTAGCATTTTGAGCATTTATTTATTTCATATTGTAGTGCTGACTAATATAGACATTCTGGCCAATAGAATAGAATTGAGCAGTCAGAGACAGACTCACAATCTTGCCTTATCTTGACAAAGAAGCAAACTGACAATAAAACAAAACAAAACAAATCACTTTGGAGAAGAGGCAGCATCTTCAAAAAATGGTCATGGGAAACCTGGATTTTAAGGTGCAAAAAAGTAAGCCTAGATCTTTAGCTTTCAATCTGCACAAAACACAACTTTTAAAGGATCAAGCAATATTGAAACCTAAGACATGAGAAACATCTTAAAATATTTACATATACATATAATAACTCGTAGTTTAAAAATTAATGTTTAATCTTATTCATTTTAGTGATATATATGTATATATATATATATTGCTGGGATTATAATAAGTGCATAATGTTTCTCTTTTACCTTTCCTCCCTACAAATCATCCCATACTCTCATTCAAATTCACAGCCTTTTCTATTAATTGTTATCACATGGATATATGCAATATAAAATCTTCTCTCTCTATATAATAATGTTACTTAAATGTATGTTTACAGGGCTATTTGGTGCTGTATCACCAGCTGATGTGCTTTTTGGAAAGAACATCTTTCCCTCTCCCCACTTTCTTCAATTGCCTACAGTTATTTGTCAAGGTTTGAGGCCTCATGGTCTTTTAATCACCCAGTGTGGCATATGTTGGTGTTGTCCTTTTCGTTTCATGCTTAGGCAGTCATATTGGTGAGGCTTTTGAAGGGTAGTTTCCAACATTACTTGGAGACACAACCGAGAGGAAACTGTCTGATCATTTGTCTCATTCAGTCCTCCTACACACTCTTCCGAAGAGAGTGTGCAGAAAGTTCTTTGAGCCTGAGGTATGGCATTGCTTTGTAGATGTATCCATTGGCACCGTTCTCCAGAACTCTGAGACTTTGGTGTTTTAAGGAAATTTTGGTATTTTATAGTGACTAAAATTTAAAATATTTGAATTGCTAGAGACTGTGGGACCTTGAGCATTATTTGTGTTTTATATTGTGATTTTAATACTAGACTACTATCTTTAGGACAGATAATTAAGGAAAGGATCTCCTCTAATAGTCATGTTTTTATGTGTCAAGTTAGCAACAGGTCAAATGTACTGGGCAGTTTTATGTCTACTTCAGAGTCATTTGAGAGGGGGAAACTTAATTAAAATGAAAAAAATAACTCCATATTATTCTTGTGCATTTTCCTTATTATTGTTTGATGTAAATGAGTTCATTTTGTGTGGTGCCACCATGGGCATGTGTTCCTGGATGCAAGAAGAAAGCAAGCTGAGAAACCATGGGAGGTATACCAATAAGCAGTACTCTTCCATGACTTCTGCCACACTTCCATCTCCAGCTTCCTGCCTTGAGTTCCTACACTGGAATCCCTTCATGAGGGACTTTGATTGGAACATGCAAGTTTAAATAAACTTTATCACTGTCCATGGTGCTTGTGGTCATCATGCTTTGTCCTAGCAAATGAAATCCTAATTAAGATACCAGGTGTGGTAATTCTCATCGGTAATTTCATCCTTTGTAAGTCTGAGGCAAGAGGATTATGCAAGTTCTAGCACAGTGTAGACTATTGTGTAAAATCATGTCTTAAAAGAAAGAATGAAAGGGGGTGGAAGAGAAGAAAAAGGACTGAAGGATAAAAGAAAAGAAAAGAAATGAAAAGAAAAGAAAAGAAAAGAAAAGAAAAGAACAAAAATTGTTTTAAAATTCCATGACATGTATTTGTAATCTCACACTTTGCTTTTACATACTTAGGCTTCTAAATTCAATGTTATAGATGGTGCAATAACTTAAGCTAAGTAGATTTATTTAGATATTACCTGAAGTTACTGTTTATTTTATAACTATAATATAACCATATGATCATAGTTTTCCAAATATTAGGTTGATAAATATTCATAATTTTCTGCCCATTTTCTATCTATATATGTACTAACTATGTAGCCATTTAAAGTTTAAGTCTATAGTAATACTTTTTTCCCCTCAGAACTAATGACTGAGCTAAGAATTTCTCAGTAGGAGTGACAAACAATTCATCAATGATTTGCATTTGATAATGATGCCTAACAGACCAGGATGTTTACTGTCCAGATTTTTGTCTATGAGGCAAAGCAAACATCTAAATTTTAACTTGTAACATCTGGTTCCTCGAGGGGGCTATTTGTATGGACTTTGACAGATGTGAGAACTACAAAGAATGGCTATAACAAATGAGACAACTAATAGCGCTGTCTTTTTAAAAGATGCAGCCAATCTGAGTTTACTGAAATGAACTCCAGATAGACCGAGATGACATGCACCTGTTCTTCTAAACTTTTGTTCTGGAAATAGATAATGACTTTAGAATTATTATTTTCTAACAGGTGAAATGTAAAAGAATCTGAAATAGCATGCCATGAGAAATTATATCATAATATCACTTTCCAAAAAAAAAATCTCTCAATTTGTGCAAAATCATTGTGCATTTTAGTGTGTGTTGAGAGAATAATACAGCAGTGAGAATGGCAGAAAAGGATTATGCATATCATCTTTTTGTACATGTACATGATTGCTTTGTAATTTTGTGAACACAAGATCCATAATTATACATCAAAATTAAATGGGTATTCTTGAAACAATTTTATTATCATAGGCATTTAAACTTGTTAAAATTCTTTAACAAGTTTATATTGATTAAATATAGCACAGACTTGAAAAAGCCAAAAGCCTTTTGATACAATTCATAAAAATGCTGTAGTATTTAGGACTTTATTATTATCATTATAAGTTACAAATTGCATGAATTTATAGTTTAAATAAAAACATGCCTCCAATACTTCTCAAAAAGATAATGCATATAGGTGTTTTGCCTGTATTTATGCCTGTCATAACTTGTGAATGGGCTT
Source organism: Arvicola amphibius (assembly GCF_903992535.2). Classification (NCBI taxonomy): domain Eukaryota; kingdom Metazoa; phylum Chordata; class Mammalia; order Rodentia; family Cricetidae; genus Arvicola; species Arvicola amphibius. The sequence continues at coordinate 21,281,763 of NC_052047.1, forward strand.
GTGGATGTCACAAGAGGCTACAATATCCCCTGTAACTTGAGTTACAAATAGTTAGGAGCAGCCATGTGAGTTCTGTGAATCAAACCTATGTCCTCTGGTAGAGCAAATAGTGTTCTTTAATACTGAGCCAACTATCCATTCCTTCTATTACGTTTATCAAACATATGTGCAAATAATTTAATTGTTTTCAATCAAGAGTTTCAGTCAATGCCCTGTTCCTGGGAACCCATGTGGATCTTTGTGACTTCACTTTAATGGAAAGAAGGATCTTGAATGACTTCTGAGCTTATAGTACACAAACCATGTCACTTCTACTGTTTTTTTCTATAGATCAAGCTCTTAGAAACTCCAGCTTTCATGGAATAATATAAAATATACTGAGCCAGGATATCTGTAAAATACACATGCCGTAAACTGTCACCAAATCTCTGGTTTTTACTGCATAAGAGTCTTGTAAATTTCTAAAGAAGAAAAAACTCCCTGAGCTATTGAGTCTAGGCAATCCTCTACCTCTAATATAAGAAGAAGATGAAAAACACATAGAATTTTAAAAGTTGTTTTGCTATTATACAACTGTGAATATATAGGTTATTCCTTGGTATAAAGTTTTTAAAATAATAATTTTTATTATTAATAAACATTGCATTTGATAAAAGAAAAACATTATTTCGTTTGCAACACTCAAATGTACCTAGAACATAGCACATATGATATAGAATTAAAGGCATTGAGTCAATTATATTATCAGTGGTTTGATACTCTAGCAATGATGCTGTCCCAGCATGATCCCAATTGCCTAGGAACTACTCAGTGAGTCATAGGTGTAGTTCAGGTAGGAAAAGTAAAGCAGGAAGTTCCAGGTATTTACTTCTACTGGCAAGGATAAAAACAACAGGTACATTAACTCAAGAAAAATAATAATTCAACTAATATCTTCTTTCTCTAATTTTATTTCATTAAATCCATACCTTTAGGGCATGTTTATTATCCATAGCTCTTATCCTTTCAACCATCTCCAGAAAGACCCTAACTGACAAATCCAAAGTGTGCTTTTTCAATCTTTTATTCATCTTTCAAAATAGTAGTCACAGACTGAAATTAACTTTCTTGTGTCACACACTATTAACTTTCACAATTTTCTTAACAAATTCTTTATTACTCTCATAAAATATAATCCGTTTCATTTAAATATGAAGTGGTAATTAATATTCATCCAAACACCTGAAAATATTAAGCCGTGATGTAGAGTATGATTATTTGTACATTCTCCACTATTGAAAATTTTTGTTGTATTAGAAATAAAGCCACCTAGTTATTTCAGTAAGTATATATCACAGGAAAATGTGCTTGCTTTTCTTTGAGCTTGTTAAAAGCTTCTGAGCATAATGGGTCCGAAGGGGAATATTTCTATTACTGCTCCAAGTGCCACATCTCTTTAATTGTTTTTACTTCTTTCCTCATGGCTTAGCCACAATTAATCTATGGTTCTTGGATGAAGAATCTCATGGCAATTAGTTGTTTTGGTCACTGAATTATAATTGCAGTCTTAGGTAGATTTTAGGTTGAAGATGAAGGAAAGAGAATTAAATGGAAAATTGAGATTCAATAAATCATAAATATTTCTTCAAGTGTATACAAGTCTATTTGAAGAGAGAAAACATTTGTTTCAATTTTATAAAACATTTATTTCAAGTCTATCAAGTTTATAAAATAAGGTAGACATGATACACAAAGTAAAGAAAATTTTTAAATGTTGCTTTCTCTAGAAGATTCAATTTAATTTAGTAACTATTTCTGATATAGGAAACAGAAGTATAATAAAGATCATTGTATTTAGAGAGGCTAAAACAGAATAAGCAATCAAGACTGAGGAAAACAGATAAAGGCAGAGAAACAGATAGACAGAGACAGAGAGAAAAAAGAGCAGAACTAGAATGTGGACTTTATACCAAATCATAAGGAAGCTAAAGATGGTAAATATTCTGACTCTTTCTTAACATAACACAAAGGCTGATTTCCTAAATACTTCCTTATATTTTTAGTCTTGTGAGCAGCTTGATTTTTGCAACTTTCATTTTCTGATGCCCAAATCAAATATTTTTATGTATTCCATGTGGCTAGGGAGGACCAATATTTACTATGTAAATTTAAACAATTTAATTCAACAGCTTATAAAAAGAATTGATGTATGTTTAAAAGTGGTTTATTCTTTGAATACAAGGTTGTTTTTACTTAAAATAATGAATATATCTATTTGAATTGGCTTGAAAAAAGAAAATGGTGATAATTGTTGGTTATAAAAATAATAAATATCATTTGGTGAGAGTTCAAATATTTGTTGAAATTTTTTTTTTTTTTTTTTTTTTGTTTTTGTTTTTTTTTTTTGTTTTTCGAGACAGGGTTTCTTTGTGGCTTTGGAGCCTTTTTATCAGCAATGGATGTTGGATTTCTGTTGCGGGAGCTCCTTCCACTCCTTTAGCCAATAGCCGCTGAGATACCAGCCCTTTGGGGCGTGGTCTCTCTTCCTTTAAAAAAGTGGCCACTTCCCTCCACTTGCTCTCTGGCTTCCAGCTCTGCTTTTGGCAACTAGTCTCTTTTCCTGATTGCGCAGAGGGCTGTTAGCTGGGACAGTGATCTGTAAGTTTTTCCCCTTCAAATAAATAACCATTCTATTAATCATAATTCCAAACTGGTGTGGGATTGTTTGTGACTTATGCCAGATTTCATTTAACTTATTTTAAAATTCAAGTGATATAATCATGTGCCATTTTTTTTCTTTTCTTAAATTGGCTGAAATATACGTGGATCCCTCTGAATGTAGAGTATTTCCTCAAAACTTGCGTATTTGAAAATAATTCATAGTATGTTTTTTGGGAGTCCATATATATGCATCAACTAGCTATTATCCAAATGAAAATGATTAAACCATGGGTCAAGAGATTGAAGGTTTGCTTTTTAAGTTTAGCTAAGAATATCAGTTTCAGTCCAAAATTAATTAGACTTCCCACAAAAGTTCTATTTTAACAGTCTTTGTTTTCCTGGTTATCATATTGACTATCATGGTATTTTCAAAATTGGAAGCAAGAATTCTGTCTCTCCAAAAGATATAGATATATTATAGTGGAGATATTCTGATTCATAGAAATTCAAATTATCATTTATCACTTCCTCAATATTTACCTTCTCATTATACTCCAAAAATGGTTACTTAAGAGTTCTTGATGAAACATTCAATTGCCATGAGAAAGTTCAAAAATATTTAACAAGTTTTTACCCTATATATATTGTTATGAATAATTGCTAGCATACACTTAAAATATGTAGCAGTTTCATATAAAAGGACTATGTTCATCAAGATACAAAATATGGTGATGCATTAAGAGAATCATGGAAGTATAATGTCTGAAATAATCATATAAGAAATCAATGAATAGAAATATAAATGATAAAAAAAAATTTAGAAAGCCAGATATATGTCATTAAAATTTTACATAAAATTTAATGTATAAATAGGCTAACCAAATTCAATATAGAAAATATTTTTAAATATAAGACTTATAGAAAAATATCAAAATTTTGTGAATATTAAAATAAAATTTAAAAACACAGGTAATAAGTTTAAAATTATACACAACAGTAAAATTAATAGCAAAAGTGGAAGTCATATTTTATGAATGAGTGAAAATTAAAATATAGAATCAAGGAATAAAACTTTATATACTTTATATATAAATAGAAAATATCTTTAAGAGCAAACATTTATCATAAATGACAACATAGATTAAATGAAATATTTTACCTAATAGTTAAGAGAGAATATCAGATGTATTTAAACAGCCATACATTTGAGGAGCTTCATTTGAAATATATAATCTCAGAAGCTTTATATGTTATTAATGAGTACAAGTTAACAATCCAGGATGAAGTCTGTAACAAAATTTGTTGAAGAATTCACAAATACATTACTTACAGAATTTCTTGGTAGAATGGAATAAAATAGCCCGAAGGCTACCTAATAAGTGCTGTAGAAACTCCTTTAGCCAATAGCCTTTAAGATACTGGCCCACTTTGAGTACTATAAATGCAGATGAAAGGTGTGTGTGGGTTTAAAGATTTCTGAGGCTTATGTGGATATGCTTTGCCCAGTGTTGGGTATCATTTTATAAACAGAGACTGTTCATTTGTATCTCTGTTGCACAGACATGAAAAATCACACAGAAACTATATTAATTACCACACTTCCTGGCCAATGGTTCATGCATATTTCTAGCTGGCTCTTATGTCTTACATTAACCTATTTCTATTGTTTTGTATTTTACCGTGAGTCTTGTGGTTTGCTATCTCTTGCTTCATGGGCAGCTACATGGCATCTCCTTGACTCCACCTACTTTCTTTCCATATCTCTTTTTGGATATCCTATCTGGCTTAACTCTACTAAGCAATTGGTCAAAACAGCTTTATTCATTAACCAATGGTAATAAATTATATTCACAGCACACAGAGGGTAATCCCATATCAATTCAGTTATTAACCTTTTAAAAAAGAAACGAAGTTCCATTTGAACAAAATTGACTGTCTTTCAGGAAAGCTCACTTAGGAAAACCAATCCACCATATTCATCTTATTGTTAGCAATTTATAAGGAAAAGAAATATGACTATCAGGATGCATAACAGTTATTTTTAACAGTTATGCATAACATCATGTTTAATGATGGCAGTACATGGGAAAATCAGGCAGTTAGGGCAGATGGGGCTCCTTGATGGGTTGGGGAAGGCAAGCAGTGAAAAGACAATTATGGCAAAAGAGAAGAAAAGAAAGAACCCATCTTTGACCTTTGCTATCACCACAGCCAGGAGTTATGGAGCTCAGGCAACAGACTTGGCTTGCCCCCACTCAAGTCTGCTAATATATCTAAGGACCACTCTCTGTGCCACAATTGTGTAGACCCTTGAAGAAAGGAAAACTGACCTCAACTTTCAGTACATAGAGAATGTGGGCAAATTTAGTAAGGAGTTTGTTTCAAAAACTGTTGTACTGGGTGCTTTACTGTTATTGTAATAAAACTTCACTATTAATGCAAGTTTTGGAAGACAAAGTTAATTTAGACATAGTCTTCGAATGAGAAAATAAAAGTCCTTTATAATGAGGACCTATGACAGTGGTTGTAGAAACATTAAACTGAGAACTCAATTCTTAAACATCCAGCCCAGAGCAGGGATAAGGAACAGGAAGTAATGGAAACATCTAATCTTAAAGATCACCCTAGTGACCTCTTCAATTTCTTTCTTCAAAGACTTAAAGTTCTTGTCAAATAGCTCTTTCACTTCCTTGGTTAGAGTTACCCCAAGATATTTTATGCTATTTGTGGCTATCGTGAATGGTGACGCTTCTCTGATTTCTTTCTCTGCTTCCTTATCCTTTGTATATAGGAGAGCGACTGATTTTTTGGAGTTGATCTTGTATCCTGCCACGCTACTAAAGGAGTTTATCAGCTGTAGGAGTTCTTTGGTGGAGTTTTTGGGGTCGCTTATGTACACTATCATATCATCAGCAAATAATGAAAGTTTAACTTCTTCCTTTCCAATTCGAATCCCCTTGATCCCCTTGTTTTGTCTTATTGCTATTGCTAGAACTGAGAATCCCCTGCACAAAGCTGTATGTATTTCTCAGCTTCCACATGCGGTGCCACCAACAGTGGATCAAGTGTTCAAATGCCTGAGACTATGGGACATATTTCTCTTTAAAATGTGGGGTCTCTACTACAACACAGGCTCCACCTTCATTATTTAAGCAATGACCTCTCATAGTCTCTTACACTCCCAGGGCCTTCGTGCACGGCACGGATGCCCCCACCACATACTGCCTGGCTTCAGTGGCTCTCTGAAACATCCGAAGAAAAATTCATAGTTCCTTCGTTCTTGCATCATTCTCGCTCTAAATCTAGCACATTTCAGTGCCAAACTGGGAAAGACAATGTCTTTTATTCATTTCGCTATAAGGAAACACCACAACTCTTGTAAAAAAAAAAAATATGCAATGGTGTGTTCTCTTACAATTTTAGAAGGTTCTCCCATACTCACTATGGCAGGAAGCACAATGGCAGGCAGGAAGGAAGAATGATGGAGAAGGAACTGAGAGCTACATTCTGATCTGAAGACAGGAGGCAAAGATATAGTGATGGGGTTGGTGAGAGCTTTGGAAACCTCAATGCCCACTCCTGGAGATACACCTCCTCTAACAAAACCCACCTTCTCCAGCCAGGCCACAGTCCTACTCCTTGTCAAAGAGTTCATCACTTGTATTTCATTTCTTGTCTTTCTCACTGTAGACCAACGTCATTGATAACAGTCAAGGCCCATATGCAGCATTATAATGCCTTTAATTACCTCTAGCAAAGAAATAAGTCCATTCCTTTTTAATTTAGCCTCAGGAAAGGTCTTCCAACAAGGGGAAATGGGAGACACAGAAGAGGAGAATTCAAACTCTTTCTCAAAGGGCTCCAGAAGAAAGTTCCCACTTTCATTCTCTATTGCCACAATGAAATATTTTCCTGTCCCCTCTGAGTTTCCTTACTCTATGCGCAGTTCCATGAGAATATTTGAGAGGCAACCACCTATTATTTTGTGTTGACCTGGATGCTTTGTTTTCTTCTCCTCTACAACTTCTTTCTATTACAGTTGTAATTATAGAGCATCTAATATGTGTGCTGCAGCAGCATATCTATCTGTGGAAGCTTCTTAGCAGTGTGTACCCCCCTCTGTTTTCACATTTCCTACATACCATATAATTCTTTCTGGGGAGGAAGATGATTTAGCTCAAATTCCAAGGTGCCTGTTGAATTCAGAGTTCTAGGTGATTAAAAAATAAATTATATCCCATCTGATGGGCCTCTCGATTCAGTCATATCTATTAATAAGTGTGGTGCCAAAACACAGTGAAAAGTAATTTAGTATAATCTTCCACATTTGGAAAGCATATGTTTTGGAAATGGGGATTTTATGAAACAATCAGTGAGCTGACCTTAATTATCTTGTATGTAACCATTGGTCTGTGTGTTCCTAAGAAATTGGACTATCTACTCCCTATGGTAACTTCAACTATGATGGGTTTGATAGTAGTGGCAGTAAAAATACTCACCAGCATGCCGTTTTTATCAGCTTGATCAAGATCTTTCTTAAGATGATATTCCCAATAGACTTATTCATCTCTTTGCATTGATTCTGATGCCAGTTGCTGCTCTTCAGTAAGAAATGCTGACCTTTGCTTCTAGTACATAAATATCAACCCCACTCTAACTAGGAGCCAAAACAACTGAGACACTTAAACATTGTTGGAAAAAAATGAAATAAAATAACTATTATAGTAAAAATCTGACAATTTCTCTTAAAATTAGAAATGACCTCTCAAAATGGGCAGTATAGCTACTATTACACACTAGGTCCATAGGCATAAAGGGCATTTTTATAAATAAATGCACAGATATATTATGACAACTACAGTAGTTATTGAAAGATATTCTCAATGATGCTAGTTTCCATTTCTAGGAGATGATTTTCATGAACTATTTGGTCATCTATAAAAATATATACTGTAGATAAAAGCTTCTGGAAAAAGCTGTGTCTGTAGAGACATATGTTGATTAGAATTTCAGTACTATGTAGAGATTGGACTAGTTATAGCTTACTGGAACAGCCATTCCTTGACCATCTCTGTGTTGAAGTTAACATCTTGTAACTAAAAAACGAAAACCCTTTAGATTTTACTAATTTGTCAGACTGTTATCTTCCACCAATCCAAAAGCTGAGAATGTCATTAGATAGCATCTTGAACCTACAGAGAAGCTTCCTTCTTCTAAATATACCTGCCTCTCTCAAGTACCCACAAATGGATTTTAAACTTGCCTTGTTACATGACTTTCTTTGTTCTATAAAATTATATAAACTTCATAAAACTGCTTTCCTGTTGGAATATGGGATTTGGAGAAACATAAATCCATGCTCCGAGGCCTTTGCCACACAAAAAGATTCCAGAAAAAAAAATATTGATTATTCCTTTAAGATAGCAGCTGTGACCATGTGGTGATAGTACACACCTTTAATCCCAGCACTCAGGAAGCAGAGGAAAGCAGATCTTAGTGTGTGGGAGACCAGCCTGGTCTACAAGAGCTAGTTCCAAGACAAAGTCCAAAGTTACAGAGAAACCCTGTCTCAAAAAACAAAACAAAAAAGAACTTTAGTTTCTGTATTGGCATTATACTCATTTAAAGGATAAAATACCATGGTGAAATGTAGTACTTACAATAATCTGAAACTATGACCTTAAAGCATAATCATTTGTCTCTAAAAAATAATTCATGGTCTCATTTTAACATTTGTATATTCATTTCATATTGTGTTTATGTATCCTGAAGACATTTTATAAAATATTATCAAATGTATACTAAATAAGTTTGCTCCATTAGCCATTACAAAGTTTCATTTTTTCTTGATGATACAGCTACTGATGAAAATGGAATGTTAAAGTCACCCACTCTTACTTTCTTTATCATTCTGTGTATAGCGTTAACTATGTTCAATGATAATTTCTTGGTAGTTATAAATTGCTTTAAATTGTGCCTTCTTGACATGTCATTGTTTCTTTATCAATTAAAACATAACTTGCTAGACATAATAATCTTCATTGACAGCTGTTGTGTTCAGGGCTTTCAATGTATCATTTTATAGCTCTCTAAGTTTTTCTTGAAGCCATCGGATATTACTTTGATGAGTTTGTCTTTGTGAATCAGCATTTTTGTCATTTAGCTTTTAATGTTGTTTGCTTGCCGGTTGGGACATTTTGAATATAATACGCCATGCAAAGATTCTCCAGTGGTTTCTACTGGGATTTCAAAATGCCTCTTTGCTATTCATTTCTTCCTGTAGATTTGACACCCTTCTAGCTACAATGTTACTGAACAGAGATTTATGTCTTCCATTTAATTCTGTTTCTCCTTCTGTCTCATGGACTCCTGAAATTCAAGCTGGTGTTTCTTTTCTGATTTTTCTACGGTGCTTATTTATACTCTGAATTGATTCTCTCACTTCATTAACTTGCTTATCTGTTTCCTCTCTAAACCCATTGAATAGTTTTAGAAGTAGAGACAAATGAATTGTTTGTATAGCATTTCAGTCACGTGTCACTGGATTCATTAATTTGAGAATGGCAATGTCATGGAAGTATCAAAAGAGCATCTATTTTCACATTGCTTTTGTTTTCTTCCTGCAGTTAGTGCATCTGTTTGTTTCTGTATCAATTTTAGGTTTATTTTGAAATTCTAGGAAGTACCTTACTGTTGAAGGCTCAATTCCCAGCACCATTCAGGGAGTAGAAAATAAATTACTGTAATAGTAAGTACACTAAAATGTTCAAGTATAAAATTATTTTTAAAATTTATTAGGTCCTTAACAGCAATGAATTTAGGATATAAAATGAAAGAATAATGTAGATTGGGATGTGTAGTGTAGAAGTAAAATGAGTAACTGAACATAAAACAGGAAGGAAGAGGGATAAGAAATAATGAGAGGTAAAAGGTTAAAAAAGAAAAATAAAGAATAAAGAAGAATATTGTAAAAATGCAAAGAAAAAAGAAAGGTTATAAAACTGACATCATAATAAAGAAAAATACAGTTTGTGTGGCCACTGGGCAGTGGAACTAGTGTGTGACTGGCATGTTGGAGCCTATTCCCTATGGGGGATTACTTTGCTCAGTCTAAATACAAGAAGGAAGGCCTTGGTCTTTCCTGAAGTGAAATGACAAACTTTGTTGACTTCACACAGGAGGTCTCAACACCTCTGAGGTAGTGGATAGAAGTTGGGGTGGGGTGGGGAGAACATGGGGGTAGTGGGAAAAGAAGAGGGAGAGGGACCTGGGATTGGTATATAAAATTCAAAAAGAATTGTTTAAAAAAAAGAGAGAAGAGAAAAATGTATAAACATCAGACAATGAAGAAAAATTAATAGGAACCAAAACATAAAATATTCATAAAAAATGAAAATACTACTAAAATGCAATAAAAGAAAAACGTAAACACAAAGCAAAAATCAAACATCAAAGTAATTTTCTCTTTAAATTAGTGTCTACCATACTAAATTGAGAGACAGCTGAATTGAATTCTCTTGTTTTCATACCACTGAAGCTAGAGCCAAACTCACAACAGTCAAGCACCAGATGTTCAGAAGAGCGGTTCTGTGTAGCAAACAACCTTCTTTGTACTATGAGTACCTCATTGCAACACATTACTTTGCAATTTGCAGGCAAAGGGATTGCTTCTTGGTTATAAGATTCCACATTTTATATGCTCTGGGCTGATATTCTAGGCAGGGAGTTCTCACAAGCCTTTTGGACTCATAGGACAAACATATCACAGAGATCTGTAATGGAGTACAATCTGAATGAACCAGAACAGAGAACAAAACATCCTTTTCTATTTTACTCATAGATTTTAGCATAAATTCTACTGCTTCTATAAGTACAGAAGTTTCAAAACTAAAGTTAGTGGATCTCTTGAGCCCTGGGTTTTAAGGCCAACCTGTACAACATAGTGACATGCTATTCTAAACACAAAACAACACAAAAACACAAACAAAAAAAACAAAAATTCCAATTACAACTTTCTATAGTAATGTTTCTCAAGGCTGATGAAGAGAGTAGATAGACATATATTGGATAATGAATATCAAACATAGTTAAACACGTGTAATAAGTTATATTGAACATTGTGCATATTATAGTCTGCAATAAATTATATATTTTATTAATAAGTAAGTAGAAGAAATATGCTCAAAGCTTCCAATGAGAAAGCTAAAGTAAGGAAATGGAGGCAGAGGCAGGCGGATCTCTGTGAGTTCGAGACCAGCCTGGTCTACAAGAGCTAGTTCCAGGACAGGCTCCAAAGCCACAGAGAAACCCTGTCTCGAAAAACCAAAAAAAAAAAAAAAAAAAAAAAAAAAAAAAGATATTCAGATTCATGCTTTCTAAACCTGCTCAGCATTAAATACCTACATAGAGGAGGAAGCTGAAGAAGTAAGTACTAACAAAAAATTCAAAGATTGCCTCCAACAGCAACAAATTTTATAGCAGACACCTGGCTCCAGAACACTGGTGACCCATTGTTATCAAACTGAGGGCTGAGACTTTGCCTAAATGCAATCTGTGTCAATGGCTATACTACTTGGTACTAAAACTGTTGGCATTATCTCCCAGACACTTCCCTCATGGCTCAGTCTGAACTATTGTTTGTAAGTTTTACTGTTGACAAAAAAATTCTTATTTTATTGATTGGTTAACATTATTGTCCATCATCTCAGAGCTGTAGGAGGTTGGATCCAAGCTCCTTGCCTTTTGCACGCTCCTTTCTCAGGCTTCCAAGTTAGGTCATTTTAAACAGAACATTCCATTTCAACATGGTGTCCAGCAGCAACCTCAGGGACAGGAGGAATGACAAACAGACTGACTGCCACTTCTAACCAAACATGTTGGACGAGTCACTGTCACATTCATGATCCCAATTGGCATTAGGTCCTCTTCACTTTCAAGTATTTCATTGATTTATTTGTCCCTGCAAATAAATCTATAAAGAAATGTTTTGGTTCCTTGGGGAGCATTGTTAAAATATAGTATCCTAAATTATGACACGATATCCCTAACTTGGTCTTTGGTTTCCATGGAAACTATGAGAGTTGTATCCGACTATTACATTAACTAGTATTATAAATGAATTTCAGTTATGGATTTAACAGATGGTTGATGATGAAATGTATAAATTTTATACAACTTTTGTCTTACAAACATTACTTACAGGCTTTACCTTTGAGCACTTCAACTAAATACTTTATTTCCTCCTTTGCACAAAAGTAATTTCTTGGCATTACCATTTCAGTTAACCCAGTAAGGGTAGCCTCTTACATTTTGAACATCAATCAGTTCTATTTGACTTGTTCCATACACGCTTGAAGTGGTAAACAAATTTCAAATTTAAATGTAATATGAAGCCCCTTGTGTCTCATTCTTTCCTTTTACACATATGAAGTTATTTGGATAATAATTGCAACAATTTTCAGAGTAATATTTATTCATGTTTATCTCAGTGCACTGATTAACCATAAAAATCAGCCATAGTAATAATTGGTCTAAAGTTCTTTTTCTTTCAAGACAGGTATTATTGTGTGTGTGTGTGTGTGTGTGTGTGTGTGTGTGTGTGTGCGCGTGCGTGTGTTTGTGTAGCCTTGGCTGTCCTGGAACTCAAACTCACAGAGACCCTCCTGCCATTGACTCGTGATTAAAGACTGGGATTAAAGACACGCACTACCATCTCCCAGCAGCTCTAGAATTTTATCACCTAAATTTTCTAAGCTATAAAGGACAATACCGTAAATTTTTATGTTTTATTAGAAGAGGAAGATGTCAAATAAATTAAGAGTATACACCTGAAATACAGTATCTATTTTTTATTTCATGGACAATTATGTTTGGTTGTGATTTTTGTAAACATTTTAATGGAATTGAAGATTGTTGAGACTAGGTTGAAAGATAACTTAGTGAGAGTAAAAAAGATGTGTACTTACCAAATATACAATTTTCTTCTTCTGTTAAATTGAAAATAGATGCAGACATTGGACAAAGTGGAGAAAGATGATGAACCTACAGCTAATTTTACTGAGTAATGCTGCAGTTCTCAACCAAAGCCCTCTAATAAGAAAGCAAAGAAAGTAAAAATAAGTACATTATACTGTATGGACATTATAAAAACATAAGATGGCCTGAAATTTGTATACGAATCAAAATAAGAGCTAGAAAGACCGATTTAATTTAAATTTCAGTAAAAATTTAGTACTGCCATATGAATAAAGCACTTTTCATCCACTACTTTTTTTTTTTTTTTTTTTTTTTTTTTTGGAGATAGGGTTTTTTTTTTTTTTTTTTTTTTTTTGTAGCTTTTGTGTCTGTCCTGAAACTAGCTCTTGTAGGCCAGGCTGGCCTTGAACTCACAGAGGTCTGCCTGTCTCTGCCTCCCAAGTGTTGAGATAAAAGGCGTATGCCACCACCACCTGGCTTCATCTACTTCTCATTGATAACACTTTAAATTATAATTCATCTTGATTACTTTTTCCTTGAGCACCTGATTACTTGATTATCTGAGTAAAATGATGTGTTTGAACAATATCTTAATAAGGGTTTTTTTGTTGCTGTGCTTAAACACCAAGACCAAAAGCAAGTTGAGGAGGAAAGAGTAGTTCTGATCCTTGGATATAGGGAGGTCACGGCAGGGACTCAAGGAAGAACTCAGAAACAGGAACTGAAGTCTAAGTCATCAAGAACTATTTATTATTGGCTTGCTTTCGCGGCTTTCTCAATCTGCCTTTTATACCACCCAGGACCACCAACACAAGGGTGGCACTGCCCGCGGGATTCTCCCACATCAACTATTAACTGAGAAATTACCCCACAGTCCTGTCTACATGTGAATTTGTGTGAAATTGACAAAATACAGCAACCATATTTGATACCTTGTCAATATAACCTACAGGCACAGTTATTAATCTATAAACTTTCCTTTTTGATTATCACCAATGATTGATATCAATACCATAGTACAAAGTATTCCTACTTGTAAAAGTTTCATAGTCTTTAAAATTTTAAATCCTTGAAAATTTCACTTTTTAAAAAAATATTTAGTCTTTTTAGAGTTAAAAGCCTGTCCAAAATTTCCAAAGTCTCTTTAAAATATCTATTCTTCCTAAAATTCCAAAATAAATTAAAAAATAAGTTAAATAGCTTCACATTCTGAGAGAAACTAAGCAGGTACAGTCACAATCTGAAAGAAACTTCAATAGATTTAGAGCTCAGTACAGAATCTGGGCTTCAGCTGTGATCTCCAAAGGACTTGGACACACTGTTCATCACAGCGGCTCATCAGTCTTCGCAACACAAAAGCTGTTGTGCTAAGTGGTCACCCCACAATCCTGGAACCTTCAATATCCTGGGATCTCTACAGACTATACTTTCACAGATGCTCTAGTGGCCTTTATTCAGGCACCATGACCATATCACACGGTGTCAAGCCATAGTATCTCCCCGTGACCCAGTAAGTCCTTAATTTTCCACTGCAAATGAGGATGGACCCTTACCATTGGCCTCTTCTGGCTTTTTAACTTGCCAAGCTTCAGCTGTTCTCCATGGCTCGTGCTCGCAAATCCAATAGGCCCTGGGAAACTCTGGCACATTACCAAGATCAGCTGTTAGCACAAGATAGAGCCTAGGCTCCCACTGGAACAAAACTTCCTTGTTCTTACCCAGAGGAATACTTCCCAGAAGATTTGGCCTTGGCGATGTTGGTCTCTTAACCAGAGCAGATTTTTTTTTTTTTTTTAAAGCAACATAAGAAGTAAATGAGTTCATTTTATTTTTCTTTCTTTCTCATGGTTTATTTATTTTTTTTTTTTTTGATATTTAAAAATTTCCATCTCCTTCCCTCCTCCTCTCCCTCCCTCCGCTCCTCCTCCCCCTTCCCGCCCCTCCTTCTCCCCCTTCCTTCCCCTTCCCTCCACCCATACCTCCCCTCCCTCCCTCTCAAGGCCAATGAGCCATCAGGGTTCCCCACTCTATGCTAAGTCCAAGGTCCTTCCCACTCCCCCCAGGTCCAGGAAGGTGATCGATCAAGCTGAGAAGGCTCCCACAGAGCCCGTCCGTGCAGAAGAATCAGAGCCCAGCGCCAGAGCAGATTCTTAAACCCCAGCTTACCGGTATCATTTGGGTCACAAAAGCACAATTCCACTTTAGTGGCTTGTAATGCAAAACATCACTTTAACAGACCTGATAGACTCTTTGCATTCTTCTTAAATGTCTTAAGCCTACCCTTAAACAACTGCAACACGACTCTTAGCACTATTTTCAAAGTTTCTACTACACTTCACTGAGCACTGAACACTGGCATGTAGCTTAATAGGAACGGTTCAGCCCACTCTGACCTTTAAAGAACCGTTCGGAAAAATTTTGCTTCCTATTCTCATGTCCTTAAATTCTGCGGGCCCAAAAATTTTGGTTCCAGGCAGAAAAGCACTCCTGCCAGGAGACAAAACAAATCTTCCATGGCACTGAAAGCTCAGACTTCTCTCTGTTTACATAGGTTTTGTATATGCTAAGCCAACAGGCTAAACAAGCAAGTAACCATGTCAGAAGGGGAGAATAATCTAGACTGTCGGCATTAATTTAAATGATTTTTCACAAAGGCTGTAAAGGTTATGTCTGTAGTGTAGAAGAACCTTAAGCCTCCTGGATACTGGAAGTAGACAAGATTGCCGGACAAAAAATGGGAACATAGGGGTGGGGTGAGATGGGGGAGGGGGGAGGGGGCGAGAAAAGTGATTTAAAAAAAAAAAAAGAGAAAAAAAAAAAAAGACCCTTCTTGGTGTGAACACATCTTGTAATTAAAGTCACTGGGAAATACAACAATGGTTATGTATCACCCAGCCTCTCAATCTCAACTCCATTGAAAGGTTTAAAGAATAATAAACAAAATATAGCATTTCCATGAAATACGCTTTGTAAATTATCATGCTCAGAAAGCCACACACACTTCATTTACTATTGCAGCCTTCATGCTCAGACCACGTTGCCCTAATTTGTCCTCCTAATTCCAAGTCCTTCATGTTTGAATCAATTACACCACAAACTTTCCTAAGGTTTCAACATGCAAATAGTAGATTTGTGTCCTTTTCTTGACTGTCTTTAAGAAATTTATTGATTCCTTTTTAATTTTTGTCTTTTCCTCTACTCCTTTTCAGGGAATTTCTCATTTCCACTTGAAGGGCACCTGTAATCTTTATAAAGCTATTTTAAAGGTCATGTTATTTTGCTTCATCTGCATTGGGATGTTCATGTCTTGCTGTTATAGAACCACTAGGCTCTGGTACTGCCCTATTGCTCTTTATGTTGTTGAATGTATTCTTACACTCCTGGCTACCCATCGTTTCTTTCAATTGGTGCAGGTGTTACTTGTGTCTCTAGGAGCCCCTGATCTTTCAGGGGATGTTTGACCATGCAGGGAGGGTGAAGGGTTCCCTGGGTTTGGATTGAGGAGTGGAATGCGTTTTATATGTTATTGTGCCCAGTGGACTTACAATAATATAAACACTAAGTCAGCCACAACCCCTTTATCTACCATGGTGTACTGCCTGCAAGATATTTAGGACAAGAATGGGACAAAACTTGTGGGTGAAACCACCAAATAACTGATTTGACTTAATGCTAGCTTCAGAAGATGAAACCCATCTTTGACATTAAGTGCCTGACCAAGAACCTGAGACTAGTAATCACAGGAACAAAGTGTAAAATCAAATAATACTGTCCTAAAAAGAAAACGAAAAACTATAGTGATAAAATGACTCCGAATGGTATTTTATACAAATAGATTTTTGCCTTGTTAACTAACATCATAAAAGCTTCCTTTTGCAGCAAATGGGAACAACTCAGGAGTACAGGGAGACTTTGGAACACGCAGCTTTAAATGTGATGTCTCCATCAAATACCTCCTCTCAGAGTTCAGCGAATTTATGAGAAAGGAGGAAGAAAAAGTGTAAATAAAACCAAGATTGGGTGGAGGACACCAAGAAAACAATACATTGAAAAAACAAACAAACAAACAACAAAAAGTGAGCAAAGTTCATATGAAACAATATGCACAGGAACTTCACAGTATGAACCAAATCCTCTTCAAGTATTTATTATGGCTTCTAGATCAGTTTTTTTATGGGATTCCAGAGAAAACAAACATGGCAATCTCTGATTCTTGTGCCTTCTCTTGGACTCCTTTCCTTCTGTTGGTTTGTCTTGTCCAACTCCAAAGTGACCATTTTGTATTATCTTCTTCTATTTGTCTATATTTTTAAAAAGTGAATAAATGGATGGATAGAAACCTAGCCACTAGGGTTAAGATTAGTAGCTAAAATGTCACTTATATCTGGTAAGAAATGCAAAATCAGTCTTCTCTAAAAGAGTAATACTGCATACATCAATCACTCCAGGGCAGGACTCATGTTCGGGAGTATCTGAAGTATCAGGAGTATAATGGACTCCACATTTTTTTTTTTTGCTTGTGTGCTTTCACTTTGTTAAAAAAAAAAATAATTGAGGGGGCTCTTTTCTTGATTTGGTGGTGTTTTGTTCTTATATTGAATTTTTGTTTGGTTTTGAGAAAGAATTATAAGTTGGATAAATAAAAAGAGAGAGAGCATCTGGAAGGACTTCAGCAAAGGAAGAATATAATCAAAATATGTGTAAGGTTAAAATTGTTTTTAAACAATAAAATATAAAGAGCACTGATGATCTATTCCTTGATTTACTTTGGAAGAAGACAAAATGTTGCGTTGGGCTTCTCTTTTATTCAAGAAGCCACGTGAAAACATACATGAAACTTTCTGAATATTTTCTGGAAGCTAAGAATGAAGCTCTTGGTGTTCTTAATTTATGTTGGATAGCATGTCAAAGGAAAAGAGATCCACATGTAATTAAATTAATTCAAATACTAGATAAGCAATGCAAAATTTTACAAATGTATGTTCTTCAAATGGGAGCCCTATTTTTTGTAGATTCAGGTAGCTGCATGGTGGAAATTGTAAATTAAAGTATAACATCACTTTAAAATTGGCTGAACTGTAATGCAACTTTCAGCTTTTGGGGACATATGACTATGGTGCACATGATGTGGTCTTTGAGAAGCCTATTTGTGAAACAATAGTTTCCAGTACAAAGAGAGGAACTTGTGAATCACTAATGATTAGGAGAAATGACACTGGGTGAGCTCCAAGGTTCTGGCAAGTTTCCTTTTCTGGTAGATGAGAACTCACAATCTTCAGTAAAATTCCCCACCTCCACCCTACCTTTGGGTCTGAGTAGCCTCCCACTACCAAAAAAAGTAGTTTCTTCAAATCCAGCGGAATGACATTTTCACCTTTATCAGAATGGATTAAGAGTGTAGAAAATGATTTGGTGTGTCTCATAATTTCAGAGGTCCCTGATCTATTGTCCACATTCCTTTGGGCCAGTAACAAACATCCACTATTTTAAGGCAGGAGAAGGGGGCAAAGACTCCCTTGTTTACCTTCCATGATGTCGAGGCCCGGTGTGGCTCCAACATATAAGATTATCTTTCCCTAACTAGACTGGAACGGAGTCGCGAGGAATAATTGGACACAATTTACATGGTCATCCTTGAAGGGCAAGATCTCTCATTTATTCTCCAAACAGTTTAGGTATCATCCTATCAATTGAGTGGGAAAATACATTAGGCTGTATCCTAGGTAACCAGGTGAATGATCTTTTGTCCTGTCCACATCTACCTGTTTGCGAGTATGCTAGCTGTCAGGTAGGCCATGAATTAGCATCTCTATAAGACATCCTCCAAATTACAAAGAAAAGGAGCACCAAACATCCTGACCCTTAAGTCATCAGCTTCAGCCAACACCTCTCCCCAGGTGATCTACCCACATAACAAAAGAGAAAGGAGCACTATTGTTAGGCAGAGACAGCTTGTCTGCAGAGTTATGTGACCACCTCAGACACATCTTATGGCTCTTGTGCCATACACAAATATGGGCCTCCACCATGACATATCATCATGGTCAATAGCATGGCTGAGACTAATCTTTGGACATGTTGAATGAGAATTAACTACTCTGTACATATTATTAAAACAATTGTTGCAAAAAAGGTGGGAAATAATTTGACTAAATTCAGAACATTCTTGTTTATTTCTGTGAAATTTTTAGGAGTCTGGTACTATAGGATAGTCTTATCATGTATACTTATAAATATACATTGCTGCATATAGACTTGGAACATCTTTCCAAACTCTGAAAATAATATATCTGATAGGCATCTTTGAATTTTGAAATTACTGAATTTCTCATCTTTATAGATTGCTCTGACTCATTAAACTAATTACTTGAAAATGAACTAGTTTTACAAAGGTTCTGAGACAGAAAGTCAAGTCCAGATATTGTGCAACGTGCCCTGTCAAGTAAGTCCCATGTCTAATGGATGCTATGCTGTTTACATTGTTGGCAGAGATAGGGTGATATCCTAACTCATGGTAGAAGACTACTGGAAAACTCAGTGAAGGCTCTTAGGATTTCTGTAGGAAAGTTTGTCAGCATTCACAAATAATCAGTTTTTGCTTTTGTGTTAATTAGTTCTTGGATTTTCCTAAGTCTAAGTAAAAATTGAGGAGTTGCCGGGCGGTGGTGGCGCACGCCTTTAATCCCAGCACTCGGGAGGCAGAGGCAGGCGGATCTCTGAGTTTGAGGCCAGCCTGGTCTACAAGAGCTAGTTCCAGGTCAGGCTCTAGAAACTACAGGGAAACCCTGTCTCGAAAAACCAAAAAAAAAATAAAAAATAAAAAAAAAAATAAAAATTGAGGAGTTGACCATGGGTAATCAAAACAGCAAGCTCCGTGAGCTGCCTAATAGAAACTGGAGGTAGTTGATCTACTAAGCATGTGAACCGTGCTTGGGCATGTATACATACACCATATCCCCAAGTTAAAGTGGCATGTAAATGATAGAATTGGACAGGACTTGGAAGCAGAAGTTAATAATATGAATTGATCAAATTGTCATGGTTTTCTTTTGCAATATTACCTTGTCTTTTTAAGTTTTCACCAATGACTGCAGTTGCAATTCATTGAGATTAGTTTACAGAGGGTCAAAAAATATTCAATCCTTATTCACTGAATTTTCTACAAAACACCCAAATATAATCAGAAAGCAGGCAGTTTAAGATTTACATCAACTCTCCAGGGCATCCATTGTGACAGTAATAAAATGGATTCACTGTAGCTTGCTCAATGTGATCAGAAAGAAATGGCCAATTGTGCACTCATATACCAATTTATGACCTGTGACAAAGAGTCTATGTTGATGGCACTCAAAGATTTGAAAAGCACACAATTGAGAAATTGATGACAAAAAAATGTCATGTGGATAAAATTGTTTGATTGGGAAAAATCATGCTTGGTGGTTCATAGAGAAGCAAGGAGAGGACGTACACCTCCTCAAAGGTCTTCAAGAAAAGGGGAAGTGACTATGATTCAAGGACAGCTGGTTTCTTTTAGAAGCTTGAAAAAAAAAATACAAGACTATATTCTGGAACCATAGTGTGAGGGGAGCCTGATGAATGCTTATCCTAGTTCAGTGATATGGGACTTTTAGTCTATGAATTTCCAAGGTAATATATACACACAGATTTGATCCACTACTCTGTGACAATTTATGTGGCAGTAATAAAAATAAATATAAGCATGAAGAGTTAATAACTAAAATGATTTGTACGATTATCATTTCAATGATCAGTCTTTAGCAGATTAACTGAGAAAATGTACTAGATATTAAATATTTATTGTTACGTGAATAATGAATAAGTTGACATTATACAAAAAAGTCTTTGGGAATTATTTTATAAGGCACAAGAAGAAAACTGTGTTGGTAAAATTACCTAAATATAAGAAAATGAACTTGGACTTGACTACAAAACTATTGTTACTCCAACAACTAACAGTAGCAAAACTATTGTTACTCTAACAACTAACAGTCTGTCCAAGCCTCTGAAGTTGAAATACACTGTACATACTTAAAATTTCAGGGATTTTCAAAATTAGATTATATTTCTACTGGCAATGCAAATAATAAAGCAAAATGAAGACAACTGTCTCACATGAAATTTTTGTATATGGTTTCATTTATTAGATGTGATATTTGCATGAGACCAGCTAAATCTGGCATTTACTATCAAGAAAAAAATATATACTATGATCATTATTTGTTTTAAATTTGAAAATTTAAATTCAAAATTTAAAAAAGCTCTAAAAAAGCTGCAGAGAAACCCTGTCTCAGAAAAAAAACAAAAACAAAAACAAAAAACAAAAAAAAAGAAAGAATTTTGTTTATTTGTAAAATAATTACTACGTTTCCCTTAGTATTCTGTACTAAGTTATTTAAATGATATTGCAAACAGTTATCCAAATTACTCTATAATAGTGTTTCAGGATATCACAAATCACTCATCTTTCAATTTAAGGTATTTGTTTGAAGAGAAAACCCAAGATACATATCCATCTCTGCAATGATTGAAGGAAACATGATGTATTCACAGAAACAAATATAAGTCTCTAGTAAATGTCAAAATGGTTGATTAAATTATTATTTTCTTAGTTAGTAGGACAACATGACTTTTTTTCCCATTGCCTGCCACATATGACTCTGTGTTACTATGCCCTGAAGACAAGAAGAGAGACCACATATAATATAGCCATACTTAAAGAATAAATGATATGTTATTTTGATTTCATGACAAATTCAAGAAATCAGAAAAGACAAGGTTCCAATCAGTAATCAGAAAAATTAGCAATGTTTTTTTTTTTTTTTATTTTATGGACTTGTGAACCAAAGCACAACAATACTCTTCCTTGTTCTTTAATTGATTAGGGAAAAACATAGGTACAAGCTAAATAAATTTATCTTATTGATGTCAAAAATGTCTTCTACCTTCCACCAAATGTGAAATTAAGATTTTAGTGGTTATTTGAAAGGTTTAAGTATCATTATATATATATATATTCATTAGTAACATCATGATCACCTAAAGTTGAAAACAGAATAAAATAAGTACCCTAAAGAAACTAATAGAAAACACACCAAGTTTCATAGAGAAAAATTGTGAAACAGACATTTAATAGTGAAGAAATCACATATAAGTGGAAATAGACTTCTATTAGTAGCTATATAAAAATATTGTGTTCATGCTGCTTTGTATTTTAAAAGATATCCCCTGCCCAAAATTGCTAGCTGCTTCTCTTATTACATAGTTTACTGTCTTGGGTTGTTGTGATTTCTAAAAGGTTATGTCTGCTGGTTTTCAAAATATAGCTAAAATTGATTTACTTCTCTATTTAGTCTGCAGGTTTTACTGTTGACAGATCATCTTTCTCCACAAGATGAAATTAGGTTTAAAATATGCCTACTTCTGAAAGTGTTTGACAAAGAATCCTGTATATATAATGGGAGAGCACAGCCAGATATACAAATCAGGAAGAACAGTAGAGAAACATGATACATTTATCCTCACAATTTGAGAGAACAATATTTTTATACTTCCCAAATGCATTGTTTGTAGAACAGTTTGTAAATATCTTTGCTTTTGCTAAATCTTAACAATGAGAGCAACAGGGAATAAATACAGAAACAAAAACTAAGAAATGATTTTCTCTTCATAAAAGATCTAAACTATTTACAAAAATCTATGATCATGTCTTTAGCCAAGTCAGAATGTTTTGCTTTCAATTTTCTGAATACAATGCTAATTTTTAATTAAATGTGTTGATAGGATGTAAAATTGTTGCTATTATGTCGTAGTCTATGTTCCATATAATTAAGATGATATAATTAAGTATATTGAAATGTAATAAAATAAGAAGATACCTTACACATAATCCCAAGAGGCACTTAATTTTTTCAATATACTGCCATTAGGGAAAAATGAATAAGAAATAGTTTTGTTTTAATAGACTACTTCAATAAAATCAACTCTTGTCTCTGAAAGGTTGGTCACTAAAGGACATTTTTTTATCATTTGCTTCATCCCAGTGAAAATGTAAATTTGTAAACCAGAAAATAGTAGGGAACCATGATGAGAGCCTTGTTTGTATGTTAAAGAATTAATAAGATTGGGCTAACATTAGTTTCAGTATTTCATTTCTGTGAAATCCTCTGAATGTATTCTTGAACAGATAAGGAATGATGGTTTCTTCTGAGCATCTCTCCAGGTTAACCAGAGTATGGAATTCTTTCTGATTAAAGGCCTTCCTTATTTTCTTGTTTCTGCTTCAGCCAAGACTAGTAAGATTCAATGAATTTTCTTTATGCTTTTCTATAATAAGCTTCAGTAGACCACTGTGTCCCTCAACCCTAGTCACAGTAGATGTGATACACACACACACACACACACACACACACACACGAACATTCAGGTATGTGCATATACACAAGTATCAATGTATGAATACAATATATCAAATGTATGATACATATATAAATATATAATGATACAACAATTATGAAGAAAAAGGTTATCAATATGAAATAGAAAGAGACATGGGACAGTTCCTGGAAGAGTTGCTGGTAGAGATTAGAAGGAAGAAATAAAAACAAAGAAACATGAAATTCCCATGAAACTCATTCTTAATAAAAAATCAGATACTTCCTTTTTTTTACATGAAGAGCAGGAAAGAAGGAGATTTTCAAGCTTTAATTTTCCACTGATTTGGAAGCAACTCTGCTATTTCCTATTTAGTCTTTCCTTATCCTTTTAATACCATTTGTATGGGTCTCACTGCCATCAATTAAAATCATTCTATTTGATGGGCCATATCTTTCTTTGTAGTAAATATAATCAGTGTTGATGCAACAGGTTTTGGAAATTGTCCCCAAAATCAATATTTCAAAGT
Organism: Arvicola amphibius; assembly: GCF_903992535.2. NCBI lineage: Eukaryota > Metazoa > Chordata > Mammalia > Rodentia > Cricetidae > Arvicola > Arvicola amphibius. The sequence continues at coordinate 21,305,299 of NC_052047.1, forward strand.
GAATGTCTGGGATTGGGTTGGTCATACCCATAATAAAAAAAAGTTAAGAGTCTATACTAAAGAACATTAGTAATTGTTGAGTGTGAAAAAATAGTAGTCAGGAAATCGTACTGAAAATGATCAAAAGTTGTGTAATGCTTAGTTGAAACATAACACTGATCTCAGATTCTGAGGATTCACTTTTTGGGAATCTTTTCATTTTCAGTAAAGGGAAAAGGAATTGAGAGCCAATGATAAACAGCATGAACTGAATTGATATGTGTTTACAAATCATAGAAATTATATTAACAAACTCTAGATTTAAAACACAAATATTTAATTTAATTCACATGTGTAATATACAATGTGATGATATATACATAGATGAACTTATACTAACATCAATAAAAAGAAAACACAAGTAAACAATTTTCATGAAATTGAAAAGTAGAGAAAGTTCAAAATATCTAAATTCACATAAACAATACCAACATACTTAAAATTTTAAAGACTTTTTTATAAAAAGGAGTGGCAGGATTCTCAAGGTAAGTATCTTTATCTCATTCAAAACTTTACTAGCCTGGTTTCTGTTCTAGTATATTTTGCAGTTTTAGAGTCAGAAATCACCACAGAAAATATGGACTTAAACACTTAGAAACCTCTGTTTGAAATTGGAGTTGCACGCAGTTTGCTATTTCAAAGCTTAGCATCTCTAGTCAAAACGTCATTTATGCCCTTTGTCCCTACCTGTCACACTTTTCTCACTATACTGATTTCCAGCTTTAACAAAGCTATTTTGGCACTGAAATTAACCAGTACAACCCGTTGAAGGACAGTGTCTATTTTTGCTTTTCTGTCAGCTTAACAGCTGCACTGTGTCTACTGGTGTTTTAGCTACTGTCTATAGCCCACAGCCCTAAGTCAGACAGCAGCCTGCTGGGACATCTGGGATGGCTGGACAGGGTCAGTCATGGCCACCAATGCAGGTTTTAACTAACGCTCTATCATGGTATTTACCAATAAAGAATTGGGAGTCAGAAGTTGGGATGAAAACCTGTGCTTAGAGAATCAGAGAACCAATCAGCTAACCTTCCTTTTTGGGCTGAAACCCAGAAAGTAAAGAGTCCCTCCACTCATTCCAAACCAAAAAGGCCACGCATTTCCTCCCTACCACTTCCGGTGCTTCTCTCTATTTGTCTTCCTGCCTCCTCTGCCATCTCTATGGCTAGTTCCTCTCAACCAGTTGCTGACTCTGACTCCTGATCCAATGATAATTTTATTAATACAGACTCCGCATTTCACAGTACTATCAAATATCCCCCAGTATCTCTTATAACAAAAACTATGGTTGCTTAAACTCTTTTTATTTAGTGTCAGAATGTGACTAGATTACAACAATAGGAAATGAGTCAAATTGAATAGGTCAGTGTCCTTTTTTGCAGTTAAGTACAATATTGTTGATTTGTTTTCTCTCCTCTCCAGCAATTTAGGAGACATGTATAACATTTCAAGTCTGAAAGTGTTCCTGAACCAAGTCTGGATGCACCTTAACCTAAAAGAAATTTTATTCTTTGTGTAATCTACCATTTCTTCAACTTTCTAAAGTTGTTATTCAGATTTATATATGGCCTTACATAGCATTTCCACACTGACTTCATTTTTACATGCTGTGTGACAGATAAACTTATTTTAAAATGTAGAAATTTAAGAAATTATATGAGTAACTGACCAATTACAACTGAAAAAAGTTTCAATCATGAGTATAATCATTTTTGCACATCCATATATCTACACACAGAGACAGGGGTTAACACACATAAATATACTACAGCAAAGTACAAACATGTTTCCTTATTTTCTCTAGCTCTAAGTGAATGATGTTGCTGGTTTATATAATAAATATAAATGCTTAGCTAGAGTTATAATTTCTCATCATTCTCGTATAACCTCTTGATTCAAATTAATATTTACTTATCAAATTCTTTAGGTACGTTCAATTAATTGCTGAAAGAATCCTCATGGTAAATTATAAGGTAGTTCTGTAATAAATTTAATTTCTTGTCATTTGTGGACTAAATTAAACAGAACTTGCCAAATCTACAGTGAACAGCCCTCTGACTTGGCTTTCAATTTCACTGGAAAAGGTGACCGGTTTCTATATTGCTAGTTATTACTATAATTACATGCTGAGTGTTCAATAAGAATTCTAAACTCATCTTTCCATCTAACTCAGTCATCTTTGTGTCTTTATAAGTCTTATGCCTGAATTCAATAAATGTTCAAAATTGTTCTCTCTAGGTTGATTCCACTAATGGTAGTTATCATCTGTTGATTTTGTTTAATGAACTGTTATTTCAACTCTAAACATATGAACCCTAAGACACTGCTTACTCTGATCATCTCTTTCTGTACATCTTCTATGAAGTTTAAATATATAAATGGATAGTTTTATTTGGAATATAAAAATTGTATAAATACAGTAAGGCACAAAATGGAAATGAATGTTAATATTTCCATAAATGTACATGTTGAGTTCATAACCCAAGGTGATAGTGATAGGATTAGGAACAAATTAGCCTAGAAGAAAAGACATTAAAGATTTGTTTTCATGTCTCTTCTCAGATGCTCCAGATGAATATGTTGCACATTCCAACTAAATTCATCTGAAAACACATGGAACAGACATTGTCTATGAACCCCCAAAGGGCAATGTACCAACAACTGCTAACATAGACAGTTTGGATGTCCTAGATTTAAGCATTAAGTTCTGTTGGCAGTAAGTTACTGTGTCCGTATTATTTTATCCTAGAATGCCTATAGATGAAGGCAGTCACAAGAAAAGATGGATACAGACTACAGGACAGTGAAAATTGATAATGGCAAGTGACTGGGCCAGTGAAGCAGACAGATGTCGACCACTGTTTCTCCTACGGAGGTGAAAATATATCATGAATAATTAATGGTATAAAATTTTAAATATTGAACAAAATTTGATTAGGAAAATTGGGACTGAGGAACTAGTTTGGTAAGTAAAGTAAAACTTTAGGAAGATGAATGTGATCCTTAATGCCCATGGACAATTGTTGGAGGAGGAGGTGACAGTGCTTTGGATACCATGGCGGGGGAGACAAATACACGAATGCGCACAGGCTTCCAACAGATGACAAATGGCTCCTAATGAAATCACGAGAAAGTTTCTGTTCACTAAATTAACATTCAAATACAGTAACATCATAAATTATTCAGTTTAAAAAGTTTATTGCTTATCATGTATAAACTCATGTATTAAAAATGCATGTCACTTTTGTAGTGTTCATTGAATGTAACAGAAATTTCTGATTTTGAAAATAATAAACAACAAAACTATTATCCAATTTACTTATTTTCAATAAGTAAGAGAAGAAAACAAACACGTAAGGGATGTGATTTTTGTTGTTGTGGGAAAAATTAGATGCCCATCACTTTTCCTCTCGGGCTGCTTGGTTCTTAGTTTTTAATATGTTCACATCCCTTCAAATGACTGCTTTAGTTCCTTGTACAAATCAGCTGTCAGATGTCACCTTCTGTAACTTTCATGGACTCAAAGTGATTTCCATCAAGATCTAGAAGCACTGTCAGCTTGCCAGCAGTGACACTTCCTCTTGCTTATCAACTTTGCAGTGCTGGTTTGATGGACACTTCTGAAATTCTGTCAGCTTTTCTTTCCTTTGTTTGCTTTTTTACAGAGCAGAACAGCAGAGACAATTCCAATCCATTAGCTTTGTAAAGTCATAACCTCAGAGGAAGTCCAGTTTCATTAGTTATCTCTTTCATAAATAATATGAAATGACTGAATGGTGAATACAGATGCAGTCATATAACCGAAGTCAGGGAGACAAATGTAAAAGTATATGTCTTCAAAGTATTGATTGAAACCTCCTATTAAAATACTTAGAAGGAAACCTTATTTCCCTTAATGAGCAATAACAACACTCTTATTTTTATTGAAGAACCAAATCTTTGGGTTGGTAAGGGGGCTCAATGGCAAAAAGCGCTTTCAGGTAAGTCATCAGGCATGGATTTGACATGAACCTGGATATTGGAAGAAGAGAACCAAGTCCTACATATTTTTCTCTGATAGACACACACACACACACACACACACACACTATAATTAAATGTCTTAAATACTTGAAAAAAATATAAAAGGCTCCAAAATGTGTGACATACAATGAACTGTGGTCAAATAAAATGTGCTAATAGATTTCTTTACCTTACGTATTATACTATCACAGAAAGTGTTATCATCGATGATTATTGTCTCTTTATAACTCTTACCACAAAAACTGATATTCTTAAAATCATAGACTTTGGCTTAAAAAGCTTCACTATTGAAGCAAAGAAAATGGAATCATTGTTTGGTCAAAATTCAAATGATGAATATAAGAATGTGTAAAAATAATTTTTTACTGTAGCATAGCTATTTACAATAAAAACTATATATTTATGAGATAAATTTGTTATATTAACATAATAATAGATTTGAGATCGTTTTTCTTCAAAATTAGAAATAAACATCTTAATAAAACAATGGTTATGAAACCACAGTGAAGGCTAATCCTCAGTTACAATATCAGGCTATTAGAAAATATTAAATATAAACAATGAGAAATGAATGCAAACAATTCATTTTTTTAATTCCATAGCAAAGAACATTACATTAATTTTGGATATCATTTTCTTATTAGGAAGGTACTCTAGTTAAATTCCTATTGATATGCTAAATAAAACACTGAAAAAAAATAACTTTTGGAGGAAAGGGTTTATTTCATAAAACAGATTACAGCCAACTACCAAATAAAGATAGATTCAGAATTCAAGGCAAAAACATGGAGCCAGGAATTGAAGCAGAGGGCATGGAGGAGTGCTGCTTCATGGTTTGATTAGCCTGCTTTCTTAAACATTTCAGGTCCATGTGCGCAAGGATGGTTCCACATAGTAGGTTATTTTCCCCCACCTCAACTGTCAGTCAAGACAATACTCCAAATAAAATTACCTTAAAGGTATTGTAGGGTTTTGTTCCATTTAGTCAACGAACTTTGGGACAGCAAGCCATAGGGCATGGACTTGTTGGTATGTTTCACTTCTTAAAAGCTGAAGAGTTGTGCACTCTCTTACATTCTGGTTCAGGTGGTTAGACCCCAGCTCCCCTAGACAGAATGGAAGGATACAGTAACAGGTTCACACTAGCATATAGTCTGTATCAGTGAGTGTTTATCTCTATTTTACACCTAAATAAGGTCTTGAAACACTTTAACGGACTCATGTGGTTTCATATAAAAAATGTTGCAACATGAGACATGGGCCCAAATATGCAATAGAAAATTATGAGTTACTTCACATTTCATTCGGGTTCTAGTACTCACACCTACAGCACATTTATTCAGGAGGAGGCAGAGATACATTATATAAAATCACTAAAACATCAGTACAAACGTACATTTCTGTCTCTGTCTGTCTCTGACTCACCCTCTGTGTATGTGTATTCTCTACAGTCATTCATTCAAATGTATTTATGAGAATTAGGATTTTTTGACAAAATGCAAAGAAAAGAAACATAAATACTACCAATGTCAGTATGAAAGAGGAAATGTGAAGGCTGGTGATAAGTGGCTGGTCCAAAGCCATCTCTCAATATGTAGGTCATGGCTGTACATTGTGGTCACTCAGTAATTTGTGGCTGTAAGCATGAAGGACAGGTTTAACAACAGAACAGAACTTCCTATTTGTACATTTGTTACAGGTGTCTCTCAGTTCTTCCGTTAATGAAGAAAATTCATTTTACATATTTTAAGCTGATTTTTGCCTATAAAAGAAAATTAAAAAAAAAAACACCAAGCAGATATTAAGTGAGCTCTCCCAAGCAGGGTCATGTCACAGTAGAATATACATTGTGGGTTTTAAAGATGCTTTCATTAATAATTATAAGGTAGGCGGTATATACAAGGAAAAGGTAAACCTCCCTGTTCTCCCCAATAATGGTGTACTTAATCTCTCTTTTAGAGATATCTTTTAAAAATGTATCTGTACTTGTTTTATGTGTAAAAATCACATTGCCAGAATTAAGTACACCACAAGTACGCAGCAGAACCATGGCATAGTAGAAGGGAGTGTTGGACCCTTGGAATTAGTTTCAGATGGTGGTTTTGAGTCATCTTCTTGATGCTGATAGCTGAACCCAGGTCTATTCAGAAGAGCATTGAATGTTCTTCATTACTGAGCTAGTTCACTAGAGCTCCCTGGGTACTATTTTCCCATGTTTGTCTAGAACAACCCACAAAGCAGTGATCAAAACCAAAGTAACAACGGCATTGTAGTTTAGCCAGAATCATTTAAAGATGCAGACTATTTGCTAATACATTATTATGGAAAAATGGCTCTGTGTCTAAAAGGCTTATGTGACAGGAGTAGCCTATCTCATTGCAGCAACAATGGTATTATATCACTAATGGGAATTTGATAGTCAGGAGTTACTGTTACCAGAATACAACTGCAATTTTCTGTTACCTCATGTGTAACACAGTCTTCAAGGTCTCATGTTTTATCTCTTGAATACATCATGGCTAGAATATGTTGTTGAGGTCTCAAAAACTTAATTACATACATGATAAATAAAGCATAAAGTAATAAAGGTAGGGACTTAGGAAGGATCTTAGAGAAGGGAGGGGCATCTATGATAAAAACATACTGTATGAAAAAAATATTTTCAATATTTTGTTATTTTTAAATCTCAAATTCTTACACTGAAGGCTGTGAACAGGGATTTACAATAACCTGTCAAGTTGAATATATCGACTTACGTTCGGGCTGTCTCATAAATTAATTCTCATTTGAACTAACTATGAACGTTCTCAACCTAATACATAGGCATGAAGAAAAGAACCAGTATGACATGAAACAGTAAATATTAGTTGTTTAAAGGCCCAGACTCTTGTTTTAGATGAAATGATTAAGATGAGGCCCACTCTTAATAATGGAGATTTGATATCTTTCTCATTTGCCATTCTTACAGTGAGTGCTAAAAATTATGGCTATTCATGACAGACCTAAACTTCAATATTGTATAGAATTTCTCTCTGCTGTAAGAATGTGGGAATCTATAAGGCAACATGTAAGTAGGGGTAAAACAGTGAGTGTGTGAACATGCATAAAAGCCTGTACAAAACAAGGCTTCACATAGGACCTCTCTCTAATTTGGTAAGTTGTTAAGGCAGTTTATAGAATTCATGGATGCAATTATTTCTACTTATTCTCTTGCTAAAATATATATCAAAAAAAGTAACATGACATAATCCATAAGGTGAGAAGATGTGTAACAAAAGTGGAACTTCCTACTGTTTCCAGACGTACCAGCCTCTAAGAAAGTCCACATAGCTGGAACTCCAAAATAACTCAACTCAGCTTTTAGAACGTTGTATAGAAACATAATTATATTTCCTTGTGTGATAGATTATGCCACTGGTAATCACTTTAATAGTGACTGTTCTTTCTTTTCTGGAGTTTGGACTATATTACTAAAAGTTCTACATCTGTTCAGAATGCTGATTTACACTGACCAACCCCATATGGAATAATCTAGGTCCTACCAGCCTCCAGGCAACTAGGTAGCATACAAAAAGAAGCAACTCTTTGAAAATTACAAGGATTTGTTTTTCCGGTGTTGGAGAGGAATAATAGGAAAGAAAATAAGACTTACATATCTTAGTACTACTATTTCATATTCAATATCATTTTAAGGAATCTAGTTAGTAAGGGATGACAAAATTGTACATTACATTTTTGTGACTGGGAAACTGTTGTGAATGCATCTTACACGAAAAATATACAGGAAATTTCTGCAAAAAAACGCTTGTATTCAACTAATTTTGATTTCCAGGTTTTCAAAGGAATAATTAAGTTTCCCAAAAGAGTTCAGACATATTTTCTCATATAAATGCACTAATAAATTTCGCTGACTCCAAAGACTAATAATTTCCTAACAAATGTCTAGAAACTTGCTTGACTATAATCAGTCTTAAAAGCCAACATTGCAACATTATATATATATATATATCGCATATATTTAATACTATAATTAATTACTATTAAATATGTAAGGAATAATTGAATATTGAATATCATTGACTTCTTGTTGGATAATTGCTGGACAAATTAATTATTCAAGGAATTTATTACTCTTTTCAAAAACATTTAATAGAACTCATTTTCTTTAAAATAAATAGGTTAAGTTGGTATCTATATTTTAACAGTTTTTGCAGAGTCTAGTGATTATAGAAATATAGAATATATACTTAGCTACATGAATTATTCACTTTCCATTTTTACAGTATTTTCTTTCTTATACTCTGCACATTTTTAAGCTGACCACTTCAAGGTCTGGAAATATAACAATGTGTTTTACCCAAGTAAAAAATATTGTACAAATTATAGGAGCCAGCTTCTTAAAATCTTTTATGAGATTATTAAATTATAGGTTAGGTTAATAATTTTTAGATATCTTTGTTGCAGCATTCTTCTTGTTCATAAAAGTAAGTTGGTTTCATTTTAGTGAAATATGTACTTTTGAGCATTTACTTAAAATTTAAATCTTTGTAAAATGTATGGTTTATAAAATTTAGTTTCTTACTATATTGTGTAGAATATGTACTAATTTTTAAAGTAGGAATTTATGAAAATTACATTAGATATTTTAAATCCATATGTTAAAAAAATACCAAATATGTTGGGACTAATTGAGTCCTGGCCTTCAGCTGCTCTTCCCTGAAGAGCCTTCTAATTGAAGTTACTAAAAGCTGTGCTTTGTCTAGAGGATCAGAGGATGGGATTTTCACCTGTTGGCCATTGACTGCAGGGTATTTAAGCCTCCATGGTGCTATTAAAGATGGGCTTTTTGTACCAGTGATTGAAGATCTGTGTGTTGGTCTGTCTCTCCGTGTGTTTCCTCAACCTCCAGCCCCTTTCCCGAAGCTCAAGAACTGGACTCTAGCGCATAGAGCACAGATGGGGGGTGTGGTGGGTGGCAAAAATAAACAATCTTATTATAATTTTAAGTGCATATATTTACATGCTTTATTTATTAAATATTAGAGAAAAATAACATTTGTGAGAAATAATTTGATATTGCATAATATTTTCATCTCATATCTACACATTGTTTCAATGAATTATAACTATTACAATTATTTAAAATTTATACAGTGCAGTACATTGCTCTGCTATGTGTGTAGCGAGACCTATTTTTAGTCTAATATGTAAATTGAACAAAAATAATAAAAAGCATCTAAAGTTACTAAAATAATAGTCCTTTTATATAACAATGCATTTTGGATAATGAATGTATGCACATTATTTTTAATTCTCAGAATACTGAAGTTTTTTAAACACCTAAAACTATTGGTTAAGAAATACATTCTTTGCCAGGCAGTGGTGGCTCGTGCCTTTAATCCCAGCATTCAGGAGGCAGAGGCAGGCAGATCTCTGTGAGTTCAAGGCCAGCCTGGTTTACAAGAGCTGTTTCCAGGACAGGATCCAAAAGCTACAGGGAAACCCTGTATTGAAAAGCCAAAAAAAAAAAAAAAAAGAGAAAGAAATACAGTCTTCAATAACCCAAAGAAATGTTAGACAAATATTTAAGGTATAAAACTATTCAGAACTATCTATCCATCTAAAAATGAAATACAAAATTAATTTTATTCATAATTGTGCTGTACCCTGCAAGACTATATTTTATTATTAGTCAATCAAGCAATTTGGAAGTTAATAAGTATTTTTCTGTGTAGATATAGCTTCATGAATTTTAAACAGGATGAGAAATTGCTATATTACAACTTTTGTCAAATAGTTGTTTTGCACTATTAACAGTGGAAGATTAAAAAAAGATGAGGTTTTAAATGAATAATACACATGTAATTTCTTAGCTGTCAGTATGTGTTTGCTAAATAAAATGTCTTAATAAATCTTTTCAAGTATAATTTAAAAATAAAATACACCAATTATCATTTTAAAGTTGTTGAAAATTCAACTGTTTGAAGCCTATGTCCAGAGAAATGGTTTTCTCGGGAGCATTTACAGGAATAGTTATGCTTGTTTTGTCTGTCACTTGATTAGATTTACTTTCCCTTCACTCTTTGCAAATACATTTGGTCAGGTGGTAGAATATGTAATGCAAAGGCAGATGACTCTGTTGTGGGATATTTGTACACAGTGTGAAATGTATTTCTGTGATTGGTGTAATATGAAGCTGAACAGCAAATAGGTAGGCAGGAGGTACAGGCAAACCTTCCAAGCAGAGAGAGAACTCTAGAAAGAAGAAAGGCAGAATTGCCAGCCAGTCACAGAGAGGAAGCAGGAGGTGCAAATTGGAAGAGAGGTAATACGACATGACAGAACATATATTAATATAAAAAGGGTTTAAGTTATAAGAGCTAGTTGTGACAAGCCTAAGCTAAGGGTAACCTTTCATAATTAATAGCAACTTGCCAGGTCATTATTTGCACATTGGTGATCTAAAGAGAGTCCAATAAGAAAATCCCATCTAAATATTTCTTTCAACATGGAGGTTTGGATTTCCAACTGTAGGGACTGAGAAAGCTAAGAGATGTTCACAACAAGGAGCCTAATGTGGCTTCCTACTTTTATATTCTTTCAGTCAGGCCACTGCTCAGCATCCAGAGGCTAACTATGACACCATCCTAACTGTTACAATTAAATAGAGTTCAAATTATCTTACTTTTAACTTTCAGCAAAGTAAAATTTTCCTTAAACTTACAAAGAAAGATGGTTGAATTTAATATTTGTGATTTGGAACAATGTTTTATTCTCCTATGAAAGGCTACTTGTAAATATAATTGACATTTTAGGCATTTATTTGTTCTTATATTTGGAAAGATGTAGATTCTCAAGCATATATGTTTGTGTAATATAACAAAGTACATTAATTTCATGTTTGTTCATCATGTAACAATTCCTGATGAACTGAAACCTATCCTCTTAAAGGGCATAGGAAAGCTCACACGTCTCAGCAAGTGAACAATGCTTTACAAGTCTTTGTGGGAACTCCTTCAGCTCCTTCAGTCAATAGCCTTTAAGATGCTGTATCCCTTTGCGCATGGTCTCATGTACTGTAAGTACAGATGAAAAGCATCCACTCCCTCTTTGCTGCTGGATTTGGTTCCAGTTACCAGCTCACACAGAGGACCGTGGATCACCCTTACTATGAGTTTTTTCTCCAAACAAATAAACCTTTGTTATGCTCCATTCCAGGCTATTGTGGAACTTTTTGGTACGACTTGAAGTACTAATAAAGTAACCTTCACCAGGCCATTACCCAAGGTAACAGAAGCAGAATCTGGCAGCCAAGTTGACACAATCTCTGAACAGAGCTACAGGGGTGTAACCTGAGTGACTCCTACTCAGGTTGGGGCTGTCTTTGAGGTGTGATAGCTGATTTTGAGGTACCCTTTCTCTGGTAAGTTACAGCCCAGTCATATTCCTGTATGTTTCTCTAACAAAGTCCTTAGTTTGTAAAGTAAGATTGGTAGCATCTTAAAGACACCCTGGCTGAGGTGATAAAACGCTTGCTTCACCGGAAAGCATTTCCTCTTAGAGGGAGAAGGAAAGTTCCTAAGATTTAAGTAAACAATCCTTAGAAGTCCTAAGAAAGAAACCTTCACAAGGCCCTTCCCTAAGGTTAGAGAGGCAGAGACGGTAGCTGCGAGAAGGAGGTGCCACACAGCAACTTCTGGTTGCAGTTTTTGTTGTGCGCTCTTCTTTTCTCTCCTCAATAACCTTCAAATCTAATTGTTTCATGTAGCTGTCTTAGTTTGGGCAGCAGCAACAAAGCATCAATGACTGGATGGGAAAATCAATGCTTTGTTTTTTTTCCACTGTTTTGAACTCAGGAAAGGTCAGGGTTCTCGTGGGTTTGTGTCCAGTGTGAGCTCACGTGAAGGCTTGTGGAAAGCAGATGAGGAAGACAGCAAACTAGGTCTCTATGCCCATTAAGATCATTGTTCCACTGTAATAATCTCATAACTAAAATCCATTCAGTTATATTAAACCAGCCAATTCTGTCTCTCTCTCTCTCTCTCTCTCTCTCTCTCTCTCTCTCTCTCTCTCTCTCTCTCTCTCTCTCTCTCCTCAATTCAGAGTTTTAGTATCTCATTCCTTGGATAAAATGTTATCAAATTTAGGCATAAATACATTTTGTCTTAATCACTTAATTTTAAATAATTGATTATATGTGTATGTTTTTTTTTTTTTACTTCATGTATGCCTGTTCTATATATATGCCTGGTATCTTCAGATTACTGATAGTAGATGGTTGTGAGTGGCCACATGAGTGGTGGGAATTGAGCCCAGTTTCTATATAACTCTTAAATTAAGAGCTCAGAATAACTATTTCAGAAATTTGGTAGAATGAAATAAATTATAACCAATTAAATTCAGACTCAATACCTTTTTTAAAAACACTACCGCAAAGCAATTTTAAAATTTGCAAGAGTATGTGTATGGAAAAAGAAGTATCTAGCTGACCATTTTAGTTCTCTTTCCCTACCTTAGAAAAGAGTCACAAATGAAACTGGAGTAGAGAATGAAGAAACACAGACAGAGAAAATTTGAAATTTCTTTTGAAGACTATATCATATTAGCTCACTTCTACTTACCACAACCTCTTTATGAAATGTTATAATAATAAGTAACAGATAAAGTATCTCAAAGAATCAGTTCTCTTGTAATGCCATGTCTATGGGGAAAGAAAATAAGACAGAAATCAAACAAGCATTAGTGGGCCTTAGGACACTGGAACTGTGAGTAGATTGAATAAATACAGAAGTTACATCAATATGTTCCATCAGATAAGTTCCTTCATACAGTAGATGATATTTAACACACATACTACTCATCTACATGTAGGGAATAATAAACAATGAATTGCTCAGGTCCAAGTGAAATCTATGTAATACACTTTGACTTGCCAAGGTTCAAGGATTTAAAGAGAGAAAGATGAACAATATCAGAAGCAAATATAATGAAGGTTTTCAAGAACTAACATTTTCCAGGCACAAAGGAACAGATACAGTTATGAACTTATTGCACTTTTGGAAGCATGCACAATATCAGAAGAAACTAAAGCCAGAGAAAATCCCAGCACGGATCTGGGAAGGCTATCATGAAATCCCACCCCTAGCTGAGAAACTATTTGCATTTAAGAATTTATGGAAGAAGGCAAAAGATTTTTCTTAATTGTATAATAGGTTATTCATTGTTAAGGTCAGGGTCACATTCTAGATAATTTAATCACTTAATGTTGGACTTGGTGTGCTAAAAAAAATAGAGAACTGGCATTTATATAGGAGGTAGGTAGGTTGGATCTGTGGATTATTGAGGGGCAGTGATTATGATCAAAGAACATTCATAAAATTCTCAAAGAAATAGCAAAATAGTGTTAAAATAGTATTTGAAGGTAACAATGCAAAATTATTCTCTATTTGCATTTTACCTTTGAAAACACAGCTATGTTAAAAGTAAAGCCACATATAATATGCCATGCCAACAGGTACCAAAACATTTTGAAAATATGTATTATTTTCATAAAATGCAGAAGTAAGATCAGGGAAAGGTATCGTGTAGGAAAAAGGGAAATATGCCAAAGGAACTATGGGAGGAATTATCTTAGAGAATTAAAGATTTGTCAGACACTAATATCCTTACAGCTCACACCCAGCCTTAAAGAATATGTGTCACAATCTAAAAAACAAAGTAAAAAGATATACAACCATAAATGTATTGATGAAATTAAGTATGATCTTCTGTCATTTGTAACAGTAAGGTAAACAGCCAGCACACCTAGAAATGTGTAGTATATTTAAAACAAATTTACATTGAACAATAAAGTTATTAATCTAAATTCTACAAGACTGACAAGCACACTGTTAATTTTTGAAAAAGAGATTAAAGGCTAGAGAGAAGGATTAGTCATTAAGACTAGTCGTCGCACTTTCAGAGCATATGTGTTTGGTTCCCAGAAAACACATGGATGCTAATATCCATCCTTAATTCCAGTTCCAGATGTTCTGTCACCCTCTTCTGTCTTATTTGGGCACAAAAAGACATATACAAGATAAACAGCCATGTACATGAAATTAAAATAAATATATCCTTTAAAAGTAAAAAAGAAAGAAAAAATTATGCAAGACAACCCTTCCTATAAAAAAAAGTAAAAGAGGAAATGGGGCTTTACCTAAATATGTAAAGAAAAATTTAGCAGACTTCTAAATAAACTAAGAGTTGAAACAGATTTATGTAACATTTGAACACATGTAAACTTATTAAAATTGAATTAGACTTAACGAACTGTAGGATGTACAAAAGAAGTAGTATAACAGTGTAAATACGACATTATAAACTTAAAGAGAAGAACTTCCATATCTAGATATCATCCATGTCTAAGTATCCAGTGGGCAGTAATAGTTCTGCATTTTTCAAATAAGCTTTTAAGTATATGCAAGTTTAGCCTAATGTAAACAATCTCATTAAAAGTGTTTCCTATAGAATACTTGGCCAGCAACTCAAAACTCTGTGAAGTTCATCAGAAATCAGAGACTGTTGGAACCTGTTTCAAGAAAAAAATAACCAGCAGATATTGGATATAAATAAGTACAAACAGTATCTGTCATAGAAGCCTGGACTAGACATGTAAGGAAATCAAGAAAGTGGAGAAACACTGGATATCAGATAAGAAGTAGATATCCTTCTTGGCTCAGCAATTGTAACAAACCAAATAAACAAATGGATAATGGAATTTTGACTACATCTAAGGAACAACTTTTGATAAACTATTTATTTGAACAGAACTTGCTCGTAGAAGAATGACAAACAGAAAAAAAATCATATTAAAATCTTTGTTAGGAAGCAGAGACAGTCACAAATACTTGGAATGGCAAATGACTTATGTCTCAATGATTAAGGTTATTGATATGAGTTTATGATGAAGACACTTAAAAGAAATCCCATACTTGCTCAGAATTGAGAAAAATAGATGGTTATTTTTTTAGGGGTAGAAACACAAATCAAAATCCTCTGCTAGAATGGAGAGCAGAAACCAAATCCCATAGCCAGAAAAGAGGTCAGACATATGCTCTACATTGGCACAAATAGTATAAGATGCCATGCTCCAGTGGGGAGGCAACTACTGGCTGTAGGACTTGTTACAGCACAACCCCCTTTATTTAAATAAGAGAGTTTTAAGCCTAATACAAAATTATATAAAATAAGAACAAATATATTCAATAATTATCCTATCTTACATAGTTTAAGTCTTGTATAATAAATAACTTGTACAGCCTGAATGGCTTGTTACCTTTGTGTATAGTACTTCATAGTATTCTTCCCAGAATTATGAGTTCCTGGGACTGCAGGAATGTTAATCTGGGTATTCCATTGTGGCAGCAGGTCACAACCCCATAAATTTACTACAATTTTAGTCCCATGTGGCCTCAGTTTCCTTCTTTGACCTTCTGACCCAATACAGTCAACCCATCTTGTGTTTTGTTTAACTTGAGATATGGTTTGAATTCCTAGTAATGGAACATCTGCCTCTTGAAAAGGCCAATTTGGATGCCAAGATACTGGAGTAATACCTGGCACTGGATAGAGAAAATGACAGAGCCCCACATAGAAGCACCGGATTGAGCTCCCAAGGTCCTGATGAGGAGCAAAAGGAGGGAGATCATGAGCAAGGAAGTCAGGACTGTGAGGAGTGCGTTTACCCATTGAGACGGTGGGACAGATCTAACGGGAGACCACCAAGTCCAGTTGGAATGGGACTGATGGAACAGGGGACCAAACCGGACTCTCTGAATGTGGCTGACGGTGGAGGAGGACTGAGAAACCAAGGACAACGGCGATGAGCATGAACTCTACAGCATGGACGGGCTCACTGTGAGCCTTGTCAGTTTGGTTGCTCACCTTCCTGGACTTAGGGGGAGCTGGGAGGACCTTGGACTTAACATAGTGAAGGGAACCCTGATGGCTCTTTGGCTTGGAGAGGGAGGGAGTTGGGGTATCGGTGGAAGAGAGGGGGAGGGAAGGAGGAGGAGGAGGGGAGGAGATGGATATCTTCATGTGTTCAAAGCCAGCATGGTCTACAAAGTGAGTTTCAGGACAGCCAGAACTGTTACACAGAGAAACCCTGTCTCAAAAAAGAAAAAAAAAATTCTACCTACCTTGTAGGACATAGTAGATATTTAATAGCTTTAATCCAGTTTAGCACAACCATGCTCGCACCTTGACTCTTCATATACTAGGCTCCAGTCCTGATAAAAATTTGTATATGTTGTTACACTTACCCAGTAATTTCTGTTTGACTAATGTACCAGGCTAAGACACATGAAAATTAAATGATTTAAATAGTTTTGATTTGATTTTTTTCTTATTCCTTCTCCTATTTTTTCTTGAGATTGCATCTTTGTCCTAGTGCACAACAGTATCATTTTAGACTTTTTATAGTGCTCTATTAGTGCCATATGCTCCTTCTGGTGTGCATGCTCCACATGCAGAGTATATTGCTTAATAAGCATTCTAAGAAATACCATGAAGAATGTTTCCTTTTGAACATTCGTGTGTTTAAAATGTCATGTTATACTCTCATAACCTTTGCTAATCACTTTTTATGAAAAGTGTACGTATTTATTAATTAGCTATGTTTTCTCAAAACACTGCTACCTTTTTTATTTTCTCTGATATTCAGAATTACTGATAGTAAACACTGAACAATGTTTTGTAAGTAAACTGCATTTCACATATAGTAAGATTAGAGAAGATATTGAATTGCCCCTGCCTTCTGGCCTCATTAACAAGAGTCATGTAGTTCTGTGGAGTTTCGTTGTTTTGTATTTGGTATTGTGTGTATATTCTTTCTGTCTTCACACAGCTATCCTTGCCTTTTTTGGCCTATGGGGACCACATATTAAAATTCTTTGATGGATTCTCCTATGTGTTATCTGCACTTAATCAAATATCATTCTTTGCTTATTTTTAGCCTATTACTGAATCTTTCAAGGTTGGCATTTTCACTTTAGATAAAAACAGTAACAAGAACAAATTCCAATTTATCATATTTCTTTTGACAAAATCAAATTGTTCTTCCTTGAATGTATTATAAGCACTGTTTTGTGTGTTCAATAGCTTCTTCAACCCTCTCCAGGTTGATAGATTTAAGTTTTAATGTCATTGTATTTTCTGAATTATTTATTAGTGATGATCATAGGAGGACATGTATTCATATGTGTATATTTATGCTGTATCATGGTATGTGCATATGTATTAAGTGTATGTGTACATGTGTGTATGTATGACAGAATGAGAAAAAGAGTGTATGGGTTTTTGTGGGTTAACATGAATGTTATCTCTGTTCATTTACATTCTCAATCAAGCTATTTGTTGTAGTATGTCTAAGTGCAGAGTTCGGCAAGCTATTTGAACTGCTCCTATGCAATTTATCTCCCTTTTGTCTTCTTTCTTTTTCTGGACTTACTATATTTTTATCTCCCTACCATGTTCCTCAATACGTTCTGCAAGTTCATGTTCAAGGTGATTTCCTCTAATTACCTTTTCTAGTAGAATTATGCTCTCCATTTTACATCTAACTAAACCTATAAGGACTTCAGCAGATAAACATTAAGGTTGCAGTCAAGTGCCAAAAACAAAGTTTGAAGTAATGCATTGTTTATTACAATTACAGCCAGAAAAGGAGATTGCATAAAATTCTATAATATGCTTAAATATTTTCTTGGAAGAACTAAATAACCTTTACAAACTATTTTTATCATTTCCCTTTCTTAGATGATATAGGAAGTGCTAATTTAGTACAGGGTTCAACCTGGCCTATTACATTTTAAAATTAGTTCTTGCAAACTCCACAGAGCTTGACCTCAACATGTCACATCAAGCACCGCTAGATCCTGTTTTCTTACATTTGCTTCAAAGAAATTGGAACTTGAAGTTCATTTTCTAGTCCATGGAGATCTGTTTATTTCACTGGAGAGACAGCTATAAAGCAGAACTCTCCAAAGTCACACAAAGCTGTCTGCATAATTTTTGTTGTTTATACTATAAAATGCAAGATAATAACTGATTTATATAAGGTGTGAACATTTGAAGCAAATAACAAATGTAGCTTTGGTTTAAACATTTTAATTTTTTAGATAATAAAATTGTTTGGAAAATTATCAGTTTTTTGACAAATTATTACATTTAAAATGTAAAAAATTAACAAAGCTTATACCTTTTAAATTTTTTTCTTGGATCAATCAACATTAAAGATTTAAGAAAGAACATGTAAACCAAAGGGAGATATAATGTTATAATGGCATCTTCAGTGTGTAGCAAACAAGAGACCATCCGGGACACAAGTGCACGGGCCTCCAGACCCCTGCAGAGGCTGTCACAGGAATACGTGATCCCCAAATGTCAGACAGCTGGTAACTGGCATGAGAATAGGTCATTGCAGAATGGAAAATTAAGAGAGACAGGGAGACTTAAATATGACCTAGCCTTTAATAATCATGCATAATACTCACTTTGCATCCCTTAGCCTTGTAAGACTACTTTTCTGATAAATCACAGTTAAAAACTCATATCATGACTCATAAATATCAAATAAGGGGAATGGAATTCTATGAGTTATTAATCTTTTCAGGATGTTAATTTTAAAGTGCATTACTAGAGAACAGATAGGAAGGCTATCGCAATGGCCATCTATTTTTAATTCCTATAATATCCCCTTTGAAATAAGCACCAAATATAAAAGTATACTGTGCCTTGGGACCAATGTGTAGTAAATCAGACGTGATGGAGCTGTCTGAAAATAAATCTGAATGCGGGTATTCGCTTGGGCTGCTGCTGGCATCTGTTCGTCTACTTCATGGATGGAGACAGTTGAGAACACTTCATCAAAAGACTGGTGTCTTCAGAGCAGTTACATTATGATTAAAAATCACCTTCTCGAATGCTGCTGTGGAATTAAACTGGCGAGTCTGAAAGTCGAGGAAATCACTGGGTGCTGAAGAACACTTATCAGTCTAAAACATTGTCTCTTGAAGATACACTAAGAGGAATAAAGCTGCAGAGAAACCCTGTCTCGAAAAAACAAAAAACAAAACAAAAAAAAAAGAAACAATGAATGATAAGCATGTACAATAGCAGCTTTTAAAACAAATCAAAATGAGCAGACGGAAATGAGGAAGGGAAGGAGGAGGAGGTGGAGCTCGCCGAGGTAACATGTAGTTGATAGAGAGCAGTTCTGGTGTGGACTGGAAAGTCATGGCTCATGGAAACTTTGTGTTAAGGACATTAATAACCCGAAAGTAAAATGATGAGGCGATAGAGAAGTGAGTTCATAGAGAGGAAAATAAGCATGAGACGGAAAGTACATGAGGTAGCAGGAGAAGAAGTAATAGAGAAACACCATTCAGTAGGTGCAGAGAAAGAGAGACCACAGTAAAAGTGAATTCCGGAGAAGCATGTGATAAAGCAGCACAGTTAAAGCACTGGAGTGCAGTAGTGTGTATAAAAGTAGAAAAGAATAATCCAAAGACCTAAGAATATCCCTCAGTAATTCTTCCTAGTCGACAAGGATGTGGTTTGTGGTTTCTCCCTCTGCTTCCCCTGTTTCAGCAGCATTCTGAAACTACAGGCGAGCTGCAACAAAGAATCAGTTTGTCCTTCATGGCGAAAGAGTTTTCTGTTTGTAGCTCAACGCTCTGCTGGCTTCCACTGGTTGCAATGGCTTACTTGGAATTCAGTTAGTCCTGGTGTTTGGTGTCTGGGAATTTTTCTCTCAAAGGACTTTCTTTGACCATTAGGGAGCGGGGAGATGGTGTCGAAGGCCTGCCTACTCCTGTGACTGACAATACCTCTCTCCCTGCACAAATCTGCAAGAATGAGCCAATTTAGTAGCTCCCTTGTTGCATTCCAATACTGTGACTCATCCAAGGGACGATGTGGAAAAAGCCTTCTCAGGATATTCACTCCGGGCAGTGTTATATTATTTCCTGTTCAGGTTCTTTTGTTTGTCTCATTCCTCCCTCGCCTGGCTTTCTCTATATTTGTTAATTTGCAGCTTTGAGCAGTGTCCCTCAACTTTGTTGTTTGCAGCAGCAGTAACTAGAAGGGAATTGGACCCTCTCAGGGACAGACGCTGTTCCAATACAAGTAACATGATGCAGATGGCCAATGATTTATTAACATATATTGTGATGACTTAGCAGGAATTTCACCAGTCCTTATTTCCTTTTTTATATGTTCACTGTCCTTTATATATATATAATAAAGACTCCTGCCGGGCGGTGGTGGCGCACGCCTTTAATCCCAGCATTCGGGAGGCAGAGGCAGGCGGATCTCTGTGAGTTCGAGACCAGCCTGGTCTACAAGAGCTAGTTCCAGGACAGGCTCCAAAACCACAGAGAAACCCTGTCTTGAAAAACCAAAAAAAAAAAAAAAAAGACTCCTTTATTTTACTTTATTTTGGATTTTCGAGAGTTTCTCGGTAGCTTTGGAGTCTGTTCTGGAACTCACTCCTTAGACTAGGCTGGACTTGATCTCACAGAGATCCACCTGTCTCTGCCTCCAGAGTGCTGCGATTAAAGGTGTGTGCCATCACAGCATGGCCTAACTTCATTTTTTAAAATCAGAGTTGTGTTTTTAAGCTTTGTAGCTAAAGAGGTCCGCTGTGTGAATCATTATCTCAAAGCTTTGACCTGAGCTCCCTATTTGACTTTGTGATGGATGTTGAAGCTAGTGAAGTTAGGGTCTTAAAAACCACAATTCAGCTCTGTCAGACGTATGCAAATTAGTCATTATCCACAGAATTTAAGAGAATGAAAGATTAAACGATAAAGTACTTCTGGGTTCTTGATCATTAATTTTCTTTAGGGGTTCTACATGTGCGGAGTTTCTTTGAGCATCATACCAGAAGGCACATTAAATATCACAAGTCCTTTTTTTTCTGTATTGCTGAATTTAGTCTACGATTTAACATTTTTCCAAACTTAAATTTATTGTGTTTTCCTTCCTTTATTTCTTAACACCTAACCTTTCCAGTGACTTCTTTTTGCAAGAGTCCTCAGACATTAGGAAAACCAACGCTGAGCATTGGTGGCACAAGTCTTTGATCCCTGCACTCAGAAGGTACAGGCAGGCATTGGATCTATGTGTGTTCAAGGTTAGTCTGGTCTGCAAAGTTAGTGTGTTTCAGGACAGCCAGGGCTGTTACACAAAGTAATCCCAGCTTTAAAAAAAAGAAGAAGAAGAGAAAAAAAGAATAAAAGAAAAAGAAAAAAACAAAAGAAAAGGAAAATACAGAGTCAATTAAGCCTTGTTCATTGTCAAGGTGCTTGTGTTTAAGCTACATGGAATCACTTGTGCATTCTCTTCGATTTATTAAATCTAGAATCTTCCTGTATTTTTCAGCATTTTGTTATGTTTATGATACTTCATAGAATTATTTTTATACTTTTAACTCCTTGACTAACATATTTTTATGTAGTGGCATTTTATTTGTATTTTTTGTTGTTTTTTGTTTTTTGTTTTTTTTCCACTGCTCTTTTTTTTTTCTTTTTTTTTTTATATTTAAAAATATCCATTGCCTCCCCTCCTCCTCCCCTTTCCCTCCCGTCCCCTCCACCCATACCCCCCCCCCTCCCTCTCCAGGCCAAGGAGCCATCGGAGTTCCCTACTCTATGTTAAGACCAAGGTCCTCCCAACTCCCCCCAGGTCCAGGAAGCTGATCAACCAAGATGAGAAGGCTCCCACAGAGCCCGTCCATGCAGAAGAGTCAAAGAAGTAAAACTTGCCTGAGGATCAGAAAAGTAAAACAGCCACACTGGCCAGCCTTACAGACCAGGCAGCAATAACACACACCTTTTATCCCAGTAGCCACACTAGTTTGCCATAGAAACCAGGCGATAGTGGAGCATACATTTAATCCCAGAACTAAAAGGGATTATAAAATGGGAGAAGACGGCTCTCAGTCCGTCTCATTCTGAGATTCCTACAGGCAAGACTGCCTTTTGTGGAGTGAGGTTGAGGCAAGAGCCAGGGGCTGGCTGTTTTGCTTTTCTGACATTTAGGTTGAACCTCAATTACTGTCTCTTTGTTTTTATTAATCGTGTTTTATTTTTGCTTCTTTTACTATTCTATATAAATAATGTTCTCTGAAAAAATCGACTATTGTGTTTTACTTCCTTAATGGGCATTTTATCATATAACTTATTACAGCACAAACATACATAGTACATCAGTTTTTCATTCTTTATGACCTCAGATATATATATATATATATATATCTGAGATATATATATATATATATATATCTGAGATATATATATAGATATATATATATCTGAGGTCATATATATATGACCTCATACACACACACACACACACACACACACATATATATATATATATGGCAAGTAAGATCATTTAATCTTTTACAGAAACACCATGTAAACACTCAGGTTGTTTTCATTTTTACTTATATACCTCTTCTCCAAAATATTTTTTTACAAACTAATGTGAGAGTCCCCTATGTGTGCTGTGATTACCATTAATGAATAAAGAAACGGCCTTGGCCTGTTGACAGAGCAGAACTTAGGTAGGCGGAGAGGACTGGACTGAATGCAGGGAGAAAGAAGGGCAGGAGATGCCAAGATCTGCCACTAGAGGCAGATGCTGGAAATTTTACCCAGTTCTGGGTTGCCAGGACTCATAAGCAGCTCCCTGCGACAACAAACAAGTAATTGATTAAGTTGTTTTAAAATTATACTATGCTGAAGCCTTCTAAAATAAACAGAAAGAATATATTTTATATATACATTTGTATATGCCCTCGATCTAGATTTATGTATATGTGAATTTAGCTCTGTGCCATATGTATAACATCAATGATTGATTCTATAGTTTCATTGGATTGATAGACTCATTTTCTTCCAAACACAACAACAAAGTTAGTGGAAAACTTGAGGTTGCTTATTCAAAATAAGCTACAGTGTTAAAATTCTTTAATGTGTTGTGTTTAGATCTTTAATCATACACATTTCATAGGATTAATTAGAATTAGTGGAAAATGTTAAAATTATCTAAATGCCTCATTTTTAAATTATTTAAATTATTTAAATTATTATCAATATTTGTTGACTAAAAATATTTCCCTTAATACTTAACTTGACATTCAAAACAAAATATCCGCAAAGTGGCTCAGTCAATAGCTAAGGAGAAGTAGCTCTCTGATATCATTTTCCTGTAGTTATTGGTCTTGTGATTTTTCCCAATTGAAAAGAAGTCAGAAAGAGAGATGGGTTTGCTACTTAAGGTTGAGAACATTTTATTTCATTGCTGCTGCTGCTTAAAAATCATTCTTTAAGACTTTTATAGTTGTACTTATTGAAATATAATCATACAATCTTTGCATCACCTCTCCCCACTCCGCTTTCCTATTCTGTCAACTTCTCCGTGTAAACTTGATGTCTTATTTTCTTGATGATCCACTAAGTCCCAGTAATGCTGCACATACATTCATGGGGAGCCTACTAGGAGCCAAACACCCAAAGAAGAATGGTTTCCCCTTCCTCTCCAATAACTCTTTAGTAAGAAGGAGGAATTTGTATTTCATCTCACCCATAAATGTAGGGGATTTAGCTTTCTTGATCATGTTCACATCAGAGCAGCTAATCAAAGCTAGTGTGAGCTCATTAATGAGCAGTTTTATTTTCTGCAGAAGGTGCATTTGATAGCACACTTCCTCATACTCCAGATCTTACATTCTTTTACTCATATTTCCCTTCTGAGTTTGGAAGGTGTAAGAAAATAAATGTTACTAGTGTGCCATTTAGGTTGAAGACTCAGGTTTTTTTCCTAGTACTTTGATCAGTTATGTAATCTGTATTGACTGCTAGTCACTGAAAGAAAGCAAAACCAACCAAACAAAAAACTTCTACTATCATTGGACCAGGCAGTTTATGTTTATGGATATAAACGTAAATATCTAGAAGGCAATTTGACACTGTGATCCTTTGTTGAAATCACAATGACAAGCTTTACCTTAAGGCCTATGACATCTTTGACCACTGACTTTTGACCAGGATTGTGGTACTAAACATGGAGTGTCTTCCTATGGCACGGGCCTCAAATCCAACAAGAAAGTGATTAGTTACTCTTTAACTCTTTAACAGCTGTGAAACTATTGTACCCTTAGTCACCACTTGACTTGGGACTCAGTATTTCATGATTACAGCACTACAGTGTACAGTATTGAATAAGAACCTTACTATATTATCTCTATAAATATTTTTTTCTCTACCACCATTATTTGCAGTACTTTACAACACTATGAAAGCGGGGAGAAAATTGGTTCATTTCTTTGAGATTGTTTTCTCTGTGTCCTGTAGTAAAACTGCATGATTTCTTCAGCAATAGATTCATGTCTGTAGCTCTAATGGGTTAAATAAGAACAATGGGAATAGACTATGCATTTTTTAAGACAACTATGGTCCAACTGACAAAATACGTACAGAGAGGTGTCTTATGCTCTTCACTGTGACTTTCAACAATGTCAAATACCTTCTGGTAGTGGCATTGTCCTCCAGTACAAGGTACTGACTGATATGTGAACTTATTTTTTAAACTAATATATTTTGAAATCAGATTGCTATACATCCTTAATTTAGGTTAGCCCCTTGGTACTTCTTCCCTCAGAACACGTGTTTATATAGTATTTTTAACCCAGTGTTCTCCCACTGTGACTTTTAAGATCACAAGGATTCTATTATCTATCCTATTATATTTTAATGGTGTTCCAAAATAATAGACATATAGATTTTTCATGCACCCTTCATTTAGATTAGTGCTATGATCAACCAAATTCCTATTGACTTTATTGTATAAGCCTTTGGACATCTAACATTTTACTTCTGTACTTTAATTTTACCTATAAGCTATTGTATTTGCTCTCTCAACATTCCCTTCTATAATGGCCAATTTTTAATTTCATGGTTTCTGGTTATACTTTAAGTTAAATACACAAACAAGACTTTTGAAGCTAATATGATCTATAATAAAAAGGTAACATATTTCTTTGTAGGCCTAATTTACTTCATTCATTATATTTTTTTCATTTCTATGCATTTACTTGCAAATTTCAAGATTTCATTGTTTTTCCAGTTGTATAGAATGCCAGAATGCATTCTGACCTTATTCTTCCTTTCTGTTCATCTGCGGATGTACATCAATGCATTTTCCATTCCCTAGTCATTGTGAAGAGAAACTCAATGAACATGTATATGTATTATTGGAGTCAAATATAAAGTTTTAGGGGTACATATCAAGCAGTGCTATAGTTGCATTATATTGTTTATTTCTAGTTCCTTGATAAAACATTAGAGGGCTTTCCACATTTCTGTACTCATTTATACAACCACCATAGCAATTAGGAAGTCCTCCTTTACCACATCATGTCAATATTTGTGTTCTTAAGGAGAGCAATTTTGACTTGGGTGAGATGGAATCTTAAAGAACTTTCTTTTTAGTGTCTGAATCTTAGATGGCAAAGGATGTAAAGCTCTTTTAAAGGTATTTTTTTTTGTTCTTTTTGTGTCCTGCCACCCTGCTGAATGTGTTAATTTACTTAGAACATTAAAGCAAAAGGACAGGACATTTTCTCAGATGTGGCAGGGATCAATAAAACTATAACATCAGGTTACCCACCATTTAATTATTAAAATTAGTTATAGCCTTCATTTTATTTTTTTACCTGTAAATAGTTTTTAATTTCAATGAAATGTCTTCAATATTTCATTAACTTAAAGTTATATTTTGTTTAGATGTTTGTGGAGATTTTAATATTCATTAATTAAAGACTATTAAAACTGTGACACATTTTTTTTTCGAGACAGGTTTTCTCTGTGTCACAGCCATAGCTCTCCTGCAACTAGCTCTGTAGACCAGCCTGGTCTGGAACTCTCAGAGATTCTCCTGCCTTTGCCTCACGAGTGCTGGCATTAAAGGCCTGCACCACCACTTCCCTGCTAAAACTGTGACACTTTTAACTGATCCCTTATGATCCATATCTATATATTGTCTGCATATAAGGAAAGACACTGGCTGAGTACCTCTAATGAACACATTAATAGCAAATTAATCATGTGAGTCACTCAAAAAAGAAAATACCATTTGTCACAATTAACATCTTTTTCCTTGCACCTTGAAATATAAGAAAAAGCTAAAATTGATTTTAGTTTTAACCTTTCATTATTGTTAGATAAGTTTGACTTCTGAATCCATCACAAGCTTTACGTACATTAATTCTGTACATAAATATCATTTAACTACAAATAAAATTAAAATTTCCTTGCAATCCAAAATATCTCAGATGTAATTCTGCTTTAATACATCCTAAATGAAACATTTTTTTTTCAAATTTAATTTTCCTAAACTTTGTCAGTACTTAGGGCTGTAGATATATTTTAGTTGGAGAGGTGCCTGCTGTAGAAGGATGTACTTCTCTTAAAGTAGCCATCCTTCTGACAGCAATATTCACTTTTCTCCAGTATCACTGGACCTCCTAATTTGATCCCATTTCTAAAGCGGCACTGTATTTAAAAGAATTGTAGTCTTTGCTGTTGGCTTTTATCCACTTTGCATAATGCTCTTCAATCCATGTGGGCATTTTACTTATCAATGATTCAATATTTTAAAATGCAGAAGTCTTATTCCTGTGGTTGAACTATCTTGACTTGACTTAAATTCACAAATGGAAAGATATTTGGAATGGTTCAGTTTGTGGTGGTTTTGGATAAGGTTAGTTCGGATATTTGTGAAAATCTTGCAGAGGAAATAAAAGGACTAGAGAACATCGAGACAAAGTTTATAAACACCAATTCACATTATCACAGAGTTGAGTTTTGGACACAGGACTGGTTCACAACAAAAGTGTTTAAGTCTGAAAATCGGTGACAACCTGATAAAGGAAAAAAAGAAATCAGATTGCTAAGAACATTGTTAAAATTCTTCTAATGACTATATTCAGCCACCTCAAGATAACCCCTTCTTTATCTCTGTGCTCTTAGATGTTGCGGCAAAAAGCAATTAAATTTTGTGCAAAAAAACTGTATGAGGTCCTCTAGTAGACTTCACATGGTAGAGTATCATTTTTGATCACTCCCATGGCCAGGCACTGTTTAAAATACTAAATTTTAAAACTTCTGTATATAAAAAAAATCACAACTTTGAAAACATGTATTTTACCATAGGTGTTTTATCATTAGTTCCTCATGATCTCTAATTAATAGGATAACTATAATAAGTATGCATATTGTAAAAACTTCAATATGTGCTGGAATTGGTCTAACCACTCTCAGTTACCAATTTTATTTCCTGAACACATCCCATTCATTTAAATGGTAGTATTTATTTGGCTCTCAAATATTGTGCTTTTTCTATTATACTAAAAATAATTTTTCTTTTAAAATTCAAGGAGACCGGCATGACCCTATTTCCCATGAAATGTATAGAAATATCACTGTTACCCAATTAAAAAGGATAAAATGTCTGAAAGGGTGGAAGTATACTTCTAAATAAAATCAGTTAAAATAATATTGGTTACATAAAATTTCCAAAGCATTTTTAGGTTGGATTCTTTCACAAAAAATTATGCAACTTACTACAAAATAAGAACTTTCCATAAAACTTTATTTTTAAATTTACAGAAAATAACCTTCTTCTACTTAAAAATCTAAAAGATAAGTATATGCCATTTTCTTTAATTTCTTTTTCTTAACAGTAGATGAGACAAAATATTTAAGTGGGTCAATAGAGGAAGGTTTAGCAATTACCATGTATAAGATGATATCCTTCGGGAGCAATATGAAACTGAAGAAACAAATGTCATTTTAAACCCTTTCAAAAACAGCAAAGAATCTGCAAGTGTCTGTCAGTATTTAAAAATTATCTCAAGAAAACAATAAAAAGAGATTTATTTTACATTGTTTTTATTAATCATGGATTTCCTAGTATGTCACTGAATATTTTGAAGATAATCCTTAAAACTACCATGCCAAAATAATATGCAAGTTCCACGTACATAAAGCATAAAAGCATAAATAGCTGAAAGCATTGTTAAGAGTGATGTGTTCTGCAAACTCTTTAAATAATACAAGCATTTAATTTGAAGTGCAGAGAAATTTCTCCATTATACATTTAAATAAGACTAAATTATCAGTTCAGTATAACAAAATATAAAACAAAAACTTCACCTACTTGGGTATTTATAGACTGCTATTTGTAAATGCTCATATAATTTTTATATAAATATATAAAATAGTTTAATTTTGTCTTATACTGATGTTTTCTAAGGTGCAATCATTATTACTTATTACCAAGACAATATCTATGAAGCTTTCTTATTTTAAATGATGTACCAAACTATCATTTAACTTTAAATTGTTATTTCAAATTTATTCATTCAGCACTTTTGGTGCATAATGTCTTTATATTCAACACCTACTTGCAGAATTAGTAGCATAAATCTCAAATTATGAACTTCTGCTTCTTCATGAAGAAAAAAATGCATCATAGGAGAAGCTCACTGCATAATTACCTGGTTAATTTTATTTTTTAAATTGCTTAGATCTTTCTTAACCTTATTTACTCATTTGTTTAGGATGAACATTTGTGTGATGATACTGACTTTAATGGAAAATGGTAATTACAAGGAAAAATGGAATTTTCAGTAATCATTCAAAAATGAACAATTGTAAGTACACACTTATAAATCATGTATGCATGTATGCATGTACTCAAGTATGCATCAGCAGCAAGTATTGCAAGATCAAATATTGAATTCTGGTGTTGCACAGTTATGGAACAGAACACCATTTTATTTCAGATCAGAGCCTTGAAGCAGTGTTTCTATTTCTATTTTCAGCAATTTCACACTACCATTTAGGGTTCATCTCAGCTGATTGTAGGAACATCAGATGAATTCTTCATTAACCTGTGCTTTAAGTAAAAAAAAAAAAAATCTGCAAGTGTCTACATTAGTTTCTGATTCAAATTTTAATTTTACCTAAACATATTCATGCACATTAAACACAAGTTGTAGCATATATTTAAAGTAGTGAGATTTATGTCTCCCTGACAAATGGAAAGAAGAAACAATTTAAAAGGAAGAAAGATTTATTTTACCTCACTGCTTCAGTAGATTCACTACAAGATTAACTGTATCAATTGTGTTGAGCTTGAGGCATACAAATTATCATGGCACATATTGTGTGTAGACAGCCAGGAAGTTTTCAGAGAGGATGGGGACAGTAAAGAGTTCAAAGTGAAAGAATCATTTTCTCTTGTAAGAAATGATAGCACATTTATAGCAATGGAAGTAATCCAATAACAAAAAAAATAAAATAAAATCAATGGTGCTTTGAGAACATATATAAAAAACCAAATACTTTGGAATTCAATTTGAACACTCTTTAGGTCCCAATACATTTTTCTGCAATAATAAATACTTTAATTTGACCACATACATAATTTGGGACATTGAATGATTAATAGCCAATATTTGGACATAGTTATTTTTTGTGAACTCTAAAGGAGTATAGGCATACTTCAGAAGAATTTTGATTAAGAAATGTTTTTATCTATTGCCGTACTCATGAATATCTTGCATATCACCATAGAACCTTCACCTGGCATTGGACGGAGAAAATGACAGAGCCCCACATAGAAGCACCGGACTGAGCTCCCAAGGTCCTGATGAGGAGCAAAAGGAGGGAGATCATGAGCAAGGAAGTCAGGACCGTGAGGAGTGCGTTTACCCATTGAGACGGTGGGACAGATCAAACGGGAGACCACCAAGTCCAGTTGGAATGGGACTGATGGAACAGGGGACCAAACCGGACTCTCTGAATGTGGCTGACGGTGGAGGAGGACTGAGAAACCAAGGACAATGGCGATGAGCATGAACTCTACAGCATGGACGGGCTCACTGTGAGCCTTGTCAGTTTGGTTGCTCACCTTCCTGGACTTAGGGGGAGCTGGGAGGACCTTGGACTTAACATAGTGAAGCGAACCCTGATGGCTCTTTGGCTTTGAGAGGGAGGGAATGGGGGTATCGGTGGAAGGGAGGGGGAGGGAAAGGGGAGAAGGAGGGGAGGAGATGGAAATTTTTAATAAAAAAATGAGAAAAAAAACAAAAAAAGAAATGTTTTTATCCTTATTGTCTGTAGTAATTTTATGATTAATGGTTGATATGGGTAGTCAAGAACACTGGTGAAGCTAACACACTAGGCTGGTAGTCCTTCATAACAAAGAAGTTGAACAAGCTCTGGGGATCAAGCTAGTTAGCCAGAGCTCTTGCATGACTTCTGCTTCTGTTCCTGCCTCCAGATTGCTGCCCTGTTTGAGTTCCTTCCTTGAATTCCCTCAGTGATAGTGTTATAAGGTGTAAAAATTATATTAAAAAACCGCAAAACCTTGAGATAGAAATTAGTGGTAGGAGTAGGGTATTACTATGACAGACATGACACTACACTATTGATAAGATTGAGGTGGCATTCAAAATTCAGGCTGGAAAAGTCTTGGAGTGTTGAGAAATTTCTGAGCTATTGTTGTGGAAACATAGATGATATTGCCAGGAGTATAAATGCAGGCCTGGCCTCTGAAGTTTCAGAGAGAT
The DNA here is from genome assembly GCF_903992535.2 of Arvicola amphibius. Taxonomy (NCBI): domain Eukaryota; kingdom Metazoa; phylum Chordata; class Mammalia; order Rodentia; family Cricetidae; genus Arvicola; species Arvicola amphibius. The sequence continues at coordinate 21,336,050 of NC_052047.1, forward strand.
AATTTGAGAGTCCCTGACAAACTCACTCAGATTTGTCCAATATTTTAAATTATTAATTTTTTTTCTGGTCAGCTAGGTCTGAAGAATATTCTGTGATTAACAAGAGATCATAGATCACCCCCCCACACACACACAAATACATTAAAGCTATTTCCAATGTTATCGGTTAACCTACATAATCTTACTGTAGGTTCTTTTAATGAAGACAGCACTAATGTCATGAGATATATGGAAATTGAGTTGTTTTCCAGGTAAATGTGTCACTCCTATTGACTAGCATTACTGGTACTGAAAGCTACTGTGCACACTTCTGGAAGAGAAAAGACATCATTTATATAACCCAACTAGAAACCCTGTGACCTACAATAGCAATGCACCTGCTAGCAATATTGATGTAATATTGACACAAATGTGCTTGCAGTAACCTACTACTTTTAAAATTTTATTTAAAATTCTATGGTATGGAATCCTACCTGATAATGCTAAATTGGCCAAGAACATGAGACTAGATAGATGTAGAGAGAGAGAGAGTCTACTACTATTATGCTATACAAACATAGTAATAAGCTGACTCCCAGTGGCATTTTGCTATATCCATATATAAATGCTTCACACAGCACTCATCAATGAAGATTCTTCTAGCGATAGTTGGTAATCAACAGATCCAACCGGACAGTGTGGAGAGAATGAAAAACTATTTAAGCATTCAACCCTAAATCAAATTCAAATGTTTTTATCCAACCCTGCCACTCAAGTCTCAGGGATCAATGTAGAAGGTAAGGTGGAAAGACTGTAAAATTCAGATGTGATAGATTACTCTACAAAAATAGTTTTTTCCAGACACAACAGGTCTCATTTGCAAAAGAATTTACAGAGATTGTGGCAGCTTCCGCAAAATTTGCATAAATTCAACCCAGACAAGGTACTAGCAGTGAGAAAGGGAAATGGACACCAAGTCAAAGCCTTAAATAAGATTTCTGTAATTGATAGGTGCTAACAGAAACAAAATTAGTAGCCTTCAAAGGAGTGGGACTGGATATAGAATCCCACTCCAAGGCTAGCCCTACATTCAGAAGGAATATCACCTTGACCCCAAATTAAGTATTTCAGATTTCCAGTCTAAAGTATTTCTGCATGATGCTCTCAGCCATCTTGTAGTTCTGATTTTGTAAATACAGACTCATATTCTCAAAACATTTCACTTTATCTAATATCTTTAAATACGGAATTTAATATCCATGTCACACAAATTCTTTCTATATTCATCTTAATTAAAATGAAAAATTTCCATATTCTGAATGGTTCTAAGCCATAAATTCAGCATTGCTTTCTCAGTCATGAGTAGGGAATGGAGTTCTGGTAATAAGCAGTTCTGATTTGAATGATTATGTAGATGGTCCAGGCTCAAACTTCTCTCTTCTATGCAGTGTATGTAAAGTTAGTTCACTTATTGCTGTGGAATAATCCTTCTGTATACTGTGGGTTTATATTATTTTCATTGGTTAATAGACAGCTGACAAGCAGGTAGTGGGGTGGGAAATTAGGTGTGAAAACCAAACTAAGACAGAAGGGAAGAAGGAGAGCAGAATCAAACAAGTCACTAGGAGCTGCAGAGGGAGCAGGACCAACTGGGGGACATGCTAGAATGTAGATTAATAGAAACTGGTTAATTTAAGTTGTAAGAGTTAATTAGTAATAAGCCTGAGTTATAAGCTGAGCATTCATAAGTAATATGAGCCTCTGTATGGTAAAAAAAATCTGCCTACATCATCTAGAAAGCTGTACAACAATTTTGATCTATTGTCTTGAAGGTCATGATGAATTATAATAAGAAAAACTATTTTACCTATATAAGAAATATTAGGTTAAAAATTAACTTTTAAATTACTACAGATAAAAGTTGTGACTAAATAATTTTGTGATTAATGATTACAGTATAAGACTTGAACTCCATCGTTATATCTTAATAGATTGATTAGATATAATTGAATAATATATTTAATATGATTTGTTAATTCTCTTATACGCATATCAACATAGATAAGATTAGATAGAAATCATAAATAATGAAATTTTTAATAGTTAAATGTAGGTTTGAAGAGCAAGATACAGTTGGGAAAGTTGTTTTTATGATGTCACAAAACAAAAAATTTAGCTTATTCAAACATCCTGCAAGTATTTGATGAATATGATTGATAAATGGGACTCTCTGAACGTGGCAGACAATGAGGGCTGACTGAGAAGCCAAGAACAATGGCACTGGGTTTTGATCCTACCGCATGTACTGGCTTTGGGGGAGCCTAGTCTGTTTAGGTGCGCACCTTCCTGGACCTGGATGGAGCGGGGAGGACCTTGGACTTCAGCAGGGCAGGGAACCCTGACTGCTCCTTGGACTGGAGAGGGAAAAGGAGGGGAGTGGGGGTTGGGGAAGGGAAATGGGAAGTGGGGAGGAGGCAGAAATTAATAATAATAATAATAATACGGTATCATAATAAAAGTTAGGAAATAATATATTAAGTATAGTAATTTTTATATCTTATTGTATTTTATAAATTTTATTATTTTTTCTGAGATGCTGGTTTGTTTCCTAGTAAGAAACAGAAAGGGTATGTATGAATGAAGTTGGTTTAACAGTATAGGAGGATCTAGAAGGAATAGGGGAAGGAGAAATCATAAACAAAGTATTTTATATAAAGAAAACATACTCAGTGAAAGGAAAATTGTTAGAAATATAAAAAATTAAAATAAGAATGTATGTATACAAAGATTTTAAAATTTTAGAAAAGGATCAAGGAGATTTTAGCTTGATAAGAAACATTCTTATCTGTTTTTAAATATATCACAGTATATAAACTTTTATACCATTAAGATGTATAATATGCAAAAGTTGAACATGTCCATTCTTGGAACAAGGGCTGGTTAAAACAAACAAAAAAGCAAAAAGCCTGCTTGCATAAGCTAACAATTTCCATGATGATCACATACTGTAGAAGAGCCAGTAACTTAAATTTTACAGCAAAATTAAGCTTTTCTTTTGTTTTTTATGTCAACACCTGGGCATATACTTTGAAGTGGAATAAGATACTTCACACCTATCTTGAAGTATGAAAATTAAGTATACTATATATAATTTTTATCTACTCATTACTTCCAAATGTTAATTCCATATGCATGTTTTTTTTTCTACATCTGTAGAGTTGCAAATTCAAAGACCAAATAACCAGAATATTGCTCCTTATTGAACATTCAGAATCTTTTGCATAAATTTCTGGTTCTAGATTCTTACTCTATATTCAGTGACTGTCATAGACTTAAATTAGTTCTAAGAATGGAGTCTAGAAGTCGGTCTTTAAAATGTGATGTGGTTAAGCTCATTTTCTACTCCAGGGTTCATGTTACTCAAATTGCCAGCTAACAGATAAGAAAACAGACAATGAATATAATTGCGTACTTAGACATTTTTTGTGCTACAATACTCCACAGGAAACATTATCCCACTGAATAGTTTTTTTCCCCATCTATACCATGTTCATTATAGACAAAATTTACAATGTATAAATACAATATTATATAAGGTGTTTTATTTCCAATCATTGAAGTACTGTATGTTAATAACTAAAAGTTTCGGATTAAGTAATTTTGGAGTAAAATAATTTATTTGTATTCTGTATTCTCCTCATTATTTATACGTCCACAGTTATTTCCTCTTCAATTTGTTGAATTTTTATTGACAATTTACCAGCTGTGTTTAGTGGCAATACTTTATTAATTGTCCCTCAGGGAAGTCATTTCCTTCTGAATGAACAGATGTTGGTCTATTAAGGAAACCACTCTCTCCCTTCAGAGAGAATGAATGATGCTTCTAATGATGGTTTAGGTAAATGTGCCTCTGTGACTAAAGTGCTATTTAAAAATACAGTATTTTAGTATTGTGAGATCTAACTCCAACAAATGCAATCTTCAATATTTTCAGTTTTAAAATATCATGTTTAAAATGGCATTGAAGCATTCATATATAAAGAACATTTTTATATTTCTTATTATCAAATTATTTTATAACATTACACAGTATATGGCTAATTTCTAGATACCTTATTATATTAAGTAAAAATACATATACTATTTATTTCAGTGACATCTATGCAATAATCATATTTGCTTGAGTTCTTTTTTTAGTAAATATATATTTATTTTATTGAGAGATCATTAGGAATCTCCCTATGTCCCTGAGATTCTCTGAAATTATTTTCCTCTATGTTGCCCTTTTCCTTTTAAAATGAAGAAAATTTCTAATATATATTTATTTTTTAGTGCATTCAGCAAGTATTTATGGACTATATGTCAGGTATTTTCATACCGTAAACATAAAGTAAACCTACCAACAAAATTCTAGGAACTGGTGAGGCTTATATTTTTTGACTTGCAGACAAAATAGTGAAAATGAAAATTTTTATTGTATTAATAAAAACAGAAAAAGCTACCAATGTTAATCAATGTTCGAAACCAACCTTAAAATGCCAGTGGCTTAAGGCAACACAAATTTAATCACTAGCCTTAGTTGCATATTCAGCATGGCTCTGCAGAGGAGCACAGTTCAGCACTTTAATATGGAATTACTTTAATATCTGCTTCAGCGATCACTAAATGAAGGGGAAGATATGTTGGTACTTTTGTTTGGCTATTTAAACTTTACCCGAGAGTGACACGTATCAATTCAACTCATATCTCTTCAACCTATGTAAGCATGGTCATTTCTAAGAGGAGAGAAAAAGTAGCAGATTACTTTTTCTAGAAGGCTATCCTTAAGTTTCAAATTAAAATAACTCATCTAACCTGCTACTCTAGTAGTCAAAGAATTAAACATTTTTTTTCTTATACAAAGTACAGTTGCTTCTGAGACTGAAAACTGGATTCTTTTCCATTTCAGGCATGAAAGTTAGGTGAAAGATCAGTAGAAAATCTACAAGTTACTTACTTCTGTACTAATGCCCAATGTGATAATGAAAAGTGAAGCAATCCTTACTGTGGTTGCTGAGATTCAGATATAATAGCTTCAAATGAGTTGCCAGTAATGAAATGTCCAGGGTTAATAGCTGAGCATAGCATAAGATAGTACTTATATCAAAGAGAGCAAAGAAAGGACAGCTTAAGTAAGCTAAAAATAAGAGCTGCAACTAACGTCTGCAGTAATGGCAAAATTACATTTCATATGTGATTCGGAGAAAACATAAAATAATATTTGCCTTCACTTCTGAATAAATTAAAGAAATGAATGTTGGTCTTGAGAGACATGATATGATATAACAGTTCATTGTCTTATTTCCCAGGTATATTGAGTTTAGTTTGACAAGCAGAATTTAAATTGATGAGTAACATTGCGTATTTTTAATATGTACAACATACTTGTATTCATTGATCTGCATATTGAAATTTCTTTGGACAAGAATGGCATCATTCTCCTGATCCTTTTGCATCAGTTACCTGAATGCTGGGAGACAAGCATCATTATGTCTCTCTAGGTAGGTGGGGCTTCTGTTAATTTTTTTCTTATTTTTAATTTTTTTAATTTATTTTTTTCTGTTAATTTTTAGGAGAAAATTGTGTTTAAAATAAATCTGTTCTATGAAATAACAAGTAAAAAGGAGATTCGGGCTACAAGAATTTACAAATTCAAACTAATATTGACTGTTTGAGAATAAGCAAGAAGCTAGTACAATGAAAGCTCTGTGATAATGAAAAGTGAAGCAATCCTTACTGTGGTTGCTGAGATTCAGATATAATAGCTTCAAATGAGTTGCCAGTAATGAAATTATCTAAAAGGGGCTAAATACACAAGAGGATACATGAGGATACAACTGATGAATAAAATAATAAAATGACTTATGCATGGGTAAAGGTCAAACCTTTAGGTTCCATTTATACTGGTTTAATAAAGTGGTTGTGAAAATGTACAATGTCAATAGACATGTTAACATGATTTGGGGGTAGACCCAGCAGGCCTCAAACAGACACAAAAACAACAGATGCCTAGAGTAGGAAAAATAATCTTCTCAGGGGAAGAGTACAGCAACTGATTATCCAATTGCAAGCCAAAATCTCTGAAAACATATATTAAAGTAGCATTATACTGACTGAGCATTTTCTATGTATACATTTAGGAGTATTTTTGCATATGCATCTGTTTGTGTGTCTCTCTGTGTGTAATAAGAATTAATGAAAGAGGCCATGAATTTGAAAGCAAAAAGAGGGATATATAGGAGGTATTAGTGGGTGGAAACAAAGGGGGAAGTGGTATAGTTATAATCTAAAAAATTAAAAAAATAAAATATTGCTTGACTTTAGAACTGAATAAAATGAAGAAATAAATGTTGATTTATCTGATCTGGATGGTCATTGTCTTCCTCTCCCAGGTTTGTTAGTTTGAAAAGCAATGTTTAATTGATGAATAACAATGGATATACATAATATTAGTATTCATTTATGTGAATATTAAAAGTATTTTGAAGATATATGCTTAAAACATTAATCTAAGGGAGCATTACTTAAAATATCTTAGAGTAAACTCTAGAGAGGACAACACTTGTTTGAAAAGGGAAATAAAAATAAGAATTTTGTATTTTAATTTCATAATATTTTAGTCATAAGAATTTATATCTAATTTAATATGTTTAATTTAATTTAAAATGAATATAAAAGTACTTAGAGAAAATTAGTGCAGTTTACAAGCAAATATTTACCAAATTTAAAAGGGAAATTACAAAGAAGTAACTATGTGATAAAATATTTGCACTTGTTTGCTTTCTGATAAATTAAGAGTGCTTCCTATTTTTCTGCCAACTGATAACTCAAACTCTCACACAAACAACCACAGGCATTGCAAATTCAATTGCTTAAACACACATTGTGTGTCAAGTTCAGTAAATTAAATCTGTTCTCGATACCCTTGGATTGTAAGGCATAATGCACTGAGGAAACATACACTATGACAAATGAACTAATATACAACATAATAGAATTTCAAATCTAGTCAAAATTAAATGTCGCATTCAATTAAATAGCACCACCTAAACAAAGATAAAACAAACTTTAAGTTGCCAAGTGATTTTGCACCTCTATGGATGTATTCCCTAACAGTATTCAGTGAAAGGGAAATTAGTCAAACTTTGATAACTAGTTAATCTTATTAGTTAGAAAGGGAATGTTTTAAAGTCTCCCCTTTTTATATTCACTATGTTCACATTTTTAAACATTTACCTTTGTTTTAGACATTTTCACATACCCACATGATGCATACCTAAGATTCATCCCTCTCCCCCTGGAGGCCAGTCCATCTATGCTCTCAACCATGAATCTTGTTTTCAGATTCACATCTTATTTATTTGTTGTATTACTCATGAGTTAACATTGGAATAATTTAAGGTAACTAAAGTCAATGAAAATGTATCTACAACTCATTAAGAACTTTTCATTTGCAATAAATTTCCCAATAGTTCTCAATACTTGTTTATATATTTGGATTATTTAATACATTAACTTGGATAACTATATATACTGTGATGATTCTGGTAACTAAGTAAAGCCTTTTAGAGTGAATAAATCAATCTAGTAACAAAAAGGGAAGTGTGAGATAACTCTCTAGTCTGAGAGACTCCTGAGAAAAATATATGTAGTTTATCACTTTAGGAAAAATGATTACTTAGAGGCCAGTCTGATGGCTCAGCAGGTAAAACATCTGGCCACAAAAATTTAGAACCTGAGTTTTGTCCCAGGCTCCCACACAGTGGAAGAAGAAAATACTGCCACAAATTACTTCTTGACTATTACATATATGACATGTACATAGATCCTCCACCAAATAAATAAATACATAGAAATAATAAGTAATAATTTAGCTTATACTCTAGGTACCTCAAAAATTTCAAATCCCATATCTTAAGGCAATTAACATATTTTGTAGCTATACTTCTGATTGGGATTCCCCTCTGTATGCTGTGAATACCATTGGTTAATAAAGAATCTGCCTTGGGCCTGGCATGGCAGAATAGAGGTATGTGGGGAAAACTAAACTGAATGCTGAAAGAAAGAAGGCAGAGTCAAGGAGAAGCCATTTATCCACTAGAGGGGAAAGATATGAGCTGCCACCTGGAAACTTGCCAGTGGACCACGGGCCTCCTGATAAAATATGAAATGATATAAATGGGTTAATTTAAGAGATAAGCATGACTTAGAAGTAAGCATTAGCTAAAAGGCCGAATAGTGATTTAAATAATATAATATCTGAGTGATTATTTCATGGTCTTGGCAGCTGGGAACAAGCAAGCGACTCCCTAAAACATACATCTGTTTAGAATTCATTTCCTATATACAAAACCATAAAAAATGGTTACAACAGTCATCTTGTATGTAAGATGCTAATCTTCATACAAATCCACAAAATTATATACTGCTTTGGGTACTTATGCACATGTATAAAATCACAGAAACATATGTATGTATTTAGAACAATTTCAAAGAAACATAAATTATACTAGAGTACAACATGAAAAGTACAACTTTTATTTTGAGTGAGCATTGATCACAGACTGGTCTCAAACATTCTATTTATCTAAAGCTGTCTTTAAACTCCTAGTTCTCCTGCTCTTACCTCACTAGTGCCAGAATTTCAAAATGTACCACTCTTGAATGGGGGTTTCTGTCCTGCCCAGTCCTGTAGCCATTAAGTGCCCAAGACTAATACAGAAGTCTACATTAATTATAAACGGATTGGCCCATTAGCTCAGGATTCTAATTAACTAATTTTTTTATAATTTACCTTATCCCATAATTCTTGTCTGTGTTAGCCACGTGGCTTGGTACCTTTTTCTGTAAGGTGGTCACATATTGCTTGATCTGTGTTTGGCCTTCTTTCCTTCTGGGTGATGACTGCAGACTGAAACAACCTCTCCCCAGAATTCTCATTGCCCCACCTCTTCTTCTGCCTGGTCATCCTGCCTATACTTCCTGTGGCTACTGGCAAATAAGAGTTTATTTAAAAAACAAGTCACAGGGTATAGACCATTGTACTACAGCAACCCCCCCCCCCCTTTTGAAACAAGAACTCTGAATTGAATGTCCTTTTTTTGCTTTTCTACTGACCATTATCCATACCAACTTGTAATCAACATTCTAAACAAAGGCAAACATCCATAATTTATTTCTGGGGAATGTAGATATAATATTTAGTATACTTCCTGCTGATTGGGGCTTCTGATTATCTTAAAGGGACCTAAGGGAAATTTAGAATTATGGTCAAGTCCTGGCTGAAATCTGGGTGTGATCTGTGAGGCTTAATCATCTCAGCCAGAAGTCTTGAAACTGTCCTGGATGTGGAACTCAGACATCTGTTCCATCCACTCCTATCAGAGATTTCTTAGAGGGTCTTCCTTGATCAAACCTGATTTTTCTCAACCCAGAATGAATCCACAGCTTCTCATTTAGAGTGGAAAGAAAAGCAAAACCTCTTCTCCAAAGTAACATACCTTTTGACTTTAATTTTGAGGTCAAGGTATTTTTAAACTATATGTTGTATTTTTCAGCAGCATTTATGATCAAATATCTTTGTAGCAGCTTTTGCTCCTTCCTCAGCCATCAAACAATTTAAAGACCACACAATAACATACAGTATCCAGACTCTCTGTGTATTTTTCATCTTTGCATGGCTTTATTTTAAACTCAGGCTTCTTATTAGCTAATTCTTATAACTTACATTGCCCATAATTCTTGCCTTGTTAGACACTTGGCTTGGTACCTTTCTGGCAAAACAGTCACATCTTTCTTGCTCTGTGCCTGCCTTCCTCCCTGTCTGGGTGATGACTGCATACTGAAACTTCCTGTTCCCAGCATTCTCGTTGCTCCACCTCTACTTGCTGCCTTGTCGCCCTGCCTATACTTTCTGCCTGGCTACTGGCCAATTAGAGTTTATTTTAAAAAACAAGTCACAGGGTACAGACCATTGTCCCACAGCATACCCCCACATCAATCCCACAATTTTTAACCAATTATGATGCAATATTTTGTTTGGTGTTTGAAAGACTACTGTTATTTAACCTCTGTATCATATCACAAAGCAAAAATTAGTTCATGTGAATATAAATCAAATTTATAAATTCGAAACAGTAAGTTACATAAGAAGTAACTAATAAGGTCCAAGCATAGTATTTCCCCCATTTCATAGACTGAATGCTTGTGCTTTAAAGCAATGGTGTGGAAAGATGGTAAAATAGTTAAAATATAGAGCACAATGGAATCATTTAGGTCATCGACGGGACTACCATGTGAAGGGATTTATGAGTCTGTGTTGCAGAAATAGTTGTTTTGTATTAGTAGATTGCTTACCAAAAAAAGTGTATTATAACCAATTGAAATGATTTTATGTGGTAGACCTCTTCTAAATGGATTGCTTGTCAGAGTGACATTTATTTCTGCCTAGTGATTGCACGTGCTTATGAGAGCCTTTGTAATCAATGTCTCCCAGAGCTTGGAATTTTCACTTTCTAAAACTTTTCTTTTGTGTTTATTTGTATATATTTACCATAAAATACTTTTTTAGAAAATTTCAAAACGCTTTAAGAAAACAATACAAGCCTTTATTTTTGCTCAGAAAAATTAAAATATTTGATATGATAATAGATCCAAATGTGGTGGGGCACACATATAATCCCAGCTGCAAGAACCAAGGCAGGAGCATCTCTGTGAATTAAAGGCCAACTCAGCAAGTTCTAGGTCAGCCAGTATTACATAATAAGACCCTATCTCAGTAACAGAACATAATGTAACACTTATTAATATAACAAAAAATAATTTACAACAAAAAGACTACTGTTGGCCAAAGGATACCACTATTAAAGTGAACATACAAATCATATAGCACTAAGTAGTATTTATATGAATTATAGCCACTGAAAGAAGAAATAAGTAAAGGAAGAAGATGTAGTATAAAAATTTCCCAACACCTAAAGAGGCATATTAAAGATAATATAGAAGCTCCAAAATTTTATGGATGAGAACTCTATAATCAGATAGTAAACAACAGTAAAAATAATAGAAAAACAACAATATATCATACTGATACTCATACATGTTGAGAGGACACAAGTTCTTGCACCCAAAGATCATCTGGAAAACCATGATTCTTAAGCATGAAGTATTGCTGTTTCAAAGAAAAAGATGTATAAGCTGTTCTCACACTCACAAGGCTTGAAATCATAGGTTATTAATAGCCATGTCATCTACTTTATCTGAAGGGTCAGTTTATATCAAGGTCACACAACTAAGACCATAGGTACTTAATATTCTAAATAACCTTTACATTAACCGTTTAGCCACAATCTGGCTAAACATGATTATGCTGTACTGGGTGGAGCCAAAAGGCAAAATTGTAGTGCTAGCTACACTATTTAGCATTTTAAGAAGTGCTCCTGGTCAGAAAAGGATAGTTTGTTTTCTTTTTTAAAAAAACTGAATTAAAGAAAAAGATTTGGAGGAACAGGGAGCCTTTAGTGAGGTTATAAATCCTAGAAATGTCATTGGAATTGCATCCATTAAAGACCACCAATATGGGTGCTTAATCAAGATCTGAACCAGGATGATACCAGTAGACAGGCTAGCATGGAGCAGGGCAGCTCAGGAGGCCACTAGCCTAGGCAGAGAACTCCAGGCAGCTAAGAAATACTGAGAATGGAAGAAATAGTCTTCCTTGGGGAACAGAACAAGTGGGGATAATTGGAAAGGGTTGGAAGGAGGAAAGGAACAACATGAAATGTTGCAGATATAATCTTAAAGATAATCAAAAGCACTATCACATTAATTTTAAATTTTTATAATATTCATTCCTTAATTTGAAACATTCTACTGTCCCTTTAATGAGTAATTGTCATAAATAAGTTTGATTCTGTTTCTAGTCTTTCTTACTATATTTTATCAGGAAAGTTAATAGACAATGTTTAATAAATTTATTCTCATAGAACTTTTTCAATTAATTTAAGTTTAAAATGTTTTTTATAAATTATATATTTGTTTAAAATAATTTTTAAATTTAAATATATTCTGATTGTATTCTTCCCCTTGCCAAAGCTATTGCAGATCCTCTCTCATTCCTTATCTAATTAAACTTGCATTCTTGTGCAAAGTACTACTGCAACAATATATCTTTGATGTGTATTTAATCATATAGTATACTATATTGAAGAAAATAAACTATGAATATTTTAGCATGAAATACACACCCTCAGCATCGCAATCTTGGTAGGTCTTAGTTATAACTTTGTTTACTCTATTTAAACTTTGAATACACATAATTAATAAAAAATGAATGTTACATATCAACAGCTGCTTTGAGCCTACACACAAAAAATTCTCCCCTGAATGCTGACCAGCAAACAAATTCAATAATACATTAAGTTGATAAATGACCATGATCAAGAAGGATTCAACTCAATAAAGTAAGGATATTTCATTAGGGATATAAAAATCATCAAAATGAAAGATACAAATTGTGTGACCATTTGAATGGCTGCAGAAGAAGACATTTGACTAAATTTAAATTTTGTTCATGTTAAAATGCTGAAACAAAAAGGTGTATAGTAGATGTGCTTCAAAGTCAATAAATGATACTTGCAAGAAACCAAAATCTAATGTGCTAAATATGGTAAAGTTAAAAACCTTGCTGAAATGTGAGCAGGTCAAAGATTTTGAATCTCACCTTGCTCCTTTTTAACACAGAACAAATGTTGGCAGTGCTCCAGTCAATCTAGGAAATAAATAAGGCACATCAAAAATGGAAAGGTGAAGTCATCCTGCCATTCTATTTGATGGTAAGATCTTATTCACCAAAAATATCAAAGGTGCCAACAAATAAACAGAGCTTCTGAAATAATCAAAAAGTTGATAAAAATTACAGGATACAAAATATAAGAATGTAGCATTTCCTAGGTGAATACCAAAGTAAGTGAATCAAGATGATAATCCCATTTAAAACATAAGCACATTTAATAAAAAATGAAAAATGTGAATAATAAAGTTATAAAACAATAAAAAAATAAAATATATATTGAAGAGGATAGGGATGAAAAAGAAAATGGAAACATCTCAATTTTTGGAATTAGAAGAGTCAGTATTTATTCAAATGTTCCTACCATGAATGTTCAATCCAATTCTTTTCAAAGGACTAGTTACATTCTTCACATGACTATAAAACTAAATTTTCAAATTTCTAAACTATGTTAAAGCATCTCAAGGAGTCAAAGCTATCTGGAGAAAATAAATCAATCAAGACTTACTCCCTAACTTGAAAAGTGCTACAATATCATTGCTGTCAACCATAAGATATTGAATGTAACATGGATACACAGAACAGTAGAATAGAATAAAGAACCTAGAAGTAAATGTACACACAATTTATTTTCAACAAAGATTTCAAAACTATGTGTTATAGAGCATTTTTTTCAGTAACTATTTATGTGAAAATTGTATTTTCTGTAGAAAATTAAATTATACACCTAATTCTAACTAATTACAGGTATTTATGCAATGTCATCAAAACTTTAAGGGAAGTACCAAGCAATGAAAATGATTGTTTTAAAAAGATTAAAGAAATTATTCTGAATACTAGGATGATGAATGATATGTTTAAGATGATATTGCAAAAACGCACAAAAACTGAAGCAAATAGCAATATTAAATTAAAAAATACTGTTTGGAAAGGACCAACATTCCCAACCAAACATCATTTCACAGAGAGAAGGGAACACCACAGCAGGAATTATAAGATACACACACACACACACACACACACACACACAAACACACACACACACATTTTTCATTTAAACAGTATACATGAAAATGATTTAAAAGTCAGACAAGAGTTCTAAAGAAATTTTACAATAGAAGATACTGATTCAACATTTGTACTAAAATGTTCGAAATTGCTAGTCCTTGAAAAATCAAATTGCTTTCTTACTCTGGTGAGAGAGGCTACAATAAAGAATACTAAAATTAGCAAATTCTACCACTGATGTATAAAAGAATAGAAGGGAATTTGGCAACGTGGTTAGGGAGTGTTAATAATAACAACCATTTTATAAATTAGCATATTGGATCCTAAAGTGTCAATCAGTCAATACAATAACCTTATGATGGAGATGAGCTTCTCCTAAGTGTGCTGAAGAAACATTTGCTCTCATGCTTTATTATCACTCCATTCACAATAGCCAAGGGCTGAAAAGAACCTGAGTGCCCTATAGTTTCTGAATGAAAAAAACAACCATGGTTAGTAAACATATACAAAGGAATGCTATTCAGCAATAAGAGAACATCCAGTCCTATTATTTGTGACAAGAGGGTGGTAATGGAAATTAATTTATAAACCAAAATAAGCCAAACTCATAATGACAGGGACTATATGTAGATATTCATACCTACAAAAACATGTCAATGCATGAAACTTTAATCAGTAGATGGTAAGTTATATTTACATAAAAGCAAGTTCTTTTGTGTTCATATAGACAGGGTGAGTAGTAACAAAAATAACTAAAAGATCAATTCAAACATCTAGGAGAAAAAAACTTGAGTTTTCTTTCCAGAAAAATGTATAGCTGTTTAAGGGAAAAATCATGTGTTTAGCCTGATTTAAATAATATACTATATGTAATACATTATGTAAACTGTGACAAAATGTGTTTTGATACTCTCTTATGATGAACAATTGTTATATTTTCAGTGAAAATTAATTAAATTAAACATAAATAAGCTATATTTTAAAAGAGCATACAATAAACTCCTTTAATATTTATTGCTTTTTTATTTAAAACATCATTTATATAAAAAGTTATCATTTGTTTAATACAGTTTTAACATGTCTTTATGCATGGTAGAAATTAAAATTAACAAGGAAATTATTTGTTAAATACATCTTAATTTCTGTTAATATTTTAATACTTGAATATGAAATGATAGAATTTAGTTCTCAATATGTGCTTACACAAATGAATGGATGGATATATGAAGATATTCCAAATTCATATTAGTTTAAGATAATTTCTAGTGAGAAACAGTCGCATGTTGTTTATAGTTTCCAAAACAAAAAAATCTACTTAACAAGCAAACCTTTTTTATTTTAAAAGCTGTGTATTTTTCCTTATGAATTTCAAATAATAGTATATAGATTATCACTAATTTGAATACACATTTTAAATTTTGACCTTTTTGATACCTTTAGTTAAAAAATAATACTGAGTCGTCAACAAGATTCCGCTCATATTCTAATATCATTAGGCAAAAGGTGATTAATTTTCATCAGTTCTCCTAAGTACATCCAGAAATAATTTGTCTGTTTTAAAAGACCATGAACAGTTCAAAGTAAAACTGAAGCCAATTTTATTCTGACGAATGGACTTTTTCAATTAATATTTTGAATAAGTGTCTCAGAAAAAAAATGCCATGAATGAACATACAGGAAAATGGCCTGGATCCCATTGGCAGTTTTCATGGAAGCCAAATCTTCATTTCATAATCAGGCCTCCCACAGAAGACTCTTCTCATATTGGATGAGTGCCTGGTTTATCTAGATGTGTGCCAACTAATTGCTGGGACAACAGATGGGTCTATTCAGTTGATGTTTCTACCTGCCAAATAAGGCTACAAAAGCATCATACTAAACAAAGTACCCACCAAAATCAGCATTTGATCAAATTGGTCATATAAATATGGAGAATTTTCATCCTTTCTCATCTTTTTAATGGTAGAAAATTACAAGAAAAGAAAATTGTCTGGGTTGGGAAAACTTGTTCAAAGTCCTTCTGTGGGCTGAACAATGAAACATCAAATGAAAATAAATATATCCTAAATGATTAGTGCCCCTGGTAGTTAAATAGCTAGCAGGCTAGCCAAAAGTTGCTTCTTTGTTGTTAGTTTTAATTTTAACGGTGGTACAAATCTGATAGGCAATGAGCATGGTGACTTAATGGTATTAGACTCTAAATAATACTGTTGCTATACTTTGACCATTTTTGAATTCTTTAAACATATTTTAGTGACTTAAGTACACCTCCTCCAAAATGGCAGACCTTTTCTTTGTTACATGAAATTGTTAATGAGTCAGTAGGCCAGTGATGTTCACAGAGTTGCTATCTTTCATTACTTAAAATTACTTCTATGTGGATCACTATCAGTTTCTAAGCTAAAAACAAAGGGAAATAATGTGGAATACCCTCATTTGTAGAAGATACAGTATGTCACGAGCTAGGACCAGAGACCTATAGGTAGAAGAAATTAGTGCATGCCATATATTTAGGGATTATGGGACTTTTTAAAGGAAGAAATGGGAGTGGGAAATTATCTCATTATAATAAATCTCAAAAAATAAAAAAAATGAAAATAAAAATAAACTATGAAAAATTTCAACACAGTGCATTTATTTTGGGCAAGTATATACTACTCATATTAAATCCAATTTTTTTTCTCTTTTTGGAGACCTGAGTTATTATTTGGGTGGGCAAAAAAATACAGGAAATACAAAGCCAGCTCTAGGGCAGAAGAAAAGAAAGGTCATATTTAGGAATAAAAACCATTAATATTCACTGACCATAAACATCAATGTACTTAAGACAATGACAGCCTCAATTTTATTTAAGCGATCTTTTCTTTTACTCCTTCCTAGGTGGATCCATGTATTACTCTCTTAGGTCTTAATCGTTGACTAGGTTTTCTGGGGTTGTTGACTGTAAGCTGGATTTTCATAATAGAAAAATGATAGATTTCAGTTAACTAATTTGAAGTTTAAGTAAAAATGAGTATTAGGAAACCTCTTTGAGAACATGGGGAGATACAACTCAGAGATCAGAGAGTGAATTTATTTCAGAAGAGAAGGCTTAATTGTGACATTTCCAAAATCCAAGAACATTTTCCTATCCTAATCAGACCTCAAAAACTCTGTCAACACTGTACTCTCTACAATATATAGATCAGGAAAGACATCATATATATCTCCCAAATATATATATATATATATATATATATATATATATATATATATGTGTGTGTGTGTGTGTGTGTGTGTATACATATACATATATATTTAATTACAGATAATTAAAGCATAAAAAGCAAGTAAGAGATTATATCATAATATTTCAAGGAAAAAATCTGAGGTGAAGGGGGCACATAAAATGGAAGCATCCTCATTATTGACAGAAGGCATATAGACATAAAGAGTTATGGATATAGGTAAAATACATATTTTATATAAATAAATAAATATATATTATAAATATGTACAAATCTATCTAATCTATAGCTCTTCTTTAGAGGAAGACAGTCCATGTAAAGGAATAAAAAAGCTTGTTTTAATTAGTTGCTTACATTAATTAATTTGTTCGGATTCATTTGGGCCCTTGGTGTTTCTCCACCCATCTTTGAGATTAACACTACCTTTTTTCTTGAGCATTTTTCTTCATTTAATATTCCATTTTGACTGCATTGAAGATTTATTTCATAGGAAGAACACTTCTGTATCAAGGATCTGTTTCTGGGTTTAGTCCCTACAGCAGGAAAAAAAAAAAAAAAAAAAAAAAAACCATAAATTTTCTGTGATGACAAACAACTTTGCTTTCAATTTTGAAAATATAAACTTCCAGGTATTTTGTTTAAATATAATTTTACGTGTGTGTGTGTGTGTGTGTGTGTGTGTGTGTGTGTGTGTAAAGCATTTGCTTCCACATTGAAAATACTACCCACTGATTCTGGCTCTGTTGGTATCAGTAAAATACCAACATGTCCTTGCGACTTTGAAAACTATCTTTATATTTTTGGAACATATTTTTTTATGTAATGGTATATGCAAACCATTTTATTTTTTTCCTCATTTTTTATTAAAAATTTCCATTTCCTCCCCTCCTCCTCCCCCTTCCCGCCCCTCCCTTCCACCCATACCCCCACTCTCTCCCTCTCCAGGCCAAAGAGCCATCAGGGTTCCCTTCACTGAGTTAAGTCCAAGGTCCTCCCAACTCCTCCAGGTCCAGGAAGGTGAGCAACCAAACTGACAAGGCTCACACAGAGCCCGTCCATGTCGTAGAATCCAATCCCATTGCCATTGTCCTTGGTTTCTCAGTCCTCCTCCACCGTCAGCCACATTCAGAGAGTCCGATTTGGTCGCATGTTCCATTAGTCCCATTCCAACTGGACTTGGTGATCTCCCGTTAGTTTTGTCTCACCGTCTCAGTGGGTGAACGCACCCCTCACGGTCCTGACTTTCTTTCTCATGCTCTCCCTCCTTCTGCTCCACATCAGGACCTTGGGAGCTCAGTCCGGTGCTCCAATGTGGGGCTCTGTCTCTATCTCCATCCATCTCCAGGTGAAGGTCCTTTGGTGATATGCAAGATATTCATGAGTATAGCTATAGCATCTGGCCTTTTCCGGCTCCCTCTCCTCAGCTGCCCAAGGAACTAGATGGGGACATCTCCATGGATACCTAAGACCCCCTCTAGAGTCAAGTCTCTTGACAACCCTAAAATGGCTCCCTTAATTAAAATATATGCTTCCCTGCTCCCATATCCACCCTTCCTATATCCCAAGCATCCCATTCCCCCAAGCTCTCCCCATCCTCCCTTTCACTCTCTTCTCTCCCCATCTCCCCTTGCCCCCATTCCAGCCCACCCCCAAGTTCCCAATTTTTGCTCGGCAATCTTGTCTACTTCCAACAACCAGGAGGATAACTATATGTTTTTCTTTGGATTCACCCTCTTATTATCTTCTCACGGATCACGAATTAAAGGCTAGATGTCCTTTATTTATGGCTAGAATCCACTAATGAGTGAGTACATCTCATGTTCATCTTTTTGGGTCTGGGTTACCTCACTTAGAATAGTGTTTTCTATTTCCATCCATTTGCATGAAAAATTCAAGATGTCATTGTTTTTTATCGCTGAGTAGTATTCTAATATGTATGTATTCCACACTTCATCCTTTCTTCAATTAAAGGGCATCTAGGTTGTTTCCAGGTTCTGGCTATTACAAATAACGCTGCTATAAACGTAGTTGAATAAATGCTTTTGTAGTATGATTGGGCATCTCTTGGGTAAATTCCCAAAAGTGGAATTGCTGGGTCCTGGGGTAGGTTGATCCCGAATTTCCTGAGAAATCACCACACTGCTTTCCAAAGTGGTTGCACAAGTTTGCATTCCCACCAGCAAAGGATAAGAGAAGTGAAAAAAAAAATCATTATTTATATTGTTTTCACTGGGGGTTTTCTATTTTGTATATTCAAGAATATGTTTCCTTTACCCTAAAATTAATTATCATGTCATCATTCTATGCTGGAAGTTTTCCTATGATCACTTTAGTGTTTGATCAACATAATTGGAGCACTTCTTACCACACTTTCCATCACTTTATTTCTCTTTTATGATATTGTTTTTGTTGCTCTGGTGTTTCAAGTCTGCATTATAAGCTCATTCTAAAACAGTGTCAAATCTGTAGGTTAACCTCAGTAATTTCAATTTAATATATTATAATCAAGAAGTAAACTGGTTTCTAAATTTGGGGATAATTTTACCTTTTAAATATGTTGAAATTTTTAATGCTGTCATTTTCAGTAAGATATGAGATTTATAAAACATTATGTACAATCTTGTAACAATGAAAATAACTTTTGTATCTGAATTCTTTTACCATTTAAAATTGATACATACATTATTAATCTTTTTGAAAGAAATTTACATGGTTTTATTTTTCATGATTTGGAATACTTTTTCAACCAAAATCATAATATTAAAGACTAAATAGGATAAAGCTTATGTATTCCCAACTCCATTACAAGTGATGTACTTCCTCCAGGAAGGCTCTATCATCTTCTCCAAACTGTGCCAACAATGAAGAGCAAATATTCAAATATCTAAGCCTAGGCCAGATATTTCTTATTCAACCACAATACCCAGTTATGTTTTAGTTCATTAAAAACAATTTGAAAAAAAAAAAAGAAGTTGGAGAGATAACTCAGAGGAAAACAATATTTACACAGCAAATGTGAAGACCTCATCCTTGACTCTGCATACCTGTATCCCCATTGTTCTAGGGTGTAGACAATTGAATTCTGTTAGCTAGTTGGACAGTATATTTAAAATATATGGTCAACTTGTAGTTCAGTAAATGTCTCTATCTCAAAACAATGAGACAGACAATGGTAGAAGAAAACTCAAAATAACCTACTCTCTTCTGCCCACAACACACACACACAAACACAAAAGTAAATAAAATGCATATAGTAATCAATTGGATACTTAAAATCATCAAAGAGGAAATTCAACTGGTGAATACTATACTTTGCGTAAAAATCACTTTAACTACTGAATGATCAACTAATTAACACTGTGTGATAATCTTTAGAGTAAACTTTAATTTCAGGAAAAACTACTTTTAATGTTACTAAGAATTTCATTAAATATAAATTAATGTTTCTAGTTAATGTGTCAGAAATACTTAACTATATTTTATTGTCATTTGTTTATGACAGTGAATAATAAGTATAATTACCTATGTGTCATTGCTTAAATTTTATAATTTTTGGACCTTATGTGTCTTATTATTTCTCTCATTGTTTTTTACAAGAGAAACATTTGACCCTTCATTTATTTTTAAAAGACAAATGACAATCAATGCTGTGTTGGACTTTGTCCTCATTATTTTGTATTGGTCTTCATGGCTTCCTCTCAATTATTTTACCACTGATATCGACCACTCCATAAATGTTCAGTCTAAATCGAGGCTCCTTGTTATTACTTCATTAATCATAGTCAAACTCTCTCAGACATTAGGCTTTTTAGTCTCATCATAGAACTCAACATTAGTTGAAAAGCATTTGTTGCTTGTTATTTACTAAGTACGTTTAATAAATTACATAAACAACATTGTCATCTATACTTCTTTTGCAGTTTTACATCATGAGAGACTGTTGATCATTTTCAAACCTCTTTTTTTCAAAACACTTTTGAAACTATCACCTGAATAGTTCTGTGGTTAGCATATGACACTAACAGATTTTTTTTTTTTTTTGAAACATGGAGAATGGCATTCTCCATTCTCTACTGACTAAAAGTATGGATGATAAATTCATGTATGGAATTCATTTTCCTTTTCAAATATTGGAATATTAACTACAGTAAGAAAAAAAGCTGGACTTTTTAATAAGAGTAAGCAGATGAGGAAGAGCTTCTTGCTTGTGTTAGTGTTCTGTGCATTAACGATGCTATAAAATCTGTAGTAAAACACTGTCTGGACAGAGAAATAAAAGTCAAAAATGTCATTGATTAATTCCTGAAGAATGGCTCTTCACAGTTAAAAAACTCAATGTGAGTCAGTCTTCCTCCTTCAGCAATAAGCTCCCAGAATTCAAGTGCTTGAAATTTACTGCAACTCTTTCTCTAGTGCTTCCTCAGAAAAATCTTCTCTGATATAATGTAGTCTTCCAAATTTATTAGGTACTAAATTTATAAAATTAAGAGTTATACTATTTGTACTTTGTATGCCTGTAGAAAATGAAAACCAAGGAGCATGTATTTTGCACATTTTATAAAGTGTGACAACTAAGCATATCAGCCTTTATCAAGATTCCTATTTTTATATTTATATTTTTATATTTATATTTTATAAAGTGTAACAACTAAGCATATCAGCCTTTATCAAATTCCTATTTTTGAGACCATGAGAAAAAATTATATTGAGTATCACTGTCTGGACTTCATTTTTTATATCAAATATTTAAGATTTTTCTAAAATACTGCTATGATAATTGTATGCAGTTTTGAACTTTTCAAAGTATTTTATTATTAATTAAAGGATGTCTTAACAATTCCATACACATTTGGGATGAATTATAATTACTCTAGATTACACCCTCTGCCTATCTTCCTTCCTATGTCAACTCCCTTCCCGAGTCCCTATCTCACATTCATGAATTTATTTTTTGTTTTGTGACTTAATGTGTTTAACCAAGGTCATAGGTTTGAACATGAATTTTGAACTACTCACCAGATCCTGTGGGTCCACCACAGGATACACAACTGAAGATATTGACTCCCCACTCCAATGGGCATGTAGCAGCAAATGGTTTATGAAGAAAGACTAATGCCCAGGAACCAAAGCACTCTCTATACTACTTGCTAATAGCTCCTCTCTGTGGAGTTCCAATGCAGGTAACCCCAGCTGCCGTGAGTTCAATATTGCAATATTCCAAAGATGGCATCTCACTCCTTTTAGCTCTATCTCCTGAAACGTGTCTTTTGTCTAAGACTTAAAGAGACAGTATGCCATGCTTGGGACAGAACACTCAACTTTAATTAGTCTCAGAACCTTGAAAAGTAGTAATTCTGCTCATATCACTATTTATTGAAAAGATAGGCTTCTCTAAAGATGAGAATAGCATTTGTCTGATGTGTGAGGTTCTTCTGTCTACATTTTGATTTTATTGGCTAATGAATACCGAAACTGGCTTGACCTGTTAGGGCAGAGTAGAGCTAGGTGGGAAAACTAAACTGATTGCTGCGAGAAAGGAGGGTAGAAGCCATATAGCCCTGCCAGAACTTTACACTGTAACCCACAGCCTCATGTCAATACACAGATTAATGGATATGGGTTAAGTTAAGATATGAGTTAGCCAGAAATACTTTTAAACTATTGGCCAAACAGTATGGCAAATAATATAGTTTCTATGTGATAATTTCAGGGCTGAACAACCAGAAACAAACAAGGGGCCTTCTACATTTGTCTAATGATATCAATGTAGATATTTGAAAGACTGATTGGCACTGTGTCATTTTACCTAAAAGATAGTAGTCAGTTTTTTCCATGGGGCCTGCCACTTATGTATCTAGGTGTGTTTGATGTGGTTATCAGTGTCAGATATGGGATCCTTTCTCTTAAGTGTCTCTCAATTACAATCATAAAAAGGTTATGTACTCTAAAGACTATGATCTGCCACAATTACACAAGTAAGTGTACTTTGCATAGAAGGTTAGGATTGATGTTCATAGACAGCTTTATAAATCAAAGTTTGAAAGTATGTCATTTTTTCCTTATTACAGTGTATAAGTAAACTAAGGTATGCATTGTACAGTTTTATCTAATTTTGATACAGTAGCATAAAATTGCAAGCCTTTTTCAGCAGTCTAATATAAATCAGCTGTATTTCAAGTGAAATTTTATGATTTCATATTTCTCATGGAGTTTTCATGACAAATGTCACCTGTCTGTGCAAATTAAAGCCACCTCAGCTCTAATAAGCAGTTGTCTCATGCTGCCACCAAGTAACTTGTAGCATGCTGTCCACAAACGCCATTCAAGTGCTCAACCTCCTAAAGGAGCCAGAGTTCCTGTTGCCATCTTGAACGGGGAAGCTGCTGTTTCTTACACGGAGTCAATAAGCCTTCTCTTAAAGGAGACGTGGCGCCCCTGCTTGCCGCCAGCAAACAGAGCCTATCTGAAAATATGTGACTTCCAAAAGGCTGTGCTTAATGCTGTTCTTTTGTGCTTATAACTTTTTCCCAAACTCTCTCAGTTTTTATGTGGATGTTGTTGCCTATGTTGGCACCACCCTGTAGCACAAGGCCACTTGTTCACTTCCAGGTTGAGCAGACCCAAAATAATCATACAGAAGCTGGATTTGTATTAGGTAAAACACTGCTTGGCCTATTAGCTTGGGATTCTTATTAACTAACTCTTATATCTTAAATTAACCCATTTCTTCTATTTTATATTTTACCACAAGGCTTGTGGTTTACTTGTAAGTTTCTGGCTGGAGGTTCATGTATTTCTCCCACCACTGCTACATGGTGTCTCTCTGACTCTACCTATTCTACTATTTATCTCTGTTCAGATTTTTTTGCCCCACTTTGCTCTATAAATCCATTGGCCTAAACCAGCTTCTTTTATTAACTAATGGAAATAAAACATATTCACAGCAGACAGAATTCCACATCATTTACCAAGTCATCTTTTTTAAAAATTAAAAGAAATTCTGTGAATATATCTTGTAAAATATGTATTTTAATGGGGCTCTCTCATTTATTTCTTTTACAAAGGGTGTAGTGAGTATAGAGGTTAGTCTGTATAAATGACAAAGCAGTCTGTAAACAAAGAGATATAACTATCTTTAGAGATACCAAAAGAAAGTAAAGTTGATTCAAAATGGCAGAATATATTGGTTTACTTTTATTTTTATGATAGAAATGGCTCACTATAATAAATAATGGGCTCCTAATACACATAAAAACAATGGTAAACTAACAGAGGGGGAACAATCATAGCTCGATAAAAATAATGGCAATATAGTTGACAAAGAGCAGTAACTAAAGGGAAGAATTTAACATTTCACTATTACAGCAAATAGCATTACTCAACCATAATCACAATATCTGTCTTATTTTTAACAAATGATATTATAATCTCTAAACTATAGAGGAAAATTACTTTCATATGCAAGGTTTCCCAAACTGTTATTTTATTTATTTATTTATTTGTGTGTTTGTTTCTTTCTTTATTCAGCAAGGCAGGGTTTCTCTTTAGCTTTGTAACATTTCCTGGAACTAGCTCTTGTAGACCAGGCTGGCATCAAACTCAGAGATATCTGACTGCCTCTGTCCCCTGAGTGCTTTAATTAAAGGCTTTTGCAATCACTTCGCAGCTCAAATTGTTATTTTTGAAAGCAAACAAATTGAAACGATTAAGTGAATATGTCAAAAATATATTTTGTCACTAATACTAAAGCAAGATAGATTTCAATCAAGTTAACATGATGGGAGACCACTAGAAAACTTGTCAAATATTAAGTTAAATGAAGCCGGGCGGTGGTGGCGCACGCCTTTAATCCCAGCACTCGGGAGGCAGAGGCAGGCGGATCTCTGTGAGTTCGAGACCAGCCTGGTCTACAAGAGCTAGTTCCAGGATAGGCTTCAAAGCTACAGAGAAACCCTGTCTCGAAAAACCAAAAAAAAAAAAAAAATATTAAGTTAAATGAGATTAAATTGTATAAATTGAAGACAAAATGTACAAAGTAATTACAACATTATTTTAGACATTGCCACCATTATAGCAAATCAACATTATGCATGATCTGCATCTATAATCAGATTTAAATAGAATGTTTATTGAAATATTTGAGTAGTCAAATTTATGTAGTAAATTTATTTGTGTTGCATGTCTTTTAGAAACGTTAATTAGGAATTTCTACCTATAAACTCTTGAAATAATAGGAAATCTTTACAAATTCTAAACAGGAAAATGCAAATCAAAACAACTCTGAGATACCATCTTAGAACCTGTCAGAATGGCTAAGATCAAAAACACCTATGATAGCTTATGCTGGAGAGAATGTGGAGTAAGGGGAACACTCAGTCATTGCTGATGGGAATGCAAACTTGTACAACCACTTTGGAAGTCAGTATGGCATTTTCTCAGAAAAATTAGAAATCAACCTGCTGTAAGATCCAGGAATACCATTCTTGGGCATATATCCAAAAGATGTTCAATCATGCAACAAAGGCATTTGTTCAACCATGTTCATAGCAGTATTATATTATTTCCAGAATCTGGAAACAACCCAGATGCCCCTCAACCTAAGAATGGATAAAGAAAATGTGGCAGACTTACAGATTAGAGTACTACTCAGTGGAAAAAAAAAAAAAACAATGACATCTTGGTTTTATATGCAAATGGATGGAATTGGAAAACACTACCCTGAATGAGGTCACCTAGACCTAAGCAGATGAATATGTCATTTATTCACTCATAAGTGGATACTGATATAAACGGAGGATATTGATGCTAGAGAAGCTAAGTAATAAGGTGAACCCTAATAATGTATATATACACCTAAAAAAATCGAAACAGACAAGATTGCCTGACAAAATTGGTGGGTGTAGAGGGAGAAAAGTGGGTGGAAACAGAAGAGGGGGAAAGAAGGGGATGGGTGAGGAGAACTTGAAGAAATGGGATAGTCTAGAAGGAGGAAGGGCAGAGATGAGAGCAATGAAAGAGACATCCTGATTGAGGGAGCCATTATAGGGTTAGCAAGAAACCTGACTCTAGGGAACTTCCCAGGAATCCACAAAGATGATCATAGCTAAGACATTAAGCAATAGAGGAGAGGGGAGCCAATCTTGACTTGCCTGTAGTCAGACTGATAAATATCTTAAATATCACCATAGAACCTTCATCGACAATTTACCTCTAAATGAGTCAAAGTGTTGGATAATGTACGTAGACTTAAGAGAGAATAAAAAGGATGTAAAGTCATAAAAAGAAATATATGGTCTTAAAAAAACAAAGCAAAGTCTTTAACAAGACAGAATACAGACAGTCATAGATTAGGGAAGTAAAGATAATAAAATAAACATTAAAAGGTGATAGAGTAAAAAGAAATAAGCCACATAAAGATGGAATATACACAGAGAGTCTAAATTATGTATATTATTGTGTATTCTTTGAATTTTTTGACTGTGAAGGAGCTAAGTACAGAAAGGCATTTTAAAAAAACTCTTGAAAAAGAGAAATGACAGCTCATCCACAATGGTGACAACCATACAGGTGATGAGGAAACCTCGTAAGGGTTGGGGCAGTGTTCTGCTCTTATTTTTACAGGAAATACATATCTTCAAAAATTCAAGAGACCCTGGCTGTTTGGATTCTTACAGAAGGAAAAATAACTACCTAATTATGATTGTCTAGAAAAACAATTAGGACTTGTAGGACAGGTGATCAAAGCATATATATATATATGTTCATAAGCATATATATATATATATATATATATATATATATATGCTTATGAACATAGAGCTGGTTTTAGAATTGGACAATGGCTCTGTCCTTCTCTACATCCAAGCATGTTGTTAAAAGGAATATTCAGAGTTTCTATTTCATGTCAAGATCTATCTGGTATGAGACAGGAAAACAAAAGAATTTAGAAAACAATTACTTTTCTTCATACACATTTTTGCATCTATTGTACCTTTCATCGAATTTATAAGTCTGTATATGTCTATATAAATAATGTTTAAGTTTTTCACAATGAACAATGAATTATCCTGCAGTAATCTTTGAAGTTACCAGGACCTCCACAACAACACCTCTACCTGGTTAATATGACATCATGAAGCTAATAGCACTAGTGTAAGACCTGATTTGGATACCATCTGCTCAAGATGGTTTCAACTTGCTTAGCTGAAATGGTTTACTTTCTTACAATGTTCTAGCCCAAACTCCAAACAAGAACCTCAGAAAAACCCTACTGAATACTCAGAGACAATTTGCAATTATACCAGGGAGTAATCTTGGAACTTAACCATTATTTTACTTTCACAGGATCCCATAAAAAGATAATCGCCCCATGACAGCTGGAAGTAATTCTTGAAGACAACATCCCCTCCCAAAAACGTTTGTCCTCAAAGTTAGGAACACCATTTAGGAGTTGATTATAATTAGTATAGGAAATGGGGTTGTGGGTGAAATTTGTAGGCTCAGGGATCTCTTTGAAAACTAAAAGGGAAAATTGGACTGAATAATAGATTAGTGTGAGCTTACTCACACTAATAATAATAGTGAGTAATAGAGTGAATGCTTGTGAGTTATTATTTATAGGCAATTAACATTGTTATAAATTTTTGTATATTGATACAAACTTAAATTATATTGAATATGTTCCAATTTTCATCCACCATATTTGTATACCTAGGCAAAATTATTTTGTCATATTGTATGCATACATGCATGCTTCTACCTCTGCTTAAAACATTTTTGTATATATTTATCATATTGCAATGTACATTTCTACCTCTGATCAAGATACTTATACATTGTTTACATTTTGAAGTCATTGTCCTCATTCGTTGCACAGTTGTTTGTTTTATGATATTCTAATATGAAGTGTTAATCTTTAAATTATATAGGTATTAAAATTGTAGGTCAATAGTCATCTATGTTTGTCATATTTATAGTTAGACTTTTCAGGTTCTTTAGATACATAGAGATTGTATTCTGCATAGATAGGCAGTTTTCAACCTCTTCAAAGAGCTGTAGAATATGGCATTTAAATAACTTAGGTTTCTGTTGATGTGAGACACAATTGCACCTGGCAGCACCTATCTATTTCCAAGAGAATGTTGAGCACTGAAGTCACTGAAAGCTTGTTTTCTTCTTTTCAAAACTTGCCTTTGAGCAAGGAACTGCCCATGCTTCAACCACTGACAAGGTACGTGCAATCCGAAAATGTATAAGCAAGACACAAAGAAAAAGACTGTCAAAAGTTACAAGAGCTAGTTCCAGGACAGGCTCTAAAGCTGCAGAGAAACCCTGTCTCGAAAAACCAAAAAAAAAAAAAAAAAAAAAGTTGCCAAGGAGGATGGTTTTGAAAATTTTTCTGCCTCTGAAAATGGTCTGTCAGTTATTCTAGCCCTTAGCCTAATTTCGTTGCTTCAATGTTGCAAATGAGACTTTGGGTGACTGCCCAGGTAGCCAGTTGTCCCTGTCATTTGTTGCACATTTTGGAAGTTGCTTGATTGCACTTCCTGTTAACTCAAGTAACATTAGTTCTCTTCTCAGATCTTGAAGACAGATAGTTAAAGTAACTTTCCACTCATGAATTGGCCAACTTATTTATTATACAAGACTTAAACTCATTGGAATAGTATAATTTTTGAATATATTTGTTCTTATTGTATATTGTTGGGAACAATTGGAGTCCTGGCCTTCAGCTGCTCTTCCCTGTCTAGAGCCTTCTAATTGAAGTTACTAAAAGCTGTGCTTTGCCTAGAGGATCAGGGGATGAGATTTTCACCTGTTGGCCATTGACTGCTGGGTATTTAAGCCTCTATGGTGCTATTAAAGGAGGGCTTTGTACCAGTGATTGGACGTCCGTGTGTCTGTCTAGCTCTGTGTGTGTGTTTCCTCAACTTCCAACTCCTTGCCCGAAGCTCGCGAACTGGATTCTAGTGCATAGAGCGCAGAAGGGGGCGCGGTGCGTGGCAATATATAATTTTGTATTAGGCTTAGAATGCTCTTATTTAAACAAAACGGGAAGGTGCAGTTGGAAATCCCATAGTCAGTAGGCTTTTAGTTACCTGCCCAATCAGGCGTGGCCTCTTATACTATTTATGCCTATGTAATAGTGCGTCTCACTTCTTTTCTGTCTGTGGATTTGGTTGCTGATCTCCGTTCCAGCAGAGGATATTGATCTGTGAGTCCAACCCAAAATAAATAACCATCTATTATTCTCAATTCCGAGCTTGTGTGGGACTTTTTTTAAGTGTCCTTCTTCAACCAACCATCCACAGGTCTTCCACTTTTAGTGCCTAATTAAAAAAAAAAAATACCCTACTGCCAGATTTCGTGAAGGCAGTTTTTTTCAACTGAACGTCCCTCCTCTTCAATGTTTTTACTTTCTGTCATGTCGACATAGAACTACAGTATAGTATCAGAGTAGAAAATAATTATAAATTTCATGCAACTACAAGTTCTAGATATCTAACTCTAAATTATACCGGTACAGTAGAGACACTAATGTAATGGGAATAACCAACATTTTTTTTCTTATTTAAGACCCATTATGAAATTAAACCCATGCATAACATTACTAAAGTGATCAATAATCTGAGACCAGAAAGTCCATGGACTTATAGAAAAACCCACTACTATTATTCTGCTAAAGAAGCATAGTAGAAAAATGAACCCTAATAATATATTGTTTGCAATGAAAATTTACAAAAGATAATATAGCACACACATAAAATAGTCATATACACAATTGGAACACAATAAAATGATGACAGACCTACATTATAGACCACTAATCTTTCAAGGCAACAAAAACAAATATTGAGAAATCACAGCCATTTCAAAAATGGTTCTGAGGAAACTGTGTAGGAGCTTATTCACATATACTATACTGAAAATACTCACCAGAAAATAATATGGGTGAATTGATTTGAAAATATGTCCTGACTTTTTAAACTTCTACAGAAAAGTACCCCAGTAATAGCAATGGACAGTGCTTTTCTGTTTTTTCAATCCAATGTTTCTCTGTGAGGCCCTAGCTGTCTGTAACTTGCCTTTCATGACAGGCTGGCCTCCATCTCAGAGATCAGCCTGCTTCCACCTCCCAAGTGCTGAGATTAAAGATTCACACCACTATACCCTGCTAAGTATTGCAAAATTAGGCTCTGGTAGGTGAGTTAAGTTCATTAATGTTTCAGTAAATGGTTTTTAATATTAGATTGATGCACTAAACAACCTATTTATTTTATAATCTTAAATTTAATAATGAATCACTCGATATGAGCAATTAATGCCATAAAATTTCTACATGATGGATAACTAGAAAAAAAGTAAATAATTATATTTACAGAGTATTTTTAAAATGTTTCTGACTATACTTGGCAGTATTCACAGCCAAAAGTGTATGACATAATCATTTCTGGCTAATGGATGACCAATATTTGAAGGAGGGATGCTGATGGTGTTTAAATCAGGATAAAAAATGTTGGGAAGAACAATTTCACTGGAATTCTATGGCAGATGACATGAGAGAATTGTGAGTAAATAGTCATTCATTAACCCACTAGTAATTATTAGAAAGTAATATTTTTCTCTAGTGAAGATGACAAGACCCTGAACAGACTTAATGAAAGAATAGCACAAACTGACATTTTAAAGGGGTTCCCTTTGGCTACTGCATCAAAAATAACATATTAGGACAGAGAGAGCTAGGGCTTGGATTAGGGAAAGAGAAGATCAGAAAATAAAATAATTTAAAGATCAAAAAGTAAAGACTTTACTGATTTTAGTTAAAACAAATTTGGAAGAAGAAATGTGAGCGTTGACACACAAATAGAACAAATTGTCATTTACTGAAATTTACATTACTTTATGAGGGATTTCTTTAACGATGACAAACATAAAGTTTGGATTATCAATTATACTTACCATCAGTTCTATGAAATGTAATAAACTTTCTGAAATATAAAAATACACACAAAAATGTAAATATAAACAAAATATATTACACTCATATTGAAATATAATGCTCTGCATATGGGTTGGTGTGCATCAGCTCAGGTAAGACACTCTGATACCCCTGCCTTCTACAACCTGAGTTTTCTGGAATGGCAAGCACAGCAGATGGTCTGACAGTGTATGTGGCTTCCTAGTGAGATGATGTTCACAAGGCAGGTTGGCATGATGTGTGAGAACAGAATGCAAGACAAAGGAAATGCCTGTCTGCTCACACAGTCCAGTTCTCTGAGGAAAATTGTGGACAGAATTAACAAGCTTCGGTTTCTGCTTATGGCACATTTTCCTGTCCAGTTGCTCAATTTGGATAAAAGCAGCCAAATTTGTAAGCATAAATAAATTAGTTAATTTCTCTGCTTTCATGAAAGAAAAGCTGTTTACCAACACAATCTTGATTTCAACACCTTAAAGAAAAATTAGCTAGCATATGACACAGCTTAAAATATTTGAAATCAACTTATATGCATCACATTTCCCCTTAGTTTTGCTAAGTAAATATTCAATAGAGCTATTTAAAAATTATTGATCTATTTGTGATTTTAATTTCCATATTATTTTTGAATCAAAAATGTACACAGAAATTTGAGATTTTGAAAGTGCATGTTCAAACATATTAAAAATAATAGTCTTTTTATAATTCTTTTACTTTTTTACTGGAATCATTGATGGATCTCATAAAAAAAAACAAATCATAATACTCAACGCAAAATAAAATGTGGAACTGTGGTAAATAAAGGTTGACTTTGTTAAGCTGAGCTTTCTGGAGTGAATAATAGATAGTTCAGAAGTTACAGAATGTCAGTTGACTTTTGACTTTTGAAATCAGTTCTACAATGGATTTACTTTGATATTATTTAAACTTGAGTAATATTTAGACTATTATATAAATTATGTATTTTAATTTTTAAAAATTCTTTTATCTTTTTCCTCAGAATTGCTTTATGTACTTCACAATGAAGGGATAACTGTTACTCTACACATGTAAATCATAAATATGGTATTTTGATATTTATGATAAAGTTGTTGATGCAATCATTCACATAGGATAAAGTTTATTTCATAATTCTGTTTTCAAAAAGCTATTTTTTCATTAACACCTAAACCTATACTTTATATATCCATTTAGAGTGCAATGATATAAACTACAAATTGTATGCCATTCTGTTTTGACCAATAGTACTACAAAAATCTGTTAAATTAAGGTTGGACAAAGTATAAAACATTCTGAGGAAGACATGATCTTTTTACAATGTAAATTTGAGAAGACTAGGTGTTCATTTGCAAAAGAAGAGTATCTAAGACTTTCCTTTTCCTCAAATAAAAAACACATTGAAGATAAATATATAAAAATCAAAAAATTAAACTCAAGAACTTTACATATAAAAAAAGAAAAAAAAAACACTGGTGAAAACCACCTGGATACTGAATTGACACTGGTCCATACATTTCAGTATCAAAATCTCAGGAGAAAATAAAGAACAACTGAATCAAAATAAAAAGCTTTTGATAAGCAGGCACTGATTTTCCCCACTGTAAACCATTCTGAATAAGGTCACATGAACCTATACTCTGCTTCATTTTTGTAGAGTGCACAATAGCTTTAAATTTTTAGGTAAACTAATAGACACTATAATTTTTATTATTTTACAAAATTCCTATAGTTTTATG
Source organism: Arvicola amphibius (assembly GCF_903992535.2). Taxonomy (NCBI): domain Eukaryota; kingdom Metazoa; phylum Chordata; class Mammalia; order Rodentia; family Cricetidae; genus Arvicola; species Arvicola amphibius. The sequence continues at coordinate 21,368,807 of NC_052047.1, forward strand.
CATATTACACATTATTAATGAACAGAATTTAATTCTATAAAATTTAATCAGAAGTAAATTCCATGTCTACAGAATGAAACAGATGTACGTAATCTTCTCATTCAGATTCTTTATCATAACTTATTAAATATCAGACATCAAGTCATAGAGAGAAAGTAGATGATTTATAATTCCAAGAGATTAAGAAAAACTGGAAGTATACTGAAGTTTTAAGTGAACTGAGACTTATTTTTAATTCACCCACTACAGACACTTGTGAAAAAAAAGTTAGTGACCTACAAACATCAATGGGAAAAAAATAAACAACCTAGCAAGTCAAACAAATTGTGCTTTTTGTAGCCAAAACATTAGTTCAAAGCAGCTTAATGGTATTGAACATGTAGTCACATAGCAGTATATTAAATTAGAACTTTCTCTTTGTACAACTAATCAAAACTGAGTTGAGGATAATTTTTTAACCTTGGATGATAATAATGAGTCTTCTCAACACCCCCAAAAACAGTGTTCAGAGAAAATAAAGTATACACACATACACAAACACACACACACGCGCGCGCACACACACACACACACACACACACACACACACACATGATTTTCATCTCTGTTGTGTAGAAATGATCCCTACTCTCTTCACCTGGTTTCAGTGAAAGCCACATAGAACCAGTAACCTCAGCCACAACCTGACTTGCCTTATTGGACACAGGGTAAGAAAAATAGTAACAAACTAGAGATCATGAAGTCACCCTTACTTTAGTAATGGCTCAGAACACCTGGGGAAATTAATTCCAATAATAAAAACATAAATATAACCAGAGATGGTTTGCATATTGGTGTCCCTGTAAATGTCACGGCCAACAAGGAAATGATCCTCGTGAAGAGGTCAAGAATGAAATTTTGTTCAGTGTAAGTTTAACTGGGGCTGGAACAAACACTTCCTAAGTCTGACCTTACAGTTTATTTTTCATGCACATCTAAACACAGCAAAACTTTGGGGAAAAGATTTCCACATGATAATTACCACAACAATGGCTCAGATATAGCTACATCAAAACTCCCTCTCAAAGTAAACTACTATAACAAAGCAAAAACTTGTTCCCTTTACAATATAAGTGAGTTCTGTTGACTTATAAACAGTGCTCAGCGTGAGAGCCTAGGGAAGATGGATTTGCTTTAAGTACAAAGATAGATTCTATTGATAGAGGATCCTAAGCACATTGGGCCTCTAGCAAAAAGGAAGGGTTCTATTCATTGAGAGACAAAGCTAAGGACTAGGGCCTTAAAAAATGTTAAGGATTTGCACTGGGGAGGAGAGAGTATTCAGGTGAAAGCTAGCTCCAGAGAACAGCAAAAGATTACCAGGAATTTCAATAACATCCATTCAAGAATGCCAGGAGCCCAAGCATCAGTAATTTTCTTACCATGAAGAAAAAAAAAATCCTGAATTTTTAACAATTCTGGTTTTTCTAATGTTTTCATGTAAGCTGTGCCTTTTACATCTGCTGTTTATAAGAACTTGATCAATCTAATCTAACAATATAATGAATATTAAGGGAAAATTTTATTTCAATGTTATGTGGGATATTATGACCACACTCTTACACTTCTGAGACTTGACAATAAAGTTAAACCTTGTATCAGAGGTAGTGACTAGTGGACTGGAATTGACCAAAGTGAAAACAGCAATAGATAGTGAAGACAAACAGGAAGGAAAATACAAGGACTCGAGTTTAGGCTTCCTTTTTGATTCTGGAATGAGGGAAGATATGTGTCTACGGCAGTATCTCCAGTCAAAAAAGATCAGTCAGTTGATACTCAACCTCTCTGAGCTAGCAGGTTTTCAGCCCAGGATTTGCCTCTTGAGTCTTATTGATTAAGTAGAATGATAGAGACTTAAAAGCCCTGATATGCATTTACCTGTGTGGCTAACATTATACTTTCTAATGGGCCATTGGACAGCAGATAATAATTAAAATATCAGTAGATTCATATTCAGTCACCAAGATGACAGATAAATATCATTGGGTGCTTCAACATGTGGCATGAGCACAGAAATAGTGAAGTTATACATTTGGTGCCTCTGAAATTACTGCCTAGGCCTTTCTAAGAGTTGTTCACTGGACTCCTGAAACCAGGCACGCACATGATTAGAAATTTATGGGAGGTGTTTGAGTCTGCTACTGGTGGTGATTTTGCTGTGGAAAAACAGAAATAAGCAAATTTGGTGATACACTTGGGAAATCCTTAATGAGAGAGATAAATAATGTTAAAAAGAAGATTCTTTCCTATGTTAAGTATCAGAAATATCATAATACTGTGATATTCTTAACATACTCTGTATAATGCTACAATGGATATCTAGAAAATAAAAAAGTATATGAGAGGATAAATCACTTAGCTGGGATTGACATGATGACAATTGTGTTTACTATTATTGTGGTAATTCATATTTTATCCTTAAAGAGTGGCTTGATACTATGCCAAATATGAAAATTTGACTTAAAAGATACAAGCCTTAGAAAAACCTACAAATTGAAACAATAAAATGATGACATTATATGCAAGTCTTAGAAAGACTTACTTTTGATAAGATACAAGCTTTAGAAAGACAATAGCGATAAGATAAAAGTCCTAGAAAGATTTTCTAATGAAAATAAGAAAAATACTCAGCAAAGACAGAGGAATTTAGAGCGGAATCTATCATTCCAGTGTATTATGAAACTGAAGAGGAGCAGTCTCGGGTTATTAGAAAACTTAATTTTATCCAGTTTCCATATAAGAATGACCAACAGATGATTGGAACTCTTATTATGCAGAAGTTAAAGCTAAAAATAGAAATAAATGTCATTGAAATTGATAGGCGCAGATATAGAAGTAACAATAATTGCACCAAAATCTTAGTATCCAAATTGACCTCTTCAGGAGGTAACTGTTCAGTTTCCATGGATTGGATCTATGAGTTGAACATATAGAGCTGGAAAGACAGAGAGGAAAATTAAAACCATATGTGACTAGCATAGCAGTGAATTTGTGGGGATGTGATTTGTTACAGCAATGGAGTACTCAGATTGGCATTAGCACAATAGAGAAACAAACCATAAATTGGTATATGTTTCTGCAAAAAAATACCATAAGACATAATAAAGAACAGTTACCAACCATTTAGTTTGTACAAGAAGAGGGCACAACTTCTGCTGATCTTTCTAGGTCACCAACAGTCCTACCTTTAGAATGGTTGACTGACAAATATGTATCTCTTAACCAATGACCTTTAACAATAGACAAAATTGGAGATTCCTTTGAAAAGTTTGCAAAGGAGCAACGGTAGGCTCAGCAGAAAGAATCAACCAATCCTTGAAATTCTCCTGCATATTTTGTTAAAAAGAAATCTGGAAAGTGGAGGACTGTAACAGATCTAAAGGCTGTTAATAAGGTGTTTCCGTCATAACCGCTCAACACTATGGAGTTCCTTTTCCTTCTCTATTGTGTAAAGCTGGGCCTCTTACAGTTATTGATTTAAAGAATTATTTCTTCAATATAACTTTAGAAGACAAAAACAGAGAAAAATTTGCCTTCACATTGCCTACATAAAAAAATTCTCACCCTGTTATAAATCAAGGTATCAATGAAAGAATGTCCTACCAGGGACATTAAATACCTCAACCTGTGCCAATATTTTGTATGGCAACCATTGGAAATGATACATAAGCAATTTCTTCAATCTATAGTTTGCAATTTGTGGACAACAACCTATTAGATGTTTCAAACACAGATAACTTAGAGATAATGCGTGAAGAATAAAATAAATTCCTTATTGGGTATTATAAATTGCTCCTAAAAACACACAAAAAAGTTCTTTTAATTATTTAAGCAATAAAATAGTTTTACAGATAATTATACCCCAAAAGGTGCAAATTAGGAGAGATGATTACCAGACTCTTAATGACTTCCACAGATTGCTAGGAGACAATTCCAATCTATAGCCCACTATGGAATAAAACCTGATGAACTGATTAATTTCAACAAAAGTTTAGACAAGGACTTAAATAGTCCCAGAAAATCATCAGCTGAAACAAAGAGAGACTTGGTTTTGACAGAAGAGAAATTAGAGAAAACAGATGTGGATCATGTGGATACTAGTCTTAATTGCATTCTGGTCATATTACCCTCTAACCATTCCCCTACAGGAATTTCAATACAGACAGAAGCTATTATCTTAGAATGGATAATAAACTGAGTAAATAATTAAAATATTATGTGGAAAATGTCTCTGAATTAATTATAAAAGAAAAATTGAGACTTTGCCTATTATGAAGAATAAACTCAGCAGAAATTATAGTACCATTTAGTAATGATGATATTAACAAATTATGAGCAGAAAGTAAACCTAGCAAAGAGCTTGTAGTAATTTTTGGGAGAGATTAACAACTATCCCCAAATCAAGGGAATTCAATTTATAAAAAGAACTATCTGGATTCTTTCTTGCGTTATGCAGAAAATACCATAACTTGAGTGCCTACATTCTATATTTATACAAATAAATCAGGAAAGTCTGGTTGCAAATCAGAAAATGTAAATAAAGTGGATCAAATACCTTATGATTCTGTCCAAAACTCAGAATTATATGTTATTCTTATGTTACTATGGGACTTTAAAGAACCTCTCTCCCCATCTTCCCTTGGCCCAGTCTCGCCCAACCCTCAAGTTCCCAGCTCGGAGGAATGGGATGCTTGGGATACAGGAAAGGTGGATATGGGAGCAGGGAAGCATATATCTTAATTTAAGGAGCCACCTGAGGGTTGTCAAGAGACTTGACCCTAGAGGGGTTCCCAGGTTTCCAGGGAGACACCCCCAGTTAGTTCCTTGGGCAGCTGAGGAGAGGGAGCCTGAAAAGGCCAGTTCCTTATAGCCATACTGATGAATTTCTTGCATATCACCATAGAACCTCCACCTGACGATAGATGAAGAAAATGACAGAGCCCCACCTTGGAGCACCGGACTGAGCTCCCAAGGTCCTGATGAGGAGCAGAAGGAGAGAGAACATGAGAAAGAAAGTCAGGACCGTGAGGGAACCTCCAGCTGGCGACAGATGGGGAAAATGACTGAGCCCCACATTGGAACACTGGACTGAGCTCCCAAGGTTCTGATGAGGAGCAGAAGGAGAGAGAACATGAGGAAGAAAGTCAGGAACGTGAGGGGTGCGTTCACTCATGGAGACGGTGGGACAGAGCTAATGGGAGATCACCAACTCCAGTTGGAATGGGACTGATGGATCATGCGACCAAACCCGTGTCTCTGAATGTGGCCAACAGCGGGGGCTGACTGAGAAGCAAAGGACAATGGCGCTGGGCTCTGATTCTTCTGCATGGACGGGCTCTGTGGGAGCCTTCTCAGCTTGGTCGATCACCTTCCTGGACCTGGGGGGAGTTGGGAGGACCTTGGTCTTAGCATAGAGTAGGGAACCCTGATGGCCCCTTGGCCTTGAGAGGGAGGGAGGGGAGGTATGGGTGGAGGGGAGGGGAGGGAAGGGGAAGAAGGAGAGGAGGGAAGGGGGAGGAGGAGGGGAGGAGATGGAAATTTTTAAATATAAAAAAATAAACCACGAGGAAAAAAAAAAAAAGAACCTCTCAACATAGTTGTCAATTCACAATTTGGAGAAAGAGTTGTTTTGCATATTGAAATCACTGAATTTATCCCAGAGGACCCAAAATTGATTTTATTATTTATTCAGTCACAAGATACAATCAGAAATAGGAATTATCTCTTATACATATACACATCTTATCTCATAGGTCACAGGTCTGCCAGATCTTCTAGCATAAGGTAATGCATAAATTGATCAATTATTGATCAGAAATCTGGTGAAGGATACAGAATTTCATGAAAAACCATCATGTCAATAGCAAAGGTCTAATAAAAAGACTTCCATCATATGGCAACCAGCCAAGGAAATTATAAGAAAATGTCTTACTTATTTTTTTTCTTTCTTCTTTTTTTTTTTTTTTTTTGGGTTTTTCGAGACAGGGTTTCTCTGCAGCTTTTTTAGAGCCTGTCCTGGAACTAGCTCTTGTAGACCAGGCTGGCCTCGAACTCACAGAGATCCGCCTGTCTCTGCCTCCCGAGTGCTGGGATTAAAGGCGTGCGCCACCACCACCCGGCTCTTACTTATTTTTTATACAACCACACACAACTACCAGCAGAAAGTAACCCAAAAGGTACTCAAAGGAATGAAATATGGCAGATTAATGTGTTCCATTTTGCAGAATTTAAAAAACTAAAATATGTACGCCTCTTCATTGGTACCTATTTAGGTTTTCAATGGACAACGGTTTTAGTTTAGAAAAGTCTGAATTGGTAATCACACATTTGCTAGAAGTTATCACCATCATGGGCATACCTGCACAAATAAATTCAGACAATGCTCCAACATATGTCTTTAAAAAAAGAAAGTTTTTGCTTATTATAATATAAAGTATATTATGGATATACCACACAATCGTACAGGGAAGGCAGTTATAGAAAGATCAAATTGAACACAAAAGGATATGTTAAAGGAATAGAAAAGGGTAATAAAGACTCCCAGACATAGGTAGCATAATCCTTTATGAACTTTGAATTCTCTAAATGCTAATGAGAATGAAGCACCAACTGTGGAGAGACATTGGATAGTAGAAAAGAATATGGAATTAAATCATCTGATATTCTTTAAAGATACATTGACATCAGAACGGAAGCCAGGACATGTGTTACAGTGGAGAAGCTGTTTTACTTTTGTTTCCACAGGAGAAAGAAGAAGTATAGATACCATCAAAATTTATAAAGATTTGAACAAGAGACACTTCTTAATTTGAAGAGGTGATAATTCATCAAAAAGCATTGTTATTTGATCTCTTAATTAGAAGAGGTGATGGTTCATCAAACAACATGGCTATTTAATGTTAACTAAACTATATAAAAGTAACAAATGCTTTTCATTTGATTAGATATAACTTGTTAAAAGAGAATTTTCCTGAATTTAGGGTTGGGGAAGGGTTTTGTTTTTGCCTTTTAAAAAGGAGAAAGGCATATACCTAAGGAATCCAAATATCATAACTCCAAAATCTCTGTCTCATGTCAGAAGAACCACCTGATATAGGGCCAGCTTGGAATTCAAGGGATTGTCAGCTTATTAGTTCAAATGATAATATGGAAAGCAAGATTTAGATTTAACATTGTTTGTTAACTCGTTTTATTATTTTTTTGAAAAAAATACCAATCCAAATTCCCCCTCCCTCCCCTCCTCCCATTCCCTGCACACATCCTTTTACCCCACCCCTTCTACTTCTAAAAGAGCTCAGGGCACTTTGCTTTGTGGAAGGTCCAAGGCCCTCCCTACTACAACTAGGCTGAGCAAAGTATACAAACAAAGAGAATAGGATCCCCAAAAGCCAGTACATGCAATAGAGATAAATCCCAGTGCCACTGCCAGTGGCCTCTCAGTCTGCCCCAGCCATACAACTGTCAACCACATTCAGAGGGCCTAGTTTGGTCCTATGCTTCTTTCTTCCCAGTCCAGCTCAGGTAAACTGTTTCAGTGGATAAACCCTTCATGGTCTTGACCTCTTTGCTCATATTCTCATTCCTTCTATTCTTCCACTGCACCTTTGGAGCTCAGTCCAGTGCTCCAGTGTGGGTCTCTGCCTCTGTTTCCATCAGTTGTTGGACGAAAGTTCTATGGTGTATCATACATCAGTCTGACTACAGAAAGAGTTAATATGTTTTGAAAGAGGAACTGAAACACTAGGATTCATGCTGTAGAAAATTGAGTGGATCTGAAACAGTGTCACAGGTCATGGGATGATTCTGGTGGCAGATAATAAAAGTCAATGGCAATAAATACTGAGTTGCCACATCTCCGTAATTGCAAAAGAAAAGATGCAAATGCTAAAAATAATTCTTAGAGGGGATTTTAGCTACAGCTTCATTTATAACACCCATGTCAGACTCATTTTATAAAATATCATTTTTAAAATATTATCATGATCCATCAGTCCCATTCCAACTGGAGTTGGTGATCTCCCATTAGTTCTGTCCCACCGTCTCCATGAGTGAACGCACCCCTCTCGTTCCTGACTTTCTCCCTCATGTTCTCGCTCCTTCTGCTCCTCATCGGGACCTTGGGAGCTCAGTCCAGTGCTCCAATGTGGGGCTCAGTCACCTTCCCCATCTGTCGCCAGCTGGAGGTTCCCTCACGGTCCTGACTTTCTTTCTCATGTTCTCTCTCCTTCTGCTCCTCATCAGGACCTTGGGAGCTCAGTCCGGTGCTCCAAGGTGGGGCTCTGTCATTTTCTTCATCTATCGTCAGGTGGAGGTTCTATGGTGATATGCAAGAAATTCATCAGTATGGCTATAGGAACTGGCCTTTTCAGGCTCCCTCTCCTCAGCTGCCCAAGGAACTAACTGGGGGCGTCTCCCTGGAAACCTGGGAACCCCTCTAGGGTCAAGTCTCTTGACAACCCTCAGGTAGCTCCTTATCATTATCATTGGCTTCTCAGTCTGCCTTCATTGTCAGCCACATTCAGAGAGTCTGGTTTGATCACATGCTCCGTCAGTCCCAGTCCAGCTGAACTCCCATTAGATCAGTCCCAGTGTCTCCGTGAGTGGACGCACCCCTCGCAGTCCTGACTTCCTTGTTCATGTTCTCCCTCCTGCTGCTCACACCGTCCTAGGATGGAGAAGGGAGGCTTGGACTTCCCACAAGGCAGGGCACCCTGACTTCTCTTAGGACTGGAGAGCGAGGGGGAGTGGGAGGGAAATGGGAGGATGGGAGGAGGTGGAAATTTTAAATAAATAAATAAAGAGAAAATAATATCATATTTATAAAACTTTCATGTTGGAGGAGGCCACTTGTTTCCTTGTTTAGTTCCCGACTGCTTAGTTCCAAAGTAATCACACAGAAACCATTTTAATTAAATCGCTGTTTGGCCCATTAGCTCTAGCTTCTTATATACTGACTCTTGCATATTAATTGAATCCATTTCTATTAATTTGTGTATCGCCACATGGCTGTGGCTTACTATAAAGTTTTGGTTCTGTCTCCAGCAGGGCCACATGACTTCTCTCTGACTCCACCTCCTTTCTCTCAGCATTTCGTTTAATTTTCCCCACCCAGCTCTGCTCCCCTATAGCTATGCTATAGGCCCAAAGCAGTTCCTTTAGTAACTAATGTTATCCACAGCATACAGTGGGGGATCTCACGTTACTTTCAAAACTCAAACTTTATATTGACAATTTACATTAAAAAGTATTTTTTTTCATTTACCAAATAAGTCACAAGACTTAGGCTACATTCACATTCATGGGCTAAATTTTAATTGAATGACTTTGAGAAGCAGGAAGATACAATCTCTGACAGAAAATACGAGAATGACATGTAGCTTATTTGTTTTCCCCCAGAGGAGACATAAACTGCACTTGTCCTTCTATTGATGCAGACGTTAATAAAAGCAAACTATATTAGTAAGTCTCCTGACTTGGAGTGTCTGAAATGAACAGATGCAGAATGTACCAAGCAATTCTCCATGTGATGATTGAAAGTTCAGTAAAGTAATGTGTCTGTCACATTTAATGAGTGGCAGCATTCTAGACAACCAGATTGGTGAGAACATTTGTAATACATCCCTACTCTTAAAGGAAGCCAGGCTCCACAGGGCTCTGCATTAAAATACAGATTCAATAGAAGTTTTCCTTTAAGAGCATAAATCAGAGTTCTCACATGTCAATTTGCATAGAATATTGGAAAGTCTATAATGCTCAAGGAAGCAGAATATAATTAGAATGTTGAAAAATATCCAATTTAATTTTCAAAACAATTTAGAATTGCTAACTTCAATTTGATGTGTCAATATAATTTTATGTCATGTGCAGAGTTGTGAGAGTCTCACTTTACCAATAGTATAAAGCAGAGTGTAGAGATGTTGAGGTCAGAGGAAAATTCAGGCAGGTCTTGACTTCAATCAAGTACAGATGTCAGAGATGTGCTTAAATAAACAGATATCTGAAAGTTGATTCTTGATCAATTTTAAGCAAAAAATGTCCTTGTTTGTTGGAATTCTCACAATGACTTTATTTAGAACTCAGCCCAAATAGTTCTCAGTAGCAATTATGCTTTTTAAATGAATGTTCTATAAACAGAGGATTATATCTGCAGTTAGAACATTCAAGAGCAATATTTGTAATGGAGTCATTTTATCTTCAGACAACCTTTCAGAGACATGGCTTCAATGTGCCTGGGAGCTTGGGCTTAAATTTTCTTGAGCGACACTGTCAAACAATGCTAATCTTTTCAACTCTCCTGCATTTATTAATGCATGTGTGCCTATGTATGTGTTATAGCATGTACATGAAGGCCAGGAAAAAAATAAATAAATGTGTTACTCACCAAGTGTTTTTATTTTCAGTAAAAGATATTTGAGTAACTTGATGTGGGATTCTCCTCTATAAGCTGTGAATGTGTTTTATTACCATTGGTTAATAAAGAAACTGTTTTGGTCAATGCCATAGCAGAGCAAAGCCAGGCAGGTTATCTGAAAAGAGATATATAGAGACAGTAAGCTGAATCAAATAGATGTCATATAGCTGCAAAAGGAGAGAGATGGCGGGTCCTTAAAAGTAACTCACAGCCTCATGCTGATACATAGGTGAATAGAAATAGATTAATTCAAGATGTAAGAGCTAGCTAGAAATATGCCTGTGTCATTGGCCAAATAGTGTTGTAATCAATATAGTTTCTTTGTGATCATTTGGGTCTGGTCAGCCGGGAAATGAATGAGCATCCTCCATCTACAATAACTGGATGAAGATTTTTGATTTTGAATTTTAGAAATGATTATAAGATAAATATGTCCAAAATACTACACTAAATGCTCTAATGGTGTAAGAAATAGAAAAATCAAATGAATATTTCCAGAGTGCAAGGAAAAAGTCTCTGGGGGAATCCATGTGAAGGGAAAAAAATAATGCTAAAATTGTCGAATTCATCACTGTGGGGAATCCGGTAATATGAGAAACTCAGAAAATGATTGTGAGCTTAGAAACTAGAAGGCAATTATTTAGAATATATAGCTTGGCCTCTAGTAGTCATGTGTTAAGGTAAAACATTAAGTGCTCTTCTTGACTAAACTGGTGATTATGAAAATTTCATCAATTTCTTTTTTTTGGATGTTATTTTTTTCCTCATTTTTTTATTAAAAATTTCCATCTCCTCCCCTCCTCCTCCGACTTCCCTCCCCTCCCTTCCACCCATAAACCCACTCCGCCCCTCTCCAAGCCAAAGAGCCATCAGGGTTCCCTTCACTATGTTAAGTCCTAGGTCCTCCCAGCTCCCCCTAAGTCCATGAAGGTGAGCAACCAAACTGACAAGGCTCACAGTGAGCCCGTCCATGCTGTAGAGTTCATGCTCATCGCCGTTGTCCTTGGTTTCTCAGTCGTCCTCCACCGTCAGCCACATTCAGAGAGTCCGGTTTGGTCCCCTGTTCCATCAGTCCCATTCCAACTGGACTTGGTGGTCTCCCGTTAGATCTGTCCCGCCGTCTCAATGGGTAAATGCACTCCTCATGGTCCTGACTTCCTTGCTCATGATCTCCCTCCTTTTGCTCCTCATCAGGACCTTGGGAGCTCAGTCCGGCGCTTCTATGTGGGGCTCTGTCATTTTCTCCATCCAATGCCAGGTGAAGGTTTTATGGTGATATGAAAGATATTCATGAGTATGACAATAGGATCTGGACATTTCTGGCACCCTCTCCTCAGCTGCCCAAGGACCTAGCTGGGGGCGTCTTCCTGGACACCTGGGAACCCCTCTAGAGTCAAGTCTCTGCCAACCCTAGAATGGCTCCCTTAATTAAGATATATAATTCCTTGTTCCCATATCCACCCTTCCTATATCCCAACCATCCTATTCCCCCAAGCTCTTCCCATCCTCCACTTCACACTTTTCTCTCCCCATACCCCCATCCCCCCATCCCACCCCACCCCCAAGTTCCCATTTTTTGTCCGGCAATCTTGTCTACTTCCAATATCCAGGAGGATAACTATATCTTTTTCTTTGGATTCACCTTCTTATATATCTTCTCTAGGATTTTTTTTACGAATTATAGGCTCGATGTCCTTTATTTATGGCTAGAAGCCAATTATGAGTGAGTACATCCCATGTTCATCTTTTTGGGCCTGGGTTACCTCACTCAGGATGGTGTTTTCTATTTCCATCCATTTGCATGCATTGTTTTTTTACCGCCGAGTAGTACTCTAATATGTATATATTCCACACTTTCTTCATCCATTCTTCCACTGAAGGGCATCTAGGTTGTTTCCAGGTTCTGGCTATTACAAATAATGCTGCTATAAACATAGTTGAACAAATGCTTTTGTAATATGATTGGGCATCTCTTGGGTAAATTCCCAACAGTGGGATTGCTGGGTCCTGGGGTAGGTTGATCCCAAATTTCCTAAGAAACCTCCACACTGCATTCCAAAGCGGTTGCACAAGTTTGCATTCCCATCAGCAATGGATGAGTGTACCCCTTACTCCACAACCTCTCCTCTCTCACCAATGGACAGGTCAATCCGACAGAAACCTAACAGAGAATTAAGAGACTTAATAGAGGTAATGAACCAAATGGACTTAACAGACATCTATAGAACATTCCACCCAAACAGGAAAGAATATACCTTCTCTGCGGCTCATGGAACCTTTTCGAAAATTGACCACATACTCGGTAACAAAGCAAACTTCCACAGTTACAAAAACATATTAATAACCACCTGCATCTTATCGGATCACCATGGATTAAAATTAGAATTCAACAACAATGCTACCCCCAGAAAGCCTACATACTCATGGAAACTGAACAGTCAACTACTGAACCACACCTGGGTCAAGGAAGAAATAAAGAAAGAAATTAAAGTCTTCCTTGAATTTAATGAAAATAAAGACACAACTTACTCAAACTTATGGGACACTATGAAAGCAGTGCTAAGAGGAAAATTCATAGCACTAAGTGCCCACTTAAAAAAAATGGAGAAAGCACACATTGGAGACTTAACAGCACACCTGAAAGCTCTGGAAAAGAAAGAAGCAGACTCACATAGGAGGAGTAGAAGACTGGAAATTATCAAACTGAGGGCAGAAATCAACAAAATAGAAACACAGAAAACAATCCAAAGAATCAATGAAACAAAAAGCTGGTTCTTGGAGAAAATCAACAAGATTGACAAACCCCTAGCCAAACTAATCAAACGGCAGAGAGAGAACACACAAATTAATAAGATCAGAAATGAAAAAGGGGACATAACCACAGACACAGAGGAAATTCAGAGAATCATTAGATCTTACTTCGATTTCTGAAATAATTTATAGTTGAGCTGCACATCTGATGTAGATTTCTGTTTAATGTTTACTTGGATGCCGATTATTTTGAGAACTCTCAACTAAAGGCTCATTAATTGGTAGAAATCATATAATGCTGTTTTGAAATTTTTTTTATTCAGAAAATTTATTTTCTGTATGTGGTCCTTTCCGAAACTCTTGTGTATTTTTTGATTCCTTTGTATAAATTTTCTTACTTATCTTCCTTATCTGTTTCATTTAAATAATTGTTTATGTTTAACTCTTAAAAATGGCAGTTTATATTATTCTAATGAATTTTCATGGGTGTGAATAAATACAAAAGTTTAAACTATTATAAAGTATATAGCTTATGAGAAATGTATTTGTTATTTATGTGTGCAATACATACCTGCGAACATGTTCATATTTGAATGCTCTCATTTTTTGTTATGTGTCTGGAGGCCAGATATTGGCCTCTTCTTCTATTTCTTCCCACCTTATTTTTAACCAAATATCTTTTATTTATTGTCTGGCAATTTCATACATCTAAACTATGCATATTAATTATGTACATCTCCTAATCTCTCTTCAGCTCACCCCAGGAAATTCCAACCCTTTCAAAACAATCCACCAATGCCCCTCTACATGCTCCCTCTAAACATTTCCTCTGTTTGTTTTTGTTATTAATAACATATGGAGTGCTGAATCTTCTTGATTGATCTTGTTCACTTGATCTTGGTCAGCTGGCTGCAGTTTCAGTGAGCGCATGAATCATGTGGTCAATTCTTGTCTAGATAATAACTTTTCAGTGAACGATTTCCTAGGGTGTGGCACATACATTCTGCTTCCTTCTCTGTGATGTCCTTTGAATCTTGCTAGGAGGTCTGGTTGACATAGATGTCCCATTTATGACTGATTAGTAAAGAGTCACTTTTGATCAATACTTTAACCAGTGAGGAATGTCTACATCAGCTGGGATTTCTGAAAAGTGATGCTTCTCTCATTAAGATTGAAGACTCCACTAATATATGTCCTTTAAGCATACACATGTAGACAGAGATAAAACGCATCCATAAGAAAAACAAAAATGGGATAATGGGAAATCTCAGAATCTCAGAGTTGACTGTGTGAGTTAATCCTGTAGCTTTGGAGTGAGTCCTGGGACTACTTCTTGTAGACCAGGCTGGCCTCAAACTCAAGAGTTCTGCTTGCCTCTCTCAGGTGTTGGGATTAAAGGCTTGCACCACCACCACCTGGCTCTGTATCACGTTAATGAAGCCTTTCATTATCATCTTCCCCAGTTTACATTGGGTATAAAAGCTGTGGAAAATAAATGCAGGTTATTTTCAGAATCTAAGTAATCCCTGAAACTCCCTTCCGATAATGTCTTATGTTGTCTTTCTTATTATTTTATGCGTCTTCTCTAATTCCCATACCTCTACACTGGTAAGAGGTGATTTTGTTGAGGCCGTTCCTCAACAAGAGACACCCTCAATTTCAATGCAAACACAACTGATTACCAAATAACCTTTGAGCCGCTATTGCACCCATAGATATCTTTCCTGGTAGGTTAGGACTGTAGTTTGTCAGATTGGTCACAGGAATGCTGTGATATTTTTCTTCTCAAGTGACCTCTAAAGTATCTTTGGAAGTATTCATGCTATTCCTTAGGGGAAAATTCCAGTTAATTCCAGGTTCATTTCATTATGGCCTGAAACTTAAGCATGATGTGTTGTCAGCAAAGAGTTTTGCTATCTGGTTTTGATGGGTGACCACTATCAGTGGCAATAGTCTCTGTTATTTGGTGGCCTCTCATGACTCTCTGATAGGTATCTCATTTGTGCCACTGAGATTTACATAATTTCACTTAAAACTCTTCTCTTCAGGAAGACACATTTTGCACTAGTGCAAGGTATCTATGCTTGAACTCCATGTACTGTTTGCTGTTTGTTTGAAATATATATATTTGAATTGGTGTACAGAATAGATTTCCATACACCTTTAGCTTTGGTTTTATTTTCTTCATTCTTCTGCCAATCTTGCTTAAGTGTTTGACTCCCCATGTCCCTCCACCCTCATTTTATATTTGCTCTATCATCCCTAATTCAGATTAAGATAACCTCTTCTCCCCACTCTCACACACACATACACACTTTATGATTTTATTAGTGAGATATATATCCACTAATAAAGCCAGGATACAAATATGAGGAATAGCAGTGGCATTTGGCTTTCTGAGCCTTGACCACTTCACTCAGTATATTTTCCACTACTTTCTATTTTGTAAATATAGATAAATATAAATAAAAGATATTCTGTAAATGTCTTTATTTCATTTTTCTTTAGAATAGAATACCATCCCAATGTGTATATGTATCATATTTTCATTACCCATTCTTCAGTTGATAGAAATATGGACATCCCTTTCCCTAGCTGTTGTACATAGAGTAAAAATGAGCACAGATGTGTAGGTTTCTCTCAGTAGCATTCATGGCCCTTTGAAAACATGTCCAGGAATGACATAACTGGGTCATATGTTTAACTTAGTTTTGAGATAGGGTCTCATACTTGATCTGGATCTTACCTTTGTTGTGCCCAGAGAGACCACCAGAAACCAGAGATGTCGAGATTGCAGTAAGCAAGGTCTATTGTTAGCATAATTTGGGCTAGGTCTGGACTCGTCTCCACACTCGTCGCAGAGAGGCAGGGAGGAGCTCAAATCCCTCTGTGAGGTTAGCTTTTTAAAGACAAAAACTACAATCCCTGCAGGACCATGGTGGGGGGGGGGAGCTGGCACAGGTGAAAGGTCTTTGCTCTTTCCCATCCTGCCATGTCAGCTTGTTCTTTGTTTTCAGTGCAAGGTCAGCTTGTCCCTGAGTCAGGACACTTTATCAGTCTCCACCAGGTGGCTGGGTGTCCTTGTCCTTTGCAATTTCCCAAGTGGAGAGGGGGACACTACCTTTTCTGGGAACATGAAGCTAGTCTGGAGTTTTTTACTTTAAAACACACGGCTAGGAAATTCTTTCTTGCTCCTTTGAGAACAAGGGATGAGGGTCTCACAAACTTCTTAGATTGGTTCACCAGAAAGTTCCTGGCATCCTTTTAATCCATGTTCCCAGAAGTCAGATTACAAATGTGTGCTAACACACTTGGAATTTTCTGTGTCTGCTGGGGATCCCAACTCAGGTCATCATGCATGCACTGACAGAATTTTTGTCTAAGCCTTTTTAAGAAATATTTTGAACCTAAAAGAAAATTATTCGTTGAATATATATTTTTGAATATTTTCATTTGAACCAATTATCATGTAACATTATATAAATATTATTAACTAAAGAGGCAGTATTGAGTTGCTTCAAAAATACATGAAAATTAAAAAAAAATGCCTTGTTCTCCATGAGCCTTTTCATAATAACTTTAGTGATAATTTTTTTTGGCATAAATTTTAATGATGGAAGTTAATTTCCAAATACCAGATATGGTTTAAAACTCTACTGCCTGGAGCTGTTCTTAATAGTAAAAAAGATTTATGCAAGCACCATAACATCTTCCTCTAAAGAATTACTGAATATACTTCTTTTTTGAATACAAATAACTATTAATCTACATATATATATATTTAATCTAGTATATGTTTCTACCAAAATAGCATTCTTATAATATATATTGGTTGTGAGATCCCATTTGACATATAAAAGTGTTAAAATGTATAACTTACTCATAATGGTTATAGTTCATTAATTATCAATAATGTACTTATTTTCTTATTCATTTTATGACCATTTATGCTGCAATATTTCTTATGCAATAAATGTTTTTCACCAAGCTGTCTACTTTCCTCGCTATATAGTTATCATTCTCCTACTGGAAGGAAAGTCTTGATCGTTTTGCAAAAAGACACAGTAGAGCATAGTGACTGCTGCCTTCTGATTGTTGACACAGCTGGGGGTTGTTGTTTTTATCTGAATGCAAACTAATAATCTTTCATTTCTGACAGTTTTATATTTATCTAAGTGTTATACAACAGTTCTCTACCTAATGGAACATTGTGAGGAGTGGGAGGAAGAACACAGGTGCTTAAACTAAAGTATGACGATGCTGAGGCTTTACATGGCTTGGGTACATGGCAGCTTAATGATATTCTTCTGTGTTATTTTAGTCAAATAAAGTAACACTTGTAGTTTCCATCATATGCATGACATATTATTATAATGCAATAAACAATACCTATGAGATTCTATGTGCCCAACACAGTATTATGTTTTCTATTGCTAATCATCATCACCATCACCTTAATAAATATATTCTGAATAGGTAGTAAAGACTATATGGTTTAGCTTTCATCCATAGCAAGACTTAACAGGCGCAATGGCAGCATGGACTCATCAAGCACTCATTAAAAAGAAATGACAAAATCTTAGTTTTGAAATAAAAATTGCGAGTTATGATACATATACTTTACTTGCAGCTTTATCACAGTCTTGATAAATATATAGTATTTTGAAACTATAACAATAAAGTCAAAACTTATCTCTTTATTTTTAAATGCTTTCCATGTCGAATTTACCACTTACCAAGTTTCATGCAAACACTTCTCTGAAAATGCAAAGACTACTGCAGCTGACATCAAGTATTGCAGCTTGAAGCTTTCTTCTTTTTAACTAAGATGGAAAGTTCAGATTCAGTTCCTTCATTTATTTATTAATTTGTCTAAAGAAATTGTACTTACAGAAAATGTTTCCATTTCTTTATTACTTTTTATTTGCCAGTTGACCTTATTGGTTGTTGTAGATGACAATTATTCTTTGCTAACAAGCACTTGAGATCACATTTGGTATTCTCTTGGTAGTATAAGTAGAGATGGGATTGCTGGTTTGAACAATAGGGAATATTTATTCAATCAAGTATTTTCAACTATGTCTCAGGTTTTTCATATATTAAACAGTGAGAAGATTCTGTTTGCTATATCCTTGAAAATCCTGTGGGTGTTCCTTAAGCCCTTGACACAAGTTAAGTGTAACCTGTGTCCCACTTTTCAGTGTGTTTTGTACTCAGTGACAAAAGTTACTCATTGTGAGATATTTTAGCATTTTTGTTTTTGTATTTTTTTGAAACATGGCTTCTCTATAGCTTTTGAGCCTATCTGGAACTAGCTCTTGAAGACCAGGCTGGCCTTGAGCTCACAGTGATCTACTTTTCTCTGCCTCCCAAGTGCTGGAATTAAAGGTGTGTGCCGCTACTGCCTGTCTTAAATTTTTAATAATAAATCATTGATGTCAGGTATCACCAAGTGCACCTGAATCATAAAATTCATCTGTTATCTTACCATTTTCCATCATACTCACCAATATTATCTTTATCTCACGGCCAGTTTCAAGGAAAATGGTGTCATGAATTCCAATCGTTGTTTTTAATATCACTGTATTATTTTCAGAATTTATTTAAGTCAAGATTTTCTTTCTTCCTTTTGTTGAAATATTTCTATGTAATATATCATGAATATAATTTCTGCTAACCCTATTTCTCCCCATTCCTACCTACCTTCTTCCTTCCATCCACATTCATCCCTTTTCTCATTAGAAAACCTGCATTTCTAAAGAATGATTAAAATAAAATTGTAAAAATCTAACATATTGGAACTACACAAAACAAACAAACAAAAGAAAAGTTTCCAAAAAAAGGCACAAGAAACAGAGAGAGATGATGAAATTCACTGTAGCGGCGAAAGCGAGAAAAATGGGATAAACTTACGCGAACCAAGAGGAAAAGGGAAAAAAGGGCCTGCCTACCCCAAACCCGGTTTTTTTTTTTTTTTTTTTTTTTTTTTTTTTTTTTTTTTTTTTGAGACAGGGTTTCTCTGCAGCTTTAGAGCCTGTCCTGGAGCTAGCTCTTGTAGACCAGGCTGGTCTCGAACTCACAGAGATCCGCCTGCCTCTGCCTCCCGAGTGCTGGGATTAAAGGCGTGTGCCACCACCGCCCGGCTAGTTCTTTTAAAGGTATCCTCCGCCCCTGGGGCGGCCACGCCTCTCAAACAAGGGAGTGGTCAGCCGCCCCAACAATTCACTCATTCCCATATTCAGAAATGACACAAAAGCAATAAGCTGGAAGCGATACTAAGTACCCCAAAACTTCTATGGTTAAAAGAGAGAGAAAAACATATAAATAAAATAAAATGAAATACAATAACAAATATGTTTTAGAAAACAAAATAGAAATTCCTGACATATTAGAATACAAGAAATCTCCGAAGATATACTTGAGTATGTTTTCTGTTTTACATCTAAAGCTGGGCATGTGTCCCTCACTTAACAGTAATTTGTTTACTCAATGATACTCTCTTGAAGAAACTAAGTTATCACTGGCAAGTGGTTACCAATTGGAAATTGCTTCTGGGTTAAAGACAGAACATGTGTCCACTTCTCCTTTAATCTCAAGGACCTCCACTTGCTGCAAATGCACAAAGGCCTTGCTCATGCTGCCTCTTTCTGTGTCCATATGTGCTTCAATAATGCTGATTTAAGTGGCCTGTTTCCTTGGCGCACCATATTTCTTCTGGCTTTTACACTCTTTTCTATTCTTCTGAAGGATTCTTTGTATACACACACATATACACACACGCACACACACACTTGTTAAAAGAAACAAAGCAAGGTGTGTGTGTGTGTGTGTGTGTGTGTACACATAATGTCTCTGTAAAGGGAAAATTTAAGAAATGAACATTGGACATGAATGACATGAGTATTTTTTAGAGTTCTGGAGTAAGGTGTTTTCAATGGGGATTTGACAGGCAAATGAGAAAATATACAGAAACAGAAAAATAGTAACAAGTTGGTCACAGTAACCTTCTGAAACAAATACATGGTTGCAAGGTGGTCATAACAAGGTATTCCTAAAGAGATGATCTTAATACAGTACTTATTAAGGATGTCATAATAATACATGGTAATTATAACCCTTTGAAACAAAGGCATGGTTGCCATTTCCTGGAACAGGCAGCACGGAACCATTTGTAGTATTTGGAGTTAAGATTAGAGGTCAGTCGTAGACAATTCCGAGAGAAACAGACTTAATCATAAACAGTAATGAATCTAGTTTGTCTTTACTATAAGATAGCTTTCAAGCCTAAAGTGGAGCAAGGTAGTTTATCAAAATGTACTGTCTTCAGCAATGGGACCTTGCTGTCCATTTGTGGAGAGAAACCTATAGTCTTGTCATAGGCTGTGTTGTTTGGAGGTTCCCATGGGGCCTCTTTGATCAAAAACTCACATTTGTAACCTATTTCCATTATTGGAAAACCTGATTTTTTAAACAAGAGATGTCTAATTGTGCATTTTTTTCATTATTGATGATGTCATTTTCACTATTTATAAATTTGTATATATTTTAGGAAGCTTCTATTGTATCATGATTCCATACTGCCTCTCAAATGGCCCTTGCTTTTTTTTCAGAATCCTATATGAATGAAACATTACATAAACAATTAGCTTATTTACAGCATGAGATGTATTAAAGAGTTTTCTGTTCCTTCTAAAATTTCAACAAAATACTGTCATTTCAAATTTCTTTATTGTAGAATTTCACAATCAAAAATGGTTTATATTTTATTTCATATTTCATAATCTACCTCCTGCCATTCTTCACACCACCGGCTGGCCTCCAGGGAAGCTGATGCCAAGGACTATTCAACAGGGATGCTCCTCTTCCTCACTGATCTAGTCTATAGTTGCAGGTGTTTGTAATGATCTGAAGAGGGTATAGTCTACCTAATTCTCCTTTTC
The DNA here is from genome assembly GCF_903992535.2 of Arvicola amphibius. Taxonomy (NCBI): domain Eukaryota; kingdom Metazoa; phylum Chordata; class Mammalia; order Rodentia; family Cricetidae; genus Arvicola; species Arvicola amphibius. The sequence continues at coordinate 21,389,948 of NC_052047.1, forward strand.
CTGTCTCTGTTGACTGAAATGGAATTTGCTCTTCCAGCAGAGTTAAATTCTTCAAAAGGAACCTACTCTGAAAGACCTTCTTCCATGTTTACATTTAAAAAATGCAATTCAATAGTGGAGCTTACTATTATCAGGATGATAAACATAAATTTCATTAAATATAAGCCATTAATATATTCGAGTATAAAATTTTTATTCTTAATACTAATCCAGAGTGAGTAATTAAATTTACTCAATAACATATTTAATTAGAGGACTTCATGCAATCTCTCGTGCATTTCTGGATATAAGCTGATAATTATTAAAGATCCTATAAGTTCTAGGAAATAATTCAGTCTTAACTCAGTATCTTTCAAAGTTTGACATTCAAATCTTTTATTATTTTTCAGAACCGACCTGCAATTCATTTATACTTATTATTATTTCAGTAGTGTTGTATTATAGGTCACAGTATAATAAATCTATAATCATATGCATTGATTTATCAGTTTCCATGCCAAAACACAAAGATATATTAATTGTTCATGTTTATGGTATAATGTGTAATCTTTCACCAATTATACAGTGGATATTACTCAAAACAGAACCATTAGTATTTTCTGCTCCTTATCAATTAGTATTAATATTAATTAAAAATAAAAAATAATTAATAACATAATCCAATTTGTGTTGCCTCTCTATATATGTCTATAAAATTTTCCATTGAAATATGATCAAACTACCAAAGAAGAAAGAATATGGATAAGGTTACCAGAAGAAAAGGTTTTAGGGAATGTGAGGTGAGACAATTGAAATGTATTGAATGCTTATAGAAAATACTCAAAAAATAAATAAAAATATTAGATTAAAAATATAAATAAATGTTTTCTAAAATTTATATTCCCTACCTTTATTATGTTTAGGTATGTTCCTTATATCCCTGCTTTCTCCGAGACCTTTATCATGAAGGGATGTTGTATTTTTTTCAAATGCTTTTTCTGCAACTAATGAGATGATCATGAAGTTTTTATTTTTCAGTTTATTTATATGATGGATTACCTTGACAGATTTTCATATGTTGAACCATCCTTGTATCTTTGTGGTGAAGCCGACTTGATCATGGTGGATGATGGTTCTGATGTATTCTTGGATTCGATTTGCCAGTGTTTTATTTAGTATTTTTGCATCAATGTTCATGAGATTGGTCTATAATACTCTTTCTTAGTAATGTCTTTCTGTGATTTGTGTATCAGGGTAATAGTAGCCCCATAAAAAAGTTTGGCAATGTTACTTCTGTTTCTATTGTGTGGAATAATTTGAGGAGTATTTGTATTAGTTCTTCTTTGAATGTCTTGTAGAATTCAGAGCTGAAACCATCTGGTCCTGGGCTTTTTTTGATTGGGAAACTTTTGATGATTGTTCCCATTTCTTCCACAGTTATAGGTCTGTTTAATTTACTTATCTGGTCTTGATTTATTTTTTTTAACTTTTCCAATATTTACTTTGGTTACTTAAAATTACAGTTTATAAATGCAAAGTGGGGCAACTGCAGACACACGTGATTTTATACTGAAGGTTGGGGTTGTAAAGATGGCTCAGGAAACACTTAAGAGCAGGACCTGAGTTCAGTTCTCTTCACACCTCAGGAGCCTGCAGTCTGTCACTCCAGTCTTGGTGGGCACCTGCATTCCACATGCACACAGTCACATTCACAGAGATTTAAAATGATAAAAATAAATCTTTAAAGAAATTCCAAAAAAGCATTTTTAAAAACGTCCTTTGATGTTCCCAGCTAGATTTTCTTTTATAAAAATTTAACTCTATAGCATGGACGGGCTCACTGTGAGCCTTGTCAGTTTGGTTGCTCACCTTCCTGGACTTAGGGGGAGCTGGAAGGACCTTGGACTTAACATAGTGAAGGGAACCCTGATGGCTCTTTGGCTTGGAGAGGGGCGGAGTGGGGGTATGGGTGGAAGGGAGGGGAGGGGAGGGGGAGGAGGAGAGGAGATGGAAACTTTTAATAAAAAAATGAGAAAAAAAATAAAAAATAAAAAATTGTAACGGATCATTATGGATATAATTATGGCTTTAAGTATACTTTAAAACTCCCATTCTGGGGCTGGAGAGATGGCTCAGAGATTAAGAGCATTGCCTGCTCTTCCTAAAGGTCCTGAGTTCAATTCCCAGCAACCACATAGTGACTCACAAAGGGGTCTGGTGCCCTCTTCTGGCCTGCAGGCATACACACAGACAGAATATTGTATACATAATAAATAAATAAATATTTTAAAAAATCCCATTCTATTCTCCCTCTATTTCTTTTTTATGTTTAAATTACTTTTCCAATTTTATTTCTTTTTTATTTCTTTCTTTTTTTTTTTTTTTTTTTTTTTTTTTTTTTTTTTTTTTTTTGGTTTTTCGAGACAGGGTTTCCCTGTAGTTTCTAGAGCCTGTACTGGAACTAGTTCTTGTAGAACAGGCTGGCCTCTAACTCAGAGATCTGCCTGCCTCTGCCTCCCGAGTGCTGGGATTAAAGGCCTGCGCCACCACCGCCCGGCTCTCATTATTTTTTTATTAAAAATTTCTGCCTCCTTCCCGCCTACTATTTACCTCCCCTTCCCCCCTCCACTACCCCTCCCTCTCCTGTCCTAAGAGCCCTAAGGGTTCCTTGCACTGTGGGAAGTCCAAGGTCCTCCCCCCTCCATCCAGATCTAGGAAGGTGAGCATCCAAACAGGCTAGCCCCCCCCCCCACCCAAGCCAGTATATGTAGTAGGATCAAAATCCAGTGCCATTGTCGTTGGCTTCTCAGCCGCCCTCATTGTCCCAAAGTTCAGGGAGTGATATTTATCCAGAAAGTTGTCCATTTCCTTTAAGATTTCCAATATTGTGGAGTATGGGTTTTTGAAATATGACCTGATGATTCTCTGTATTTCCTCCATGTCTGTTGTTATGTCCCCCTTTTCATTTCTGATTTTGTTAATTGGGATATTCTCTCTCTGCGTTTTGTTTAGTTTGGATAAAGTTTTCTCTATTTTGTTGATTTTCTCGAAGAACCAACTATTTGTCTTATTGATTCATTGTATTGTTTTCTTTGTTTCTATTTTATTGATTTCAGCTCTCATTTTGATTATTTCCTACTGTCTATTTCTCTTAGGTGAGTTTGCTTCTTCTCTTAGGTGAGTTCTAAAGTTTTCAAATGATCTGTTAATTCACTAGTGTGGGATTTTTCCAGCTTCCTTATGTAGGCATTTAGTACTATGAACTTTCCTCTTAACCCTGCTTTCATAGTGTCCCATAAATTTGGGTACATTGTTTTGTCATTGTCATTGAATTATAGGAAGTCTTTAATCTCTCCCTTTATTTCTTTCTTGACCCACTGATGATTCAGGTGAGCATTGTTTAATTTCCATGTGTTTATGGGCTTTCTAGAATTAGTATTTCTGTCTACTTCTAGTTTTAAACCATGGAGATTTGATAAGATACATGGGGTTATTCTATTTTTTTTTTAATTTGTTGAGGTTTGTTTAGTTACCGAGTATATGGTCAATTGTTGAGTAAGTTCCATGAGGTACTGAGAAGCTATAATTTTTCTGCTTGAATGGACTATACTATAGATGTCGGTTAAGTCCATTTGAGTCATAACATGTTAGTTCCCTTGTTTCTCTGTCAATTTTTTTGGCTGACTGACCTGTCAAGTGGTGAGAAGGGAGTGTTGAAGTCTCCCACTGTTAGTGTGTGGGGTTTAATGTATGATTTAGGCTTCAGAAGTGTTTCTTTTACATATGAGGGTGCCCTAGTATTTGGGGCATAGATGTCCATTATTGATATTTCCTCTTGATAGATTTTTCTTGTGACTGATATGAAATGTCCTTATTTTTTCTTTTGATTGATTTGTTTGAAGTTTATTTTGTTTGATATTAGGATAGCTACACCTTTTTTTGGTCCATATGATTGGAATATTTTTTCCCAACCCTTTACTCTGAGACTATGTCTGTCTTTGAGGTTAAGATGTGTTTCTTGTAGGCAGAAGAAGGATGGATTCTGTTTTCATATCCAATCTGTTAGCCTGTGCCTTTTTATAGGTGAGTTGAGTCCATTTATATTAAAGGATATTAATTACCAGTGATTTCTATCTCCTGGTTATTTAGTATTGATTGTTGGTGATGTTAATTTCTGTCTTTTCCCTTCTTTGGGATTTGATGCTATGAAAGCATCAATTGTCTGTGGTTTTGTTGATGTAGCCAACTTCCTTGGGTTGGAGTTTTCCTTCTAGTACTTTGTGTAGAGCTAGGTTTGTATCTACATACTGGTTAAATCTGGTTTTGTCGTGAAATATCTTGTTTTGTCCTTCTACGGTGATTGAGTTTTGCTGGGTATAGTAGTCTGGGCTAGCATTCATGGTCTCTTAATGTCTGCATAATGCAAGACCATGACCTTCTGGCTTTAATTGTCTCCAATGAGAAGTCAGGTGTAATTCTGATATGTCTGCCTTTATATTTTACTTGGCACTTTGCCTTTGCAGCTCTTAATATTTACTCTGTATATTTAGTGTTTTGATTATTATGTGGTGAGGGGACTTTCTTGGATCCAGTCTATTTAGTGTTCTGTAAATTTCTTGTATCTTCATGGGCATATCTTTCTTTTTCCCTGATTTATAATTGTATTGATACGTTCTTTCAAATTTCTTCTTATCTTTTGGAAACTTTAGAATATAGCGCTCATATAATTAATTCATTTTTCAGCATAGGCCTTGCACAGTGGCGAGATGCTTTGGTAATTAGATCAGGGCACTAAGACTTCCGTCTTATTTGTTTTCTTGTGGTGTTTCCTCTTCATATGCATTTGTTTATTTTGATAAGTCCATTTCATCATCATGATTTGTCCATGGAAAAGCTTAATCTATACTTAAAAAGAAATAGTAGTAAATGCGTGTTAAATAACCAGTTGAAAGGGATTAGTTTCATATTTTTTTAAATGTCACTCCTGTAAAATGCATAATTTATTAGCTCAGAATGACAAAAGTGTAGGAGAAGCTTCTCCATTCATGGCTGCACTGTTATTGATATTACAGTCTAAAAGGATCTTTTCCCGCCTAATAACTGTAAAATCACATTTTATTAGCAGCACATGCCAATGTAATCTGCTTTCAAAATATCCCTCTATGGCCACAAAGTTCAGAGAAACAGCATATTTTAAAAGTTGGTTTATGATGCTAGCTCTCTTCTAAAAGCCAATTATTTTGGAATATTCTGGTACTAAAATGAATCACAATGGTCTTCATCCACCAGAGACTCATGAAACACTTTCAGGACAGAAAAGCAGTTTAGTTGGATAACAGATGGACTAAATGTCCCCCCTGAATCCAATTTAACAAATATTGTGGTAGCCGTTCTTCTAGTAAGGCTGCTTTGCTCTGAAAATCTTTTCTTAAAAATTGAAGAGCATTTGGAATCCAATATTGTTGTATTTTATTAAACCGGAAATATATAGAATCATGAAGTATGACGAAATAGTTGTGCACAGATGATGGCACAAGAGAAATCCATTACAAATCGTCACGTCAGCTCATATACATCTGAGTCTTGTTTCATTTTGTCTTGTGTTGTGACTTGTATGCCACACTTCTTATAGTTGACATACTTTTAGATCTATATTTATGGCTTTATTATTTAATTATAGTTTGAGCAAAATTTTTTCCAAATAATAGTAACTTATTTTGTTAAGTTTTCAACACATATGTTATTCTATCTAATGTCATTCTCCTGGTTTTACTATGCTTCATATGATTATTTAAAAGCTACTTATTTTCTCAGTCTTAATCTCTCTCTCTCTCTCCATTTTTCTTAAATTTATGAATTTTAAGATAACAGTTTTAAATAAATTTAGAGTCAGGAAAGTATGTTTTAGTGCACTGAGACATCTCTAATGCCTTAAACTGCAGAAGCACTGTACATGCATCACTGAGTACCACTTTTAGATGAAGTGTGGCAGTCATTAGATTCTTAAATTATATAATCAGCATGTGACTGATTTTAACCATGTTTTAATTATTATAAAACAATACAAATTAATATTGATTAAAACTCATTAGTATGCCTATTTTATTCAAATACTTAGAGGTGTACACAGGAAAATGATATGAATTCTTAAAGTTCATATTTAAAACAGAAATAAAATATCATACTCTCACTCAGGCTTCCAGATGACAAAGACTGGCAGTATCAGCTTGAAAATCTAACTTCAAATCTTGTATCTCCTGTTATAAAAGACAAAAAAGGACCTATGTGGTAGTTGTAAGCATCTATAATCCAGGGCCCCCAAATCATAATAAGAGACAAAGACAAATGAATGGCCCTGTAGTCTGTGGAGTAATTAACCTGGAGAATCAACAAGGTGAGAATGAATTAAGACCATAGTTTAGCATGGTGGACAGAGAGAACCAAGCTCCGATTGTTGTTTCCTGAACTCTGCACAGTGCTGTCACAAGTATATGCATGCATTTACACATATATAATGCTCAGCTCTCACACACACACATACACAGATGCACATACATATGTAAAAAGGAAGTAAAATGGAAATTACGGTCACACTAAATGTAGTGTTCATTTTTCTCTATTTTTGTACAATAATTTTAAGTAATTGCAACATATAAATCATAACGGTACCAATTTTTATGAATATATATCTCAAATTATGAGATACAGTTAGAAAGTAATTTATTTGATCACAACACAACTGTGGCACATACTTTGATAACATATATCATCTCTAATTTGTCTCACTCTTGCATATATTTGTGTAATTAGCTTATTTGCCAGAGTTTTTCTAGTCAGCATGCATTTATTGCCATTGTGTAAACATCCTTTGCTTCTCCCTGAAATCACTGGCCTCACGCCCACCAGATGGCAGGTTATGCTATCTTCCCTAGCCGGGTATCAGAGAAAAATTGGATAGAGTTTATGGCCCTTGAATTTAAATACATGGCATAGTAACAGGAGTTGGCAACTTTGTGGCATTATACATATTGTAGGTTATGATGTACACCACCAGAAGGCACAGAATTCTAGTATTTTTTTCCATCTGTGGTTCAGATATGAAAATATTCAGCATTACCAACCACATTTTAAAACTCTATTAAAAAAAAAAAAGGAAAAGAAAGAATGAGAACACACCCACAAACCTGGAGTTTAGAGATTTAGGATTCCTAAACCCTAATTTATTTGAATCAAATTTATCATTTTATGGTATAAAACAGTATGTATAAAAATGTTAGCTTTGCGGAGGAATGTTTAGTTTTTCAAATTTAGATACTGGCTCAATTAGTAGTACTGATGGTTATAGATGCTGATTAAAGACTCCTAGTGCTTTGCAGAGGACCTGAGTGAACTTCCCAGTACCCATGCAGGATGTATCAGAATCACCCATAGTTTCAGTGCCACGATATCCATGGCTTCCTTTCGTCCTTTTCTGAGCCGTGCACTCACTGGCGGTCCTTTCTCCTCCTCTTCCCAGAATGTATATAGTTAAAGATAAATAAATATTATAGGCTGTATAAATACATAATGCTGTCCTCATTTTGCTTCTATTATACATGCTGATAACTAATGATTGTGATTAATAAATATAAATGAATTTAAATATAGAGAGAATTCTTAAGGTACTTGATGTTATTTGTAACTGAGATTTTTCACTGTGCTATTCTTTGTCACTCTTAATCCAAAAGTTGTTTCTCAAACAACATACATCCATTTATTTTACTAATGCAGTTACTTTACTGATTTTATTCTAGAATTGCCACATTGTAGGCAAACAGTGTGCACAGAGAAGTTTCAAGTAAAAGTCCCAGGCCACAATGGAAGAAAGGAGTTAAGGTGGCTTGAACTGAGTATCAAGACACCCTGATCTTGCCATTCTTCTATTATGAATAACGAATGACTTTAAACTAAGAAGCAAATCTATTTGTTTCTAATGGATAAAAATAAGGACTAGAAATGGCATAGACTAATATAGGATTGCCATTTTCAAGGTTGAGAAGCAGGAAGGGTTGTTTGTTGTAGGTCTTTGTTTTCAATAAATACTTATGGATAACACAATCACAGTTGTCACTCATGATATCTAGATATGGCTAATTAGGATTGTCATGCATTTTAAAGTATGTAGCAACGTTCCCTTTTTTGAAAAGATTTAGAATTTTTTCTGATATGTTTATAGTGACTAAATGTTTACTCAATAACTATGTGCATAAATTGTTCTCAAGCTGGCAAGAACTTTAGTTTTAAGATTATATGTAAAATCAAATGGGAAAAAAACAAGAGAGAAATCATATTTTATTTAAAATAGTATGGTATGTAGAATATATTATATCTAGTAGCACCTATGATTTTTAAAAATAGAATTTTAAGAACTGATACTATCAGTTATGTGATAATCAAATAACAACCATTTTCTTTCATTTCTCTCTGAAATTCAGTAATTTAGAAAGAATATTGAGATTGTCAAAAAAGTATTGTTAATCACAGAGAATCACTGCTTCTAAGATTTAGATTAATCCTTCTGAACTTAATTTTAGTTACCTCCATGAATTTACATATAATATTGTGTGAAAGGAAATGCCCTCTAGATCTCTGAATTATTATTTATGCATAAAAATATTTCTACTATTAATAATATAATTTCATGTAAGAGTTAATATCACATAAATTTGATATACCTTCTTGCCATGTCATTGAATAAAGATGGAGATGGACCTTTTTCCTCCTTCAAAGAAGGGACACTGTGTAGCTAACATAACAGCTAACTTAAGCAGGATATGGTCACATTAGAAGTAAAAGTAGGGGCTTGAAGGAATGACTCTGTCTGAAAGCATTGGTTTCTCTCCCAAAGGACTCGGTTTTGATACCCAGTATCCACATGGCTACTTAGAATGTTCTGTAACTCAAAACCTAGGAATCAGATGCCCTCTCTTGGATTTCATAGGGTACTGCATATACAGAGTGCACAGATTTACATTCATGTAATGTACCCAAACTCAAAAACATCATAGAGATTTAAAAAAATTAAATTTCCATGTTACTAATCAACAATCTTCTTCATAGAATGCTTGATATAAAAGATTATCTCAATCAAATTTTTTCAGTATTTTACAGAAGATTTTGTCTTCATATACTTCAAAGCACGTTTGACTTATAGTTACTATCTTTCAAATAAAAAACTTGTATATGTTTATAAATCTATTCTATTTTGAAAATATTGTAATTATCTCAGTCTAGCAAATAATTCAGTTATCGAATTATTTCTCTAACTACTTAAATGAAATCATATTTTATCTATTTATTCATAAGTTTGGGGGGTTATAATGATTAACATGTGTTTGCAAAAGTGTGGGGCCCTTTAGCTCATGTGGATAGAGCAATGATAACTGTTAATATTAGATTTCTTTATTTAGTATTATCTACCTTAAGTTTTGAGACAAGGTTTTAACGGAACCTGGGGTTTTCTGTTTCAGAAAGATGAGTTACCGGTGAGTTCTGGGAGTTGAGTATCTTGTCACAGGTCTCACCAGAGCTGAAGTTACAGGCTTCATTTCCAACACATGCTTTTATGTGCCTGGAATCTAAACTCTGGTCCCCACACTTAAGAAGCAAGTACTTTACCCACTGTGTTATCTTCCCTGTCCCTGAAATAGCAATATTATTAAAATTAGATTATGTTAAAGCAGTCTTAACAATATGCTGTTCCATAAAGATCTGTCACTAAGAAGTTATTTTTGTTTAGTCAATTATCTTCCCAACTTTTTAATTTGACATTATTCTTTGTACTACTTAAATGTTTAATGTGTCTATCGTGCTTAGATGACAGCAATAATTTTTAATAATTTTAGTTGATTTAATTCATGCTATTAACCCTAGCCTTTTGCTATTTAAGACACCTAGCTTACTTTTTCTTGTAGAGAGAACTTCTGCCATGCTGAGTCCATTTATCTAAATTAAATTTAATTCACGTCTAATATTCTTGTCTCTAAAAGTTCTTATTACTTTATTGTACTCAGATTTCTCCTGTTTGGAGAAATTGCAGATTTAATCTTGTAAATTTAAAATTGAAATAGGTACCAAGGCACCAGTCTTATTTCAGACAGATCTTTTGAGAAATTTAATATAGAATTTATAACTATTAATCTATCAGAAACATTGTGGTTCAGTGAACAAAGAAGAAAATTGAAGGTATATGAAGTATGATCTATATTATTATTCCTCAAGAACTTGGTGAGAAATAGAAGAGAATTTTCTTAAATATTTTATGATACTTTTGTTCTAAGATATTTATAGCAACATTTTGTAAATTAATAGAGTTGAGTTGGGTTCACTCACAAAGCAGTGAATTTATTCCACTAAACTGGTTTATTCTACCTCATACTATTAAATATTTTCTAACTTAGAAATTATCTTTTTGAGGGACAACAGAAGACATATCAAGGCCGCAGTTTAAAAATAAAACCAAGATTTAATTTTTTAAAACTAAAAAAGATATATTTACATAATTTCCTAATTACATACACATCATTATAATAAAATATTTAAAAAATATTCACTATAATAAGTTTGGTGGAAATGGGAATGGGGTTGGAAGAAATATTAATTTAAAAATAAGTATAAAAAAATAAGTATGAATAAAGATGATACATGGAAGCCTACTATTTTGTTAGCTAATTAAAACTTAAGTTAAAAACAATTAGCATAGATATACTTTACAAGAGTGGATAGCGTCAGTCCTTCGATTTGTGCATTATTGATGCCAGGTATGGGATAACAGCCTAAAAATTATTCATCAGAACAACTATCTCCAGTGGCTTAAAATAGAACAAAATAAAATAAATAGGAGATTGCCTTTACTCTTGTTTGCCTATAAAAACAATATAACAAGATCCTATTTGTAAAAATACCATATGCTGTGTTTATAAGACTTAAAGGAATCAAGCTGGAATTGAATAGGAAGCTTACCTTACACTGGCTAGTTTTCATGGTGCTGGAAGATACTATGTATGCAATAGAGAGAGTATTGCCCAGTTTTGGATCTTTAATACACTATACCAAACTGCCAGGTGAGATGAGCCCACTGGAAAAATTGTGATATATTTGCTATGGGGATAATAAACTGTTTACTGATTAAAGACATGTCTGCTTAACGAGGGGATTCAAGCCTGGTTCTGTGGATTTGTTCAAAGCCAGTGGTTTGGGAGCACATAGACCATAGAGGTGAAGCTATTCATTTTGTTTAGCTAAGTGAACATTGTGTCAAACTGTCTCCAAAATATTTATATTATTATTCATTGATGAATGCTTTTCTCTTCCTTAATCACAGGAAACTCTTTCTATAGCCAATGGCAGTTAATCCAAGATTCAAATTTACTCAAGATGTTAAAAATATGACTGTTTGTTGTTCACTAATATAAGGTTTAGCAAATATGACAAAAGAGGAAAAGGAAAGAATACAAGAGACAAGCAATAGGGAAGAGGGAGGACTGTAAAATATTATTTTCTGTATGGAAAATATGTTGAATTCATAAACTCACCGCAACTGTGATTATCAACACAGGCCTGGAAAAAGACTGCATCTGTAACCTTCCAGTCACGAATGTAGGAGGGGTTCATGGGACTCTGGGGTAGTTTTTGGTAGCTGATGACTACTAGAGAGGAGCAGCCATTGTTTTCAAAGATAAATTACCCATGCTCCAGGGCATAGTTCTACAACTATAATTTATCTCTGAAAACAGTGGCTGTTCCTCTCTAGGCAACCCTGGTTTAACCTTGGGCATCATAACATAGAAGCCAATATTTCACATATACATAAATAGCCAATGTCAAATAATATGTTATATACTGTGCAATATTATACTTCATATAATATTCATTAATCCTATAAATGTATATATAAATGAAGTTATGCAATAGCATGATAACAATGCCCCCGGTGGACACAATTACTAAGACGTAAGGTGCCTTGCCCTCTTATATTAATTGAGTTAAACAGTGGCAGCGGGACCTATGAATTGCCCAACTTCAGGCTGTTGACCATATTTACAATACCACATATGCACTGGCTCCTTTAATTTATATTCTTTCCATTTCCAAATAAAATTGTCTTTGCTTTTGTACTATAGAACATCAATTTCTTAAGGAATTAAATTACTTCATAAGTTGAAAAGGGATACAAAATTTACACGTCTGACAGAATGATGGCCAGATGACAAAAAGAAATCATAGAGTTAAGTTCATTCTCTTAATATGGGTTTGCACAGTTTCTATGAAAAATGTAAATCAGTAAGATCACAAAGAGCTTAAATTGTATTTTACAAAAGAGTGTGTTAACACAATTTTGAATAACAATTTGCAGTTTCATAAGATTAAACCTGTTAGACCTACCATCATCTGAGAAAAAGATCTTTGGAGAGAAATTATTGATTTCATCAGAATGAATAATAGCTCTCATTCTTTCAGCAAATCTAAGCTTAATATATTTGGCAAATAGATCAATATATTTCATTTTTCCTTGTTTTCATTCCTTAACACTTGGTGTTCTTTCATTTGTGATTTGAATAACATGCTGCAATCCTTTTTTACATCAAGGAAAATAGATATGGGTAATAAAAATCCAAACTTAAATAACTGTAAAGAACAATGCCAAATCATTGTGTGATCAAAGAATGTGTTCTCTCTCCTAAGAACACTGACAAGTTACTCAATAAGACAGATTATAGCAACAGACAAATGATTTCAAACTATGCATTGTGTAATTTGGACAGACTATAATCACAAATAGCAGATTCGTTGTATTATAGAAAGATAAAATATATTTTATGACTATTTAGCAAGAAATAACCCTTATTCATTTATTTATCTCTCCAGAGGAATAGTGTAATAGTCATTCATTCTGTCATCAGAATTTACAAAGTATATACTATGTACCTGTGACTTTCTTAGGTATGTGGTCCCAGGAGAAGTCTATTAAAAGAAAATAAGTTTCATCAATCTTTGAGACTAAAATAAAAACAAATATGTAATCCAATATTTTTAAATCATGAGATATTTTAAAATCAGAAAAAATTATTGTGAAAGAAATGACCTTTGACACTGGATGTTGAATAGCCAAAAGGGAATAAGAGGTTGTATGCAGTAGTAGAAACTTTACAGCTAACACAGAAAATCATGAAACTATATCTCTAGTTTCTGAGACCCCTTAGGAATTTAGAGTTTTTGGTCTTTAAGGATCATTGAGATAAGGTCTTTAACTGACAAATGATCATTTCCTCTGGTCCATAACTTACAATGCATAGGCAGCCTCTGTCAATAAGACCCTCTTTCAAGATAGGTAATAAAACGATTGACTCTTTCTTTGTAATCACAGAACAGCCTGCTAGTTAAAGGAACTGGATGACAAAGTACCTTGCTTGCTTACACTGTGTTAATCTATAAAAAGTTAGTTAGATGTTACTATATGTGGGTTCTTGTGATGACTTTGTTTTAATCATGTAGTGAAATGAAAAACTTGTTTTTTACTTAAATTTATTATAATTATTCACTTCAAAATTAGAATGTTAATATATTATAATTTTATATTTCTTGAAAAAACTTGTGGTGGTATATAAGTTGTAAGGGGAAAAAAGTAAGTTAGAAGAAAACATCAAGAAAGTGAAAAGAAAAACATCAAGAATGAAAGAAGGAAAACCAGGATGGATGTAGGAAAAATAAATGAGAATACAAAAGAAGAATAAAGAAACAATGTGAAGGAAACCAGAAGAGAGTGAGTGAATCCCTTTTCTTACCCCTGCAGATAGGAGAAAACTCTTTTATCTGAATGACCTATCTGAATGAATTTACTACAATAACCCTGTGGATTCTATTCAAGCCCTGCACTGCTGGAGGCTGGTTCTTAAGTAGTGGCTACAACAGAATGCCAAGATGAGAAATATAAACAAATTTTATAAAGATATACAACATAAACATAGTATTATGTTTTTTAATTATATCTACAGAGCTTTGGTCAGAGGATATATTCTTGGGCACTCTGCAAACTAAGAGTTAATACTACACTTCTTGGGACATGACAATCTTTCCGGGCTTGAGATTTTGTTTGGGGCATCTTTTTAGACATACAAGCTACTAGATTACTAGCATCTTTGTAGACATACAAGCAACTAGAATACTAGCATCTTTGTAGACACACAAACTACTAGACTGAGAACAGGCTGAGACAGACCTCTAGATTCTTAGAAATTGGGTTAAGTCAGTGAGTACTAACGATCATTCTACAAATGAAAGGAGCAGATGTCAGGGCAGTCTCCATCAACAATCATCCCAATGCATTTCTTCACAGAAATAGAAAACAATTGACAAATGACAATAATAACAATGACAGAACGTCTTGATTTTGCATAGAAATATAAAAGCCCAAGATAAGCAAAGCAATACTAAAGGAAAAGAAAAACTATACTACAGTTGTAGATCCCAAATTTCAAGTTTTATTGCAGAAGTATAATAAAATCTGCACAGAACTGGCACAAAAACATCATTCATTAGTGAAATAAAATTGAAAAGCCACGTTGCTACATTCATTTTATTTTTGGCAGAAAGGTCAAATATGTCTGTAAGTTCTATTTGTTCAAGACACTCTTTATACAAGTGCTTGCATACCCCTAAGACATCAGTCAAACTTTGGTCATAATTATTTTCTGTGGCCTAGTCTTGACTGCATATTCCTTTCTGGCTACTAGGAAAATAAGCACAGAATAGAGAGGCAAACTGTCTATTCACCTCCTGAGAACTACACTTGAGACGAAACACTAGGTTCTCCATCACTAGACCTGGCCACTCTACTCAACTGAGAGTAGGCAAATGGAAATTCATTCTGCAACGAATGTGGTTGAATGTAGAAGACAAAGATAAGTGATATTTGAAATGCAACAATAACAATTTTGTAAGTTACATGGGATAAGAACAAAGTTGAGAGCTGAGGTTTGTAGAGCAACCATGGGCAGATTTCGACTGGCTGATTTTTATTATGTGACTTGTCATGCTCATTCGGTTTGGTGTCCAGAACATCACTGTTGCCAAGAGTACAGGTGTGATTTTACATTAGGATGTTAACGACCAATTTTGTGATTCTGGATTTTAAATAAACTAAGGGAATTTTAGGGAAAAAAATGCTGTAGGGAGAGACAGAAGGAGTTGGATAAAGATTAGTTCCTGGTTTGAACTTTGAAAAAATTTCCCTGAAAGCAATGCTTTTTGTTGGTTTGTTTTTAAATAACTAAGTGAAGAAATAATACTAGGAATTGCTTACAGTATAGTATTGGGCAAAGATTCCCATGTTTTGGAGAGTTTTGGCGGGGACAGAAAAATGAATCTAATGGATATATACTTCATCAGTTTTGTTGCATTTTGTGTTTCCAATCAGCCCAGGAAGCATATGTGTATAAGTTGAAATATAAAGAATGCAAATTTATTCTTAGGAAAATAATATATTGTAAATGTAAGCCTTGCAAAACTGTCCGGCTGAGTTCTACGGGAGCAGGGCCCATTCATTTAGTTAGAATTCAGTCATTTGACAAATAAAATCATGCTGTATTTTGCCAAAACTATGTTAAAGTAGTGTACAGTTCATAACTTTATTCAGTTTTTATTTATTGTTTGACAATATAGCACATTTCCCCAAATCCCTCTCAAAGGTCCCAATGAGTTACTGGGTTTCTGTCAAGCTGTAAGTCTAACAAAAGGCACATAATATATATTATTCCATGTTTCTATAAAATTTCACACTGTGCCACATATTCTAAAGTTTGAGCCCTGTTTCTTATTCATCTTTATTTTTCAAATGTACTTTATAATAACAACAAATATGTTATTCTTCTGCTGTATGAATTATGACCTTTCAAAGGAGCTTAACCAAGAAATAGTATTATTATGACACAAGAGAAGTACAGAATAAACCTTAGGCTACTTTTCTTCCTTTGTCTAGGAAGAAGTTTGCAAAACATGCAGACACATTGTTAATAAGATCATACCAAAAAAAGAAAGATGATCACCGTTTTTAGTTCCAGTCAATATATATAATCCCATTAAATTAGAACGTTATAAAAGATATGTAATATATAGATGAAATAAAGAATCTTTGGTTCACATATGATGTGAAATAACAATGGTTTTATCTATAGTTCAGCTATTAGCTCTTAATGTTACAGAATATTTATAATAAACAATGCAATGAATGTGTAAATGCATTACAAATTTAAAATCTTATTTTAAGATTTTAAAAATTAAGCTAAAAAATCCAGAGCTAGCAGACTGCATCTAATCAAGAAAATACATGTCAGTTTTGAAATAATATTATGCTACTGCTTGCTTTCTGGATTATATTTTAGAATGCTAATTATAGCATAAAGTGAAATTTCTAGAAATTTTAAGCTTTCCAATTAGTTATTAAGTGTTTCTTAATATTAAATATTTCTAAATATTCTGAACCATAAGCAATCAAAATACTCTAAAATAATAAGCAAACCAAAACAGTTACACCTAAGTTGTAAGTCTTATATAAAATGTACTGCTGTTTTATATCAGTCTAAAAAAGAGTATTACAAGAAATTTTCATTTATGCACTTGGATCTTATAAAGTGTTGTTAATGTTGAGAGATACGTTATATTAAATGTCCTGTCATCTCTTAATATCCTGACAAAACGGAGGAGGGAGAATTGCCTATCGACCCTTTAATTATCTACAATGGGAATGTAAATATTCAGACTTTGATGAGGTCTTTGCATTTTGACTTTAAGTAGCACATTTGCAATTCATGAATCCACTTCTAATGCTTTGTAATACCTAGGCAGTGGTGAAACATTAAGGAATAATGACTTCAAAGTTGGAAGACCCACAAAATAAATACACCTTAAGGTCATTTTTACAATTTGAAAACACATTATGTGAGCGTTCTTCATTGGCTTCAGCATTACAAAGCATTACTAATTAAAAGGAACATTATTTCCAAAGTGGAGTGCAGGAGTAGAGTTTAGATAGACTAGCAAAGCTTAACAGAATTGGTATACGGTTCAAAAAAGAAATATAGCAAGTGCATTTTACTAGACTAAGATCCAAAACCCACAGATGAATTGCTGAGAAAACCCAGCATGTGCAACGAAGTTGTTTATTCGTCATAATCAACACGGGTAACTTTGTAATCACAAATCTTTCTAGGCTCAACCAACACACACCCATAATGCTATTGAAAAGCACCTTTGCTTTATAAGTTGTTCTTTTAGCAATAAACTCACAAAGGATAAATTCTATTCCCTTTAGGACTGCTATAAAGCAATTTTTCTTTCCTTCAGTAAATTGTATAGTGATGTGAATATATCATTGATTTAAAAGCATATTAGAAACAGAACAATAAGCCATGTCATGCTCTTCACTAAAAAATTTCAGATGAATAAATTTAATATTATTAACATTAATCTTCATTGTCCAAAAAATGTTGGTGTTTACTCTGTAAAATGAATATTGTGAAATTCTGAATTCACAAACCACTTAGTTTAAAACTACTCTGGAATATGACAGTTTATTCTTGTAAATTATACATCCTTACAGGTTACAATATTCTAAATTAGTAAAAAAAAATGCTCGGGAACTGATTATATACAATAGATTAGAATTGCTGTTTCAAAATATCAAATAACAGCTATAGAATTGACATGATTAACTTGCAACATAATTAATCTAAATCAATGTTATATATTATGATATTATATTTAATTGAGTTTTTTGATATTTGTCTTCCACGTTATCATGAGACCTCTCTCATATATATAATATATTTTGTTAAAACCTTAGATATTTGGTGCTTTAAGTAAAATAGCTTTTTTGAAACCTTATTAGTAAAGGTAATTTTTTTATTTTTATTGGTACAATATATTTGTGGCTAAAATGATGTCTTCAAGATACTGTATGTATTGAGTAAGTCCACAGTAAATTGGTGCCATTGACATTTCGCAGCCTGCGGCAGCTAGGTTTTTTTAGTCCTGTGCATTTCATACTGATGCAGAAATGGATACTAAAGGAATAGACACCTAGTTTTAGTTGGTGGGGCTTTTACTCACTCATCTCTCCAAGTGGAAGGGCTTGCTAATAAGAGACATCATTGGGTTCAATGCACTAGGACACTGCTTAGATTTAGAAGATGCTACCAAACAGAGAAACATTTTATTCCATAATCAATGACTTTTATCTAGCTAGGCACTCTGCTATCCGTGAATCAGACCAACTGCTTCTGTACAGCCAAACGAAACTAAATGTTCAGAAAATACATTGCCGTGCAGGCAACAAACTACATTGCTGCTTCAACATTCTGAATTATGCAACCCAACAATCAAGTCATTAATAATGCCCTGTGGGTTCATAATAGGACAAAATATGCTCTTTATTCCACACAAAAAGCTAATGGAGAACACAGTAGTAAGTTCTTGAATAAATTAGAACTCGCTTTACTGAATACTTTATAATAACAGAGTTTAAGACTGGGTAACTTGTTCATAAAGACATCAAAACAATCAACTCGAGTATTGCTAACCCAGAGGAATACTTGTCCTTGGATAACACTGGATAGTTTCAGATATTTCAGGTTATGTACCCCCCCAAAAACAGATTGCTTCTGTAATTGAAAAGCTCATTGCTTTAAAACAGATAACGTCAAGTAGCTTGATTTTGAGCAGGTTTTGCTCCGGAAGCAATCACTGCTGTGGCTTCATGACTGCAACATTCCTGTCCTGTCCAGAAGACACTGTTCTGACCAGGACTACCCAGTCTCTGGCTCTTACAATAATTTCTGGTTCAGGCTCTATGAAAGTCGGCATCCTTGGAAATGAGTGTAAAGATAGATGTTCTATTTGTGGATAAGCACTTCCCGCCCCCCACAACACACATCCTCTGCATTTGATCAATTATGAGTACTACATCAGCCAGCATCCTTTGCACAAAAACATTTTTTTAATAATGTCAGAGATACTACGTTTACTGCTGAAGCTTTTGAACATCCCAAGATCATCAGCCTGGGCCAGGTTTATATACCAGGCATGTGTTCCCTCCTGTAAAGTAGGTTTACAAAAATAATAAAGTATTTGCTTACATACAAGTTACTACACACACACACACACACACACACACACAGAGAGAGAGAGAGAGAGAGAGAGAGAGAGAGTCATTTCAGGCACTGCTACAATTTGCATAGCTGGGCAGGATTGTTGATAACATTTTTCCCCTACAACAGCTTGCATATATATCACTTCCTGTATTATAATAATGCGTTATCAGGGAAGAAACTTCTTGTTCAGCACTAGTTTGATTTTTCAATGTGAAAATAAACCATTAAATTATGGTGGACAATCAAAAGCAGTGTCAGTAATCTGTACAGTTTTAGGGGTCCTTGTGATACTTCTGACCCACAATTTGAAGAAAGATATCTCAAATGTGGTTCTGTGATTTTATTTGAAAAAATATAAATTCTTTGCAACTATAATCTTTTATGTAAACTTAAACTAATAAACTCATCTTTATTACTATAAATATTATAATATATAGTCAATATGATATTATATCTAATATAATTATATAATGCATACTGATATTTTATACACAATATATTAATATACTCACAACACTATAATATAAATACCAATGCACTAAAATTTATAATAGATTATCATAGCAATGTATATATCTTATATGTATAATTATATATTATATATATCATAGTATTATATAAGGTAATATACACATATAACATAAAATATTTTATATCATATGATAATAAAATTATAAACTATATCATTATATATTATACAATATTGTATCAAATATATAGACATGTATACCAGATATAAAGGATTACATAATGGTGTCTTATAAAATAGGTTTTCACATGACATTTAAAAATACTAGAATGTTACCTTTCCACCCCAATATTCCTGTGTCCATCCATATTCATTCTGCCCACACTTAAATCTCTATCTACATTATTCTCCACCTTCTTCTCTGTGTTCATGGTATTCTGTTTAACCTCTTCTTCCTCCCATTAATTTTCTCGTTCTAAGTTGTTGGATTCTACAGGTACTCTAATTTCAATCTATACATGTAAAAATTTGAAACAAGCATACACATATGAGTTAAAAAGTGTGACCTTTGTCTTTCTGAGTCTGAACTACATCACTTAGTGCCAATACTTCTGCCTCCATGCATCTACCTGGAAATTTCACATTTTTTTTATTTTTGAATAACATTTGAGTGGGAAGAGGTTCATGAAGTTCACCCTTAAGTGAGGAATTACAGAAAATTGACGGTTTCTTGTGGATGGAAAGGTAATTTTCTTCAAGGGTGTGGTAGGCCAACCACATTCCAGGGAATGGTGACATACCAGGAGTTTATGGACAGAAGAAATTAGAATTTTGGATACTCTTATTATTTTAATGCCAGGTTTTGACAACTCCCCATGGGAGGCCTTACCATTTGGAAGAAGTGGATGAGGGGAGAGGTCGGGTGGGAGGGTGAAGGTTGGGGGACATGTGGAGGGGTGAATGGGAGAACTGCGGTTGGATGGAAAATGAATTAATAAATGAAGAAAAATAAGAAAAAAGTGGGTCTCTTGTTTTCTGGATTAATAAATGCAATTTTCTTTATCTTTTATCACTAACAGAGACACATCATTAAAACCTGGGTGATGGTGGCACATACCTTTAATCGGAGAGGTAGAAGCAAGAGGATCTTAATGAGTTCTAGGCCAGCCTTGTGCATAGAGTGAGTTCCAGAACAGACAGGACAACACAGAAAAACTCTCTCTCTGGAAAAACAAACAAACAAACAACAAAAAAACAAGAAACAAGCAAAAAGAAATAGGTCATTATAAATGGCAAAAATCCATGACAATACTGACACCAAATGATCAATCCCATTGTATCAATGTATTTATAATTGAATGAATTTACATAACAACAATGAATGATAACAGAAGTAACAATTGTGAAAGCAAGAAAGAGTATATTAGAGGGAATAAAGATAAGAAGGAAATGATGGATTTACATCAATCTCAAAATAAAAGAAATAATTGACAATTTGCCTTCCTCCATTAATTTTTTTAAGTTATTGTCGTAATTGTTTTTTAGAGAGTACAACCCAGACCAATCAACTCTTCTTCAGAGGCACTGACAAAGGAAAAGGGGGGCTTTAGCTCTGTTTCCTTTTGCAGGAAGGGTCTTGGCAAGGTCTCTTTGGAAGTGGAGCCAGTGCCACTGGTGGTTCGATACTGCTGCTTCTAAGGACCTGACACTGCTCCCAGGCCTGTGCTTACTAGCTAAAGGTAGTTGTATCTGGGGTATCCTATGCTTTCTTTGTCAACATTTTCTGATTTTCCTCTCAGTTAACCTTGAGAGTTCTTCCCGCTGAAAATTGTACATATGATGCTGTATTTCTTATTAAACTTGCTTGCTATAAATCATCAGATTATTCAATAATCCCTTGTCCCTGGTAATCCTTTTTTTTTATTTCTCATCTCTTTTTTTCAGTACATATCTTTCCACTCAATTCTTTGCCATTTGGGACCCTTATTCCTGCTGGATCAGGTCAGTTTTAAAATGCTGTAAGAAACTTAAAAAGATATAAAATATATCTTGAAACTATATTTCAAAATTAGATTATTGATTTTCTAGCATGTCTATGAGTTTTATCATAATTTTCAATACATTTAAAAATTAATATATGATATATAACTCCTTTCTTGTTGGACTGAAGAGTCCCTATCTAAAGGGAGTATAATATGATACAGAATCAATAAAAATTAATAAAATACATCAGTGATCTTGTAACACTAGATAAAAAGCTCAACCAAGCAGTAGGTAATATTACAAATTTATTCCGAGTGATAAAATTCTCCTGGAAGAAGTAAAATTCAAAATCTCTTGGAGTTAGTTGACAATTGCAAAGACAAATTGTGGATGAGAAGATATTTTCAACACGTAGTGATGCTTACAAATGAATTGATTTTTTAGAAAACTTAAGATATTCTAACATTGATTCAGGATTTACAGTCAGTATGATAGAAACCCTGTGTGTGTTTGTGCATGTGCTTTTTATGTCTATATCTGTATGGGTGTTCATTGTGTCTGTGTGGGCATTAAATACTTGACCTTCATGCATCTGTACCATAGATTCAAATTTTATTTATTAGTTTATTAGGTTATGGTTTTTAGGCTCAGTTTAGGACACCCATATGGCAATGTAATAGCAATAAATAGCCTTTTTAAATTTCACAAACAAAATATGCCATACAAAATTAGTATATGTTAAAGATTATTTGACCATTTTGTAACTTTACATTGCCCACTTGACATAATTATTAATCCAACAGTATTTTTGATATAACTTCTTTACATTGTCTCTGCAAACTTTCTTCCTCATGCTCCCAACGGAGCCATCATGCCTAATACTAATAAAACATTTATTCTGTCTAAAGTAAGAACCTCACAAATCAAAGATGGAAGAGACAGCCGGGCGGTGGTGGTGCACACCTTTACCTTTAATCCCAGCACTCGGGAGGCAGATCTCTGTGAGTTCGAGACCAGCCTGGTCTACAAGAGCTAGTTCCAGGACAGGCTTCAAAGCCACAGAGAAACCCTGTCTCGAAAAACCAAAAAAAAAAAAGGAAGAGACACTGCACTAAAATAAAATTAAGTTACAAAAATGTCTAATCTTCTTTAAATAGAAAATGAATTCATCTATCTTGAGAATAAAGAGCACTTGCTGATATAATTAAAAGGAAATATCGTGAACACACGAAGCATCCAGAATATTAAAATTTCCAGTGTTTTAGCCTAGACTTCTAAGCTTGTCAAACTGTTTCAAACAAATTTTAATTTAAAGATTATCTATTCTAAGGTATTTAGTCATTGCCATACAAATGCACTTGCTGCTTGACATGAAGGAACAATTTCTTGGTGACTACAATATTTTCTGTAACTGCAATTTGCATAATATTTCACAGATCTATTCAGTGGTGGTGGTGCACACCTTTAATCTCAGCACTTATGTGGCAGAGCCAGGAGTATCTCTATGAGTTCAGTTCAGCCTGCTCTATAAAAAGAATTCCAGGACAGGCTCCCAAAGCTACAGAGAAACTCTGTATCAAAAAATAAACAAACAAAGCAACAAAAACTTCACAAATTCATGTAATATAAAACACTATTATTTTAATAAGAAGCAATAGATTCATTATTTGCAATAGTTTTTGTACTAATAAGGTAAATGCTTCCCCGAAGTCTCATTCTTCTTTCAAAGCTGACGTTAGGTAATACTTTCATTACCTAACAAGAAGATTACTGAAATAAATAATTAAATATTCATTTATATCATTTAAAATGTCTGAAAAAGAAGCATAACATCAAAATAAGGAGGGCTTGGGATTCATACTGGGAATCAAGTTTCTTTAGTCTATATTTAATCAATCACATTAATTATAAATTCCTTTATGGATCTGGCAGTAAGAAATGCAGTACTTCCTTTTACTGAGGTTGATGAGAATTATTTTTCTTGTGTCAGAGCTGAAATTACAACTATTTTAGCAATGAAAACATTCCTTTAAAAAATAATCCCATTTTTTAAAATAATGAACATTCCATTTCTAGAATATGAATCATTAATCTTTTGTGTCAGATTTTATATTTTTCTATGTGTTCAACATAGTCATATGAAATCCTACTTTTGTCTTCGTAAACATCTCTTACATCAGAAGAGACTGCATTCATTGCTAGAGGAAGAATACTTTTGTAATTTTCACTTTTAGGAATTAGATTAGTATATAAGAAAATGTTGAAACTTCTTTCAAATTTAAATTAATAACACACGCCTTTAAATTTAACTCTCATAAAACAATGATGATAGTAAATAGGAAGAATTTATTAGATTCTATTTTTAAACAAAACAATTTATAGTATGAAGACAACTTTTGATGTCCTAAGTGATTCTGTATATTTGAAATCCCTGTAGAAGTTTTGATAAAAGAAGCCTGCTTGAGCTGTTTGATATTTCATTTGATTATATTTACATGATTGTTAAAATACAAATAAAAGACGGAAAGGATGGACATGCCAGAGCCAGTTTTTATGAACTCATAGAAGAAGCTGCCTTTGGATATTCAGGAAACTTTTAGTAATTTTCAACTTTTGTTTTCAGAGGTAGGTTCATTTTATGTAGGCTGAGTTGTCCTCAATATAGGTCTATTCTGCTTCTGACTCCATTGTTCAGACTACAGGTATACACCATATAAAATGCATGGATTTTAAGTTTTAAGTTAAGATGCTTTTCAAGAAAATGTATGCCAAGTATATGAAGCAAAAGTGAAAATCTTCCTTGAAAAATATAAACTAAATGTTCTCAAAGTGCTTTACTAATTTTAACTAGTAGACACACTACAGACAATAGGCCTTATCTAGAATACATACACTGCATAATCATCTGCACATATCTCCTATCTTAATGATGTCTCTTGTCTTGAAAGAAAATCTAATGACAATTAATCTAGAGCAAAGTTAAAATATTGCCACAAAGCTTTTATTAAGAGTGGTGCTGATGTTTAGACAAAATTAGTGAACTTTGCTTCTTAACTCCTGATGTCACTTCCTTCCTCTTCTTGTACTATCATATAATAATCCTCCATTGTTGGAGATGGGAACACACTTCATCATTGATTTTTGATGTTATTAAATTCAATGTCATTAGGCCTAATAAAATTTAATTGGAAACTTTCTGATTTTGCATGCCTGTAGATGTCAATACATACAATGTTGTTGAAGATATGAAGCCAAGCAGTTGGATAACTGCCCCATGAACCTCAAGGTATATTTTATCAGTCTGAACCTATCTATACTCTCTGTCATTAGTCTTTAAGACACATGTCTGCATTATAGATGCCCATTCTTTTTCTTAGATTCGAGCACAAATACTAGATTTTTATATTTCTTCAAAAACAAGTTTGAAGATTCGATATTTGTTCAAGTGCGACTACAGTTGCTTAACACTGAATGTTCATCAATGTGACCATCAAACAGACACTAGACAAACATTGCATTCCTTGCATGGCACTGTGAAGCTTACCAGTTTAATGGACTTAAAGGACTCAAAGAATGTGCTTGGCAGGCAGTGGTCACACACACCTTTAAATCCAGTACCATCTCTGCTAGGATCTGGCTGGATTAATCTAGTGCTAGCTATGTAGGTAACCAAAGTTGTGAATTTATGATTTACCTAGCTGCATCCTATCTAGAAGATAGCACCTACAGTACTCTACCCCAACTGCGTTTTTTTTTTTTTTTTTTTTTTTTTTTTTTTTTTTTTTTTAATTTCCATTCTGCACCCTCTTCAACAATGTTTCCTGAGTCTTGGTCTGGGTAGTGGTAGTGGTTAATATAGTTGTCCCATTCATGAATCAGCACTCAGTCTCTTATTTTCAACACTTTGACCATGTATTCACATTTTTTTTTTTTTTTTTTTTTTGCTGCTGCTCTCCATTGTATCATGATGGTAACTCAAATTGGTGACTCAGATTGGTGAAAATATCAGTTTTAGTGTTGGGAGCAGTGAGACCCCAGATCCCGAATTTCTTGTAATCCTCTGATCTGAGTGCCTACAGCTGCTCTGAGCACGAGACCTTGAAGGAGTTCCTGATGGCAGGAGAGTGGTTTCTGGTGGGTTTGGCTGGGGCGTGGCTATCTCTTTATAATCTGCCCCTGAACACAGTAAGGGGGGTATTCTTGGGGAATTCAAGGATGACCCGTGTCTCTGTCTCTCTGTCTGTGTGAGTCTCTGTGTATTTTAACCTCCTACCCCTTGCCCGAAGCTCGGTAACTGGGTAAAAGCACACCGAACGCAGACACGGGGGTGCGGTGTGCGTAGCAGTTTTAGTACTCATGGATTCCAATTAAAGAAGAAGTCAAGATTTTCATAGTCAATGGGATAAATGACACAATCTTAGATTATACTGAATCAACCAGTGGCTAAGCACAAAAGCGAATGAGAGGGACTTGTAAACAGAAGCCTTTATGGCTGTCCTTAATGTGATCTAGATGTGTTTCTATCAACAGACTTGCATATATTTTGATGCCCATTATCTTAATAGTAACATTTGAATAAGTTGATTATTAAAGAGGATAATTATTCTATATTAATTATATATGTGGACTTCTACAATGAGAGCAATTTACAGTTGTTTTATGGAACCTAAGGTATCTTTCTCCTAATAGGACATATGCTATTCTTTTGCAATTTATATTTATTATTTACCCTTTCTGTTATTAAATTCAGTGCTAACATGTTTCTCTAGAAAAGGTAGATTTTATAAAGAAGAAATGAAGTGATGTGAATAGGAGTTGGCAGGAGGAGAAATAGGAAGAATTTATTTAATATGGTACTCATATATGAAATTCTCAAAATGCAAAACATAATGCGAATTTTAGAAAGAACAAATTAAGGAAATAAGTTGAGAAAAATTATTAATTATAATTTTCTATTTTTAATTTAGCTTATTTCCCAGTGATAGTTAAAAAATATAAATGTGTAATGTGCTTAAATATAATGAATAATTTTTTTATAGTATTTAGAGTAAGATTCATGTATTTGATATAAAAATATGTTAGAGAATCTTAATTTTGTGACTATAAATAAATTAACCTAAGCCAGTAATGACACATAAGCAGAAATAGACTGCGCTCATATAGCCTCTTTCTATAATACTCTACTCTTTCAACAGGCATAGGAGAGCATGTTTTCCATTCAGTTGTATCGGTAGACATATTCTAATCTGCAATGTTTCCTTCTCACTGTTTTTTAAAAATTTACCCACTCTATAATTAAATACCTTCTCTTTATTCTTTTCTACATAACAATATTTTGCTAATTGTTACAAGCTAGATTTAATGTATGAGGTGTTACACTGGCATCTGAGAGATTTCTGTAGGAGCATAACATGAACCAGATGAGTAAAGCTAAAACCAAAATGTCTCCAAAAACTAAACAAATAAAAAGTAAACAATGAACTAAATATTTTTGGTGGTCTCAAAATACTGAATGAATTGGTGTGCGTATCTTCAGGATGAAAAGAATCTTGTCCTCTGTGGTATTTAACAATAAGCATAAAATACAGCACTTCAAGTACACATTGGAAAGACACTGGCCTACTTTAAAGTTGAGATAATGATAGAAATTGAATTACACCTTGCGGTAATTCCTGTATTCACATGTTCTTATTTATTGTCAGACTTCCTACCTAAAATCACCTGCGGAGTAAGATATGTAGTCAAGCTGAGTCCTACTACCCTGGCACTAATTCAATCTTTTATCAGGTGACTTCATTTTCTAAACCCTTACATGTTGAAGAATCATAACCATGCATGCACACTTGCACAGACACACAAGCACACACAAGCAGGCCCCCCCCACACATGCACACATCACATAGACAGGTACACATAAATACATACACACATGCACAAGCAAACCAAAATATATAGAGCATTAAATATTAACAAAAGAAAAAAGTTATATTTTCTATATCTTTATAAATTATAAAAAAAACTTTACAGAAACAAAGGCATGAGAATTCCATTACTATGGGCAATTTCCCTTTTTCAGTCTTATTTATTGGTGAGCTCAGTTACACTGGTTAAATGCTATTTACATGTTTATTTGATTTTCTTTCTTTTGTAGTAAAAATAATAACAATTTTAAGCTGGATGCTTGTATATCTTAATGACTGATTGAAAAGCAGTCAAGGACTAACAACATAGGAAAATGATCGCTATACCACCAATGTTATAACAAGACCCTTAAACACTGTAACAAAAAACTAGTGTTTTCTTTTCCTCTGCCACTTTTGTTTTGTGTCATGGGACTTAACTTCTCTCCACAGGAGAGGGTCTTTTAAGTATGTGGTAGTAGGTTTCTTCGTGGTTAAGAAATCTTCTTGACAAGGAAAGAATTCTAAATCTAGTTTGCTTATGGAATATAACGCAAGAGATGAGCCAGAAGCCTTGAAAACAGCAGATGGAAGGAGCAGGCACTGCGCCAGCTCATTATTGCTACCTGCTAGGCCTGGGGGAGTGATCCTGTGATCTCAGACATAGAAGTAAATGGATCCATGCTTTGCTCCGTTGTTCTTTTTAAATTGACCTGGTTTCTAATGTGGCCTCCAGAGGATACATTTTGTGTGACTACATAAGTATGTTTGTTTCTTAACTCTTTCCAGTGTAAAATAGAAACCAGAATAACAGAAAATTTCTACTTATGTGCTGCAATGATTTTGTACCAATGGAGCCTTAATCTCGTGTCTCTGACAATATCTCTTTTAATTCAGTTATATACTCTACTTAAATTTGCTGACCAGCAGCTATGGAACAATGAAAGGACCAGAAAACTGTTATACTGATTGCCTAGGTTCTTTTTTCCACATATGAATTTTGATAAGATGCATTGAGGAAGCGCAGCTGGCTGCTAGCAGACTCTGCCTGAGCAGCCATCCCTCTGTTCTGAAAGTAGCACAGGTTGCTGCTGACAATCTGTAAATAGATGGTAAGGTAATGAGAAACACAACATTTCACTTACTTCTATTGGTTTGTACCCTCTGGGCTGTATCTTGCCATGAATTCCACAGCATAAAAGTGCGATAAACAGCACCATTAAGGTTTCGAGAATTTCACAAATCAACTTAGCTTTCTCTTAATAGTCTAAGCAATATAGATGTTTCAACTATTAAAAAAAGACTGTTCAACCATTTCCTTAATTCCATGCTACTTTTAACTACTACTGAAATTACTATGATAGATTATGGTAAATAATCTGTTTATGACAGTATTTATTGTTTCTATATCACCTTGCTGCCTTTCTGACATTGAATCTATTCTTTTACAAAGGCAATAATACACAGAATGCAAGTGAGACCTCAAATACCTTTTGCATATGGAGGCTTACTTTCTCTTTCTTCAGAGGAAAACTTTATAATATGACTCTGGAAAGAAGCCTTGGCCGTATGTTCTTGGAGGAGAGGCCATGTGGAAGGAACCCCAGTCATCCTGGCCGGAATTGACAAGGCTGTCATAAACCAGCCAAATCTAGGCAACTTCTCAGCTAATTGCAAAACATGAGTGACTCTAGCCAGATTGTCACTGTGCATGCCACCTGGAGACTAAAGAGATGATAAATAATTATCACTTTTAATCTCTCAATCTTGTAGAACTTTTATATGTGTCACAAGAATGTGATAGAATTCTGTGGAAGAAAAGAATTATAAATGTCAGTTGTTTCCATTGCAGGTTTAATTTAATCAAAGGTGAATCTTAGTTTTGAGATTCTCTAGCCGAGATATCTCAAACGTTGGTTTACAGATGACAAACACTAAAATGATTATGATTAACAAGACAAGAAGTGGATTCTGAATTTACATCTTTCTAACACATATCTTAGCACTGTGGTTGCACTCTATCATAAGGATATGACAAGTAATTTGTTGTTATAAGGGTCGCTTGTTTGTTTCCCTGGCCGCCTGGAAGCCTAGACCGAAAATAATCACACAGAAACTATATTATTTAACACACTGCTTGGCCTATTAGCTCTAGTTTCTTATTGGCTAGCTTTTAAATGTTAATCTGTGTATCACCACGTTGCAGTGGCTTACTGGCAAAAGTTTGGTGTCTGTGTATGGTAGGGCTACATCGCTTCCCTCTGACTCTGTCTATGTCCCAGCATTCAGTTTAGTTTTGTCACCTCCCGCCTAGCAAAGTTCTGCCCTATCAACAGGCCAAGGCAACTTCTTTATTCACCAATGGTATTCACAGCATACAGAGGGGAATCCCACATCAGTAGTTTCTGAGACCCAAATGATTTCAACCGGTTTCAATAACTAGTGCAAATCCATTTCACCAAATGTTTCACACCACTTTCCCACCAAATTCACACACCACGTAAGTTCATTACTTACTCATTATTGTAAGACGTTGAGGAAGTCTTTTCACATCTCCTAAATAAGTCTTAATAATTAAGTTTTTATACCACTGTCCTTCATATTCTTCACCCAGATTAAAACTAAAGCTACTCTATCACAGTTTACCATCTTTCTTCCACCTTCAAAATCTTGTATCAAGTTGTATGTGAATAATTTTCTGATTTAGAGTAGCAGAAGTGAATGTGCATTGCTTTTTATCATGTGAAGCTCTTATCTCTAAATCCTCATAAGTGAGCTCACATGCTGGAGTAGCTGCAGAAACCAGCAAAGTAAAAGGAACTAGGAGAAACAGGAGGTAACAGTAAGGTACAAATGATCTGATGAAAGGACTGAGGAAAAAAAAAGCATGTACTACAAGTAAAACGAGAAAAATAAAGTCAAGAGGGATAGAGGAGAGAAAGAAGGTAAAATAACAGCAAGAATGAAAAAGTCATGTGAAATGATACAATTAACTATCTTTCCAAATGTCATCATGCACATGAGTGTGTATAAACACACATATGTAGTTTAAATAAAATTTTTTTCAGCAGGGAGAGCAATGTTTCTTCTAGTAGTAAAAGATCAATAAAACATAAAAATAAAAATAAAAAAACAAGGGACAAAACCACTCTTTTAGTTGTTGGACAGATTTTTCTAAGATTCTTTCAGGATGCTACGGGCTATTATTATGTCCCTTGGTAGTTGCAGCTGTTGCACAAGGGTAGATGTTAAGTTCATATTGCTGAAAATAGCATGGACATCAGACACAGTGCTCACACACCTCGAGCTGGAATTGACATGAATGTCCCATCTCTGAAGATTAACTATCATGGTACCAGAAGTCATTATACAAGAAAGATAGCAAACAACCCTACCCAGCTAAGATACCTATAAATTAGATCAACAAAAGGTCTTGGCACTATGAGCTCTGTGGTGCTCTGGTATCACCCATACCTTGACAACAACCACCAGCTGTCTCATTGGAGTTATGATCTGTGAATCAAGAAGGATCCCATGTCTGTACTGGAAACCCAGCTAACTACTCAGCACTAGTGAAATCATGGTTATTACAGGGATCTACACTCAATATTTCATGAAACAAGCATAATGCCTAACAACCATCGATAAATATGTGTCCTTATAGCCATAGAAAAGTTTAGTCCTTATCCAAAAGCACGGAAATGTCTCCTTGCAACAAGAAGTGGTCACTACAGAAAACTACAACAAATCAAAACACAGAGTTGTAGTTCTCAATTTCAACAGACATAAACAGTCACAATTCTCACATCTAAGGCTCTGGGAACATTTAAAAAAAGTGGAACATGTAAAAGCCTAAGGATCAAGGAGCTTGCTGTGAGATTGTATATGCTAAGAATGTCAGAGTTATATCAATGAAGTCTTGCCAACATGACTGTTTAAACAGCAGTTGAACAAGGACAACAAGAACAGACATGATAAAATGGACAGCAGAAAGTTCAGAAGGTCTGAATCCCACATACAGAGAGAGCTTGAACAAACTAAGGAATTCTGAGAGTAGAAGAAATAGTCTTCACCAGGAATGCACACACCAATTAGTTATCCAATACAAATATTCAACCCTGAAATTATTCAGCCCTGATTATTATTCTATAGAATTAGCAGGTTGTAGTTAGGTGTTTTTATATATGCATATATGTATTTATATGCATATGTGTGTATCAACAGACAGTGAAAAAAGAACGCCATAACTTTGAAAAGGAACAAGGATGGGCATATAGGAGAGTTTAGCAGTAGGTAGTGAAGGGGTAAATTGTTTAATTAGAAACTCAAAAATATCAGGCCAGCACTTTATTTACTATATATAATTCACCATCCTTTATTATTAACACTGACTCATAACACCACTCATCTCTTCTCTACTTTGAATAGTTCCCTTTACATGTTTTCAACCATAACACAAACAGGAAGTAAATTCCATAACATAAACTTCATAGAGCTCATATTGTGTGCCTTTCAGAAGCTGTGTCACTTTAGTTTAATATATAACTTAAGTAAAGGGCATTGGCTCAACAAATTTTCTTTGATCCAAATATTTTCAATGCTGATGACTCAAAAATCATTCTGTTCATAACTTAATACTATAGAACTTTGAATAATATATGGACTTGTTACCTTATTTAATTTTTTTATACCTATATTGAGGTGACATGGTTCCATATTATAATTTAATAATAAATAAAAAAATAAATTCTTAGTCTTCATGGAATAAACATTGTGTATAATCAAGTAGTGAATTTCATTAGTGTACTGTCCATAGCTGATCCAATTCTATTTTAGTTATTTTTCTTCCTTCTAGATTTGTTTTAAAGCAATCTGCCATTTTCATAAGTAACGCATTTCCCTTAATAGCCAAATATCCTGTTTTTCCATAAATAAATAATAACATTTATACCTCAAAATACTCCATGAAATTGAATTTCTCTTAGGAAGAAACAAATAAAATTAACATTATTTCTTATTGAGAAAAAAAATGAATTCCAAAAAATTATTTTTTCTCTAGTCTAATTTCTATGCTTTTAAAATTTGTTTATAGAAACATTGTTTTCAGTCTTATTAATTTTATACATTGATATTTTCAAGTACTTGCGCTGATCATGTTGAATCATTTCAAATATTCTTTGGAGAAGGCCCATATCAGGAGAGATCATAGACAGAAGTGATATGACTAACTTATACTTTTTTAAAATTGCAAAGAAAATCATTGATTTGATTTTGCAAAGATTTACAATTCTCATAAATACAAACCTGATCATTTCTTAAGAAGCCAACTCCATGTATTTGGTTTTATGTCAAAGCCGTCAAGGTAAAACATAGCTTGATTTATATGCATTTGAAGGTTCTCTTTTAGTAAAATCATAAGAAATTTATAACCTAAAATAAAGGCCTATACACAAACCATACATAAAAAAATTATCATTTGGAGATAATTTAGTGAAATGTCTTCATTTTGAGGCATACTGGTAGTATCACTCAAAATAAAATTCAACCTTCTGTGTAGCAACGGAATCCATGATGTTGTAACTTTTTATTATATGTATTTACTGAGTGGAGGTATGTTACTGTGGGTGTAAACACGCAACATCATGTATGTGAGGTTCAGAGAACATCTTGTGATAGTCGTTTGTCTTCTCCCATCATCATGTGGGGTCTAGGACTTGAGGTCAGATCAGCAGGCTTGGTGTTCAGTACACTTTTCTTCACTCAGGCTCTTCCTATTATTATTATTTTTTACACAAAAGTAACATGTATCCATTGTAGAATGTTTAGCAAGCATGCATGAGAACAGCTTTATTGAAGAAGGTGATTGTCTCTTTTCATGATGGGAGGCATTAAACATTTGAGTATTTATAAATGGACTCAGATTGTGTGCTTTATAGAGCCACAGGGTTCTCCATTTTCCCCTATTTGTTTAGTGGAGTAGGACTTAAATCCAATAAAAAAGTAATTGGTTATTTCTATAAACTTCATGTAACTATTGTACAAGTATGCATGTCTTTCCATGCTAGTGATTACTGGAGGTAAGAGTGTTCATGCCAGGATAAGACTGGTGATTAATTTTCAACTCTGATAACATGATAACTTGCATGACATTTTCCAGCAGCACTAAAGCAGACCAATAGGTTTAAAGCTTACAGGTCACTCTCAGTCTGACAGTTTAACACACACACACACACACACACACACACACACACACACACACTGTCTTTAGCAATAGGATCTGGGGAGTAACAAAGCTCATTGGTTATTCCCTGTGATATTTGGAGTCTATGGGACTTACTGACTAACTCAAGAAGCAGTAACCCATTCCTTACATTATGATTTACAAAGGTTACTCTGTGGTAACCTTTAATCTAGAGTAGGCATTGTCACCACCTTATAAGATAAATGCACTTTAAATCTCTATATATCTCTCTCTCTCTCTCTCTCTCTCTCTCTCTCTCTCTCTCTCTCTCTCTCTTTCTCTCTCTCTTACACAAAAAATAACACAGACACAAATACAAACATGAATGCATGTGTGTATAATTATATACATACATTATATACACATGTGTATATATAATCTATAGTAATATTATGCAAGATTAGATGTGTTTCCATATCACTCTTTCCAAAGGTCTTCACTATTATTTTTGCTTATTCATAATCCCTTGACTATGCCCTCCATTCCAATTTAATGCAACTTATTCCATTATTTCTCTTTAAAACTTTATACTGTTGTGTTCTAATTCCCCTTCCTTGAAAGACTCCTATCCCTTAGTAATTTCCTGACTTCAATGGGAATTCTACATAAAACACATGGATCTGAAATTTTAAAGCTAAGATCCATAAAGGAGAGAATGATGTTATATCTGTTCCTCAGGAGATGATTGCTTCAAGTTCTATATATTAACCAAGAGATTTCATAATTGACTTTTCTTAACATCAAAATATAGGATTGTTTATAATATCATATTTTACTGTCCATTCTTCATTTCTCACACATTTAGATATTTTCTAGTCCCAGGTTACTGTGAACAGAGCCAGAGAAGAACAGCAATCTTTATATTAAGACTTAACATAGTGAAGGGAACCCTGATGGCTCTTTGGCTTGGAGAGGGGCGGAGTGGGGGTATGGCTGAAAGGGAAGGTAGAGGGGGCAAGGGGGAGGAGGAGGGGAGGAGATGGAAATTTTTACTAAAAAAAAAAGAGAAAAAAAGAAGTAAAAATATAAAATATTTGGGTATAAGCCCAAAAGTGGTATAACTGTCCACAACTAATCTACACCAGGCTCAGGTATAATTACAAAAGACTGGTGAATAACTACAAGAAAAGAGTGTTTTCTACAGCAGAGGAGTTGGACATACACATTCATGGCAGTTTGTCACAGTATCCATAAGACCTTTGTAATTTTATGTCACACCAAATCCTAGCAGTCAAA
This sequence comes from Arvicola amphibius, assembly GCF_903992535.2. NCBI lineage: Eukaryota > Metazoa > Chordata > Mammalia > Rodentia > Cricetidae > Arvicola > Arvicola amphibius. Next base: position 21,424,940 of record NC_052047.1, read on the forward strand.
AAGAAGGTTGTTTTTAAGTTCAACATTTATCAAGGGGCTATTAGCAATATTTAGGTGTCAGAGTGAAGATTCAGGTTTTGTTAAATAGTCTTCAGTAGAAAGCTACTCATACTAAGAAAAATTGGCAAGAAATTTTGTCTCTATAAATGTAAATATAAAAGCTACAACTTGAGGGGGTAGGAAAGGAGGGGAGGATAAATAAATAGTTGGACGAAGTGAAACATGGTCAAATATGTTCTTTAGAATTTGCAAAGCATTAATGAAAAATGAAATTTTAAATAGTTGACATAGTTTCACTCAATAGAAACTAGGGATTTCTAATGATTTATTATCTATGAACATAAATATATAAAATTGAATTCTGCTTCCTAGTTACTTCATAATTTAAGAAAAATCTTAGTAGAGTAAATATTCATTTTAATATCATTAGAGACAATGGATGAAAAATAATATTGTAAATGCTCAATAATACTCTTTTATGTGAAAAAAAATTTTGCACCTTGACTGATATTAATTGCACACATTTAAAGCAGAAAAGTTTCAGTATAAATAGTATGTTATTCTTCCTTGAAAATAATACAGATGTTTGGTTGTTATGTATAATCTCATTTAAGTTTCACTTGACACAAAAGACAAATTTTAAAAAGCTGGGATAAAGTTTAGAGGAAAATATAACAACATCATATATGAGACACATAAAATAAAAACCTTATTTTACTCATAAACAAATGAGATTGATGATAATATTATTTTATACTATGAATATTATAGCATATAGAATTCAAAGTGTTAATGTCAAAAATCCACAAATTATTCTACAAAATATATACAGATGGTACAACATTTAGTTCTTTTTTATGAGGCTACAGTTACTCTGATATCCAAGCCACATGAAAACCAAACAAAAAAATTACAAGCCATTTTCTTTTAAGAAAAAGATGTAAAATTTCTCAATAAAATGTGATCAAACCAAAAGATCATGGACCATGATCAAATAATATTCATCTTAGAAGTGTGGGGATCTCTAATACAGAAATAGGGCAATTATTATCTAAACAGACAGCATCATCATGAACATCTCACTAAAAGTAAAAAAGACTGCCAAATCATACACTTCTGCATGACGGAAGTCCAGGATAGAGTAGGAATACAAACAACATAGTAACATAGTAAAGGCAGTTTATCGAAAGCTCAGAGCCGACATCAATGTAAATGGAGAGAAATTCAAAGCAATCGCTCTTATCAGGAACAAGAAAAAGTTTTACATTCTACTCAACATAGTACTATATGAGCAGTAAAGCAACTAAAGGAGATTAAGGGGATACAAACTGGAAGAGAAGAAATCACAACATCATTATTTTCAGATGATAAATTTTTATATGTAAGTGACCATAGAAATTGCATTATGATATTCTTGCAGCTGATAAACTCTTTCTTCAATAAATATGGACAGAAATTAAGCACACAACAATTAATATCCTTCCTATATACAAATTTAAAAATGTAATGAGAAATAAATTAGGGAAAAGTACCTTCCACAATGGCCTCAAAAACATCTTGTTTTGACAGTAATTAAGCAAGTGAAAGACTTATGTGATGAAAACTTTAAGACATTACAAAAAGAAAATGAATAAGATACTAGAAGGTAGAAAGATCTCTTCTGGTCATAAATCACTATGAATATTATAGAAAACATGGCCACCCTATTGAATGTTACCTATAGATTCAATGCAATCACTAACAAATTTCCAAAACCATTCTTCAGAGAAATTAAAAGGACAATTTTCAGCTTCATAGGGAATTACAAAATTCACAGGATAATTAAAATATTCCCAACAATAAAAGATGATTTAGGTATCACCATTCCCTATTTGAAATAGTACTATATAAAGCTATCATAATAAAAATAGTATGGTATTGGTATACTCCTAAAAACATCTAAATTTTATTAACGTATCCAGAAATACACACTGGAAAATTAAAGTCAGTATCTTTAATCAGTGGTGTTTGTTAAAAGGAAAACTGCTTTTGGAAAAATCCAATTAGACCCATACTTATCACATTGCCCAAATCTCAACTCGAAATGGTTTAAAGACCTCAAACTGAACCTGGTAGAAAAGAAAGTGAAGAATAGTCTTGATCTCATAGGCATAGGTGAAGACTTTCTGAACAGAATGCCATTAGCACATTAACTGAGATAAAATCTTAATTAATGTGACTTCACAAAACATACAGGAATAGTGTAATGGACTTTTGTACTAGAGTATTTATTTTTATAACTCAGGAAAAATCATTCCAGATACAACTTGCAAACAATGAATTTTAATATTTCAATATGTTCTATATTTGGTAGTCTATTATTTGGCATATTTAGCAATAATTTTGCCCATTAAATTATTTTATAATTTTATAGTATTTAATTGTGACAGAATCTAGTGATTCATGTATCCTAAACAAGAAGTGTACCTTGATCTCTTAATCAGCAGCCTTAGGGCTTTAAATATGTGTTTAACACCTACCTTATAAACATATCACAACACTAAATAAAATTATGTTTAGGAAGACAAGTCAAGTGCCTTAAACCAAAAATAGGATTAAATTAAAAAGTCTTCTTAATGTGTAACAATTTTGTTTTTAATGATGCTGTTGTAAATTGTCTATGCTGGGAATTACAGCTTTAGACCCCTCCTATGTTATTTTGCTCCCTGAAAAATTATGTGCATTAAATCAAATGACTACAAACAAAATGTCTATTACAAGGTATACGTTTACCTTAAACAACATAGATTTTTATGTTGCTATAATATAGATATAGATAATAGATAGAAAGATGATAGATGGTAGAGAGAGAGAGAGAGAGAGAGAGAGAGAGAGAGAGAGAGAGAGAGAGAGAGAGAGAGAGAGAGACAGACAGACAGACAGATAGAGAACATGCAGACTGGTAAGACAGATAACATTTTTAACCATGCATAAATAATGGGTACACACAATGAGAGGAAAACTGTATTAAGCTAGGGTTTTCCTTTCATTTCCAAATAAAGAAATAATCATGTAAAAATGTGAAAGGATAACCATGTTAGGCATTTAGATACTGGGTAAACTTATTTCTTTTGTCTCAGGAAAGGTGCTGTAATACATTGAGTCTGCTTCAGTCTTGCCTGTAGCTAATCAATTGTGCAATAATGGAGTAAAAAGTGTAACCCTTTTTCAGTAAATGAGCAGCAATTCTGATTTACCCTCAAAAAAAGATAACAATGATTTGATATGATGTCTACATCACTCATTGAAATATATCAACCTTCTATTGTCCTAGCAGGCATTGATTATTGTTTTTAGGGCCATCAAATCTAAATTATAAATTTACATATTATTTATGCCACTTGCCATGTTGACATTTTAAGAGGGTATATTTAACTTTACCAAATAATTAGCATTCTCTCAATTATTCTGTTACTGGAGGTTTAGGGTAACAAGAATGGTCTTAAAATTGTATTTATGCCAATTCCACAGAACATTTTTATTACTTGAGATCCAAATACAATCAGTATACTTAGTTCCTATCCATTAGAGATTTCTTATGAGCAGTCTTGGAGTGAATAAAGAAAATTACTTTCAAATGATTTCATAACTTAAATAATTCACAAAAGTTCCCTTTACATGACATTAATAAATCTCTGCATATGTATGTATAAATTAAAAGATATGCACCCAAAATTTTATTATACAGGGATTCACGGACATTTTGTATAATGACATAATAGGTAGCACTCAGGAATTATCAGAGCATAATTTATTTATTACTTTAAAAATAGGTTCCTATTTTAAAACAGCTTGAATTTGGGAAGACATTATAGAGTGCTCACATTTACTCATTCACTCTTCCCTATTTGTAATATAATAGTATTATATTCTTAGATTTGATGAAGCAACATTAATTTCTGAGCTTATTAATGTACAATGTAACTACCTGACATCCATAGATTGTTTAGATTTGTGTATTTTACTTTTATGACATTCTATTCTATGACAAGGGAACCAAATCATCTATAATGGTTGAGTTATGTGTATTCTCATCTCTTACTTTTTTAGCTGTTCTTTGTTTTAAATTACTTTGGAAGAGTTATTATTTCCTAGGAATCATTTATCATTTTCTTACAAAAAACAGAACCAATGTTAGTATGTATCTAAAATAGCCCTTGTTTTGTTTTTGTGAGAATTAATAAATATTCCTTTATTTATCCATCCAACCTTTGTAAAGATAAGCTTAAACTCATACAGAAATCACAAGCTCTAAGTCATAACTACCTGAGTTGTTATTAGTTCCTCATCTTCTTTATCTTGAAATTTTCAACTGCCCAGTAATGAATATTGTTCTATCATCTGCTAATATTTCATTCCCTTGATCCATTCCCTGGTAATAATTTGAGCACTATGATCACCATTTTTTCTTATTTTTATTGTTATTTATTATTGAGACATGATTTCTAAGTAACCCTGATTTTTCTGTGTCTAGCTCTCTAGACCAGCTCGCATCAAATTCAGTGTTCCACCTCCCTCTGCATCTCAAGTGCTTGGATTAAAGGCAGTCATTACCTCGATCATCCTCCAAAGTCATTCTTAATGTCCAGTTGTTTACTTATCAACCAATGTGTAGGGCCAGATTATTTTATTTAAGCTCTAGTCTTATACACTTCTTTCATCCCATTGAAGAATCACCATCCACTTCCCAAAATACTTTCAAAATCACTGTTTTTTCATACAATTGTAAATTAAGATTTTTTTCATAAAGTTTCCAAAATTTTATATTTTCTGAAGTGATTAAGACCATTTTTAGAATTTATATGCATTAAGTTAATATTTAATGTTAAAAAAATTAAAAAGTTAAATATGAGTTCGAAGCTCTGTATTTTCTTTTAAAATAATCAAAGAGAATAAATTTCTTGACTTATAGTTACTTTATTATTTTCATAAATACCTAGTCAACACTAAAACTTTTAGCATCTCAACTAATTACTGTATTTAGATAGATTTATTTTAACTGACTTTATAAATGCAATGCTAATGTCATTTGCAAGCAATTTATTTTAAATATTGATATATTATTCTTAAGTGGGTGCTACTTTACAATGTTTATAACAGTAATATTCTACCAAACAACAGCATATGATTAAATTGTTTACTATGTCCATGAAATTAAAGTTTCCTAGAAGTTATTTTCTAACACACACACACACACACACACACACACACACACACACACTGAGTGTGGGAGATTAAAAAATTTATATTCTAAATAAGATATAAATTTTGTTTTGCAGATGTCTTTAGTTGTGTCCTTGAGTGTGTGAGAATGAGATTTTATAAAATCTTCTCAAGGTTAACATAGCAGAAATTACTTAAGTAACTCTTGGGTTTTGTAAATGGTAACAATGATAAATAAGCAATTTTACCACAGACAACATTTTATACTTCTCCTACTGCCTGACAGCTGGACCTCTTTAATATCTCAAACTGCAACTGATTGGCTAGTGCCACCTGTTCAGCAAAAAAATCAAAGTCATTCATTTGTACAAAATAAACACACATAAAATAAGCATATATTGAAGAGCATATAAAATATTCTGTAATGGGAATTATGAATATAAAATGAAAGATGTAGCTAGGACTATAATATATAATTTTCTTAAAATTTTAATACTCATATACTCAAGGAAAAGCAAAATCATTATGGTGATTTTCTTTTCTCAATATATCATAGTTGAAATGAAAAGCTTTTACATTGGCTTGATTTTTCCCTTGCCAGGTGTGTTGTCTTTGATAAGGTGTTTATCCTCTGAAATATCCACTTATGCATCACAGATCTATTTAATTCATGTTGCTCACAAATAATAAATAATAAAATTAATGACAACTAGCTTACTAGTATGGGAGTAAGGAATTTCAATAATTTTTGTAATTGTCTTCAAATAAAACCTGTAAAATTAGTTATATTAAATATATTGGTACCAAAAATACTAATTTCTTGACAAACCACATGTAAATGTTTAGTTTGAAATTATTCTTGAATAAGGAATAAAGAATAAGGAATTACAATATTCATGTAAATATTGAATACTAAATTATAAATATGATTATTATTAAAACAAATTTTCTGAAGATTTATGGCTTAGTAACAGACAACATTGGCTTAGAAGTATAATAACTAACATTCTATTGTTGTTTTAAATGGTCAAGGAACTTGGGAAGGACCCTAACATACAGGAGATTGTTGGACAGTTCTCATTTAGACATTTCCTGCTTTTTAACTAGTTAGTAACTGGAACAATAGTAACATGAAGTCTTGAGTAAACTACACCTCAATAGTGTCCTGTTCATGTGGCTACTGAATGATAGCTCGTAGCCAGAAACTCATCTGCAGTTTATTGCATTCCTCTTAGCTTCTGCAGCATGGGAGATCCAAGCCTGTGAAATACCCAAGTCATTTTTTTAATATAACCAGGTAGATGCTCCACTGATTATCATATTATTGTAGATTTTAAAGTATTAAATAACATAAGTAGTCACAAATTTCTCAACAATCAATCATCAACTCTTGAAATGGCAAGTGGAAATTTCACACTTAAAACTTGTACATATATGGAAGCAGAAATGGCCCTGAGAGAATGCCTGGTTTAAAATGGACACAGCAAGACTTGAAGGCATGGTGATCTAGGATAAACTGGAAATGCCATTAGCCATCTGAGAAAAGCTCAAAAGAAATGACAAATATTTCTAGGGTGTCTAGGTATGAGTGTTTATGAATAATTGATTAGTGTATGCAAAAACCTAGCAAATGTTACTTCCTTCTTAAAACCAGATGTTCTAGCATACATAGTCCTCCAGTAGATACTAACTAACATACTTCCTGGCAGTATCTAATAAACATCCAAGGATGCAGTGGTAGCAGTAATTGAGAGCAGTTACAGAGCAAAACCTGACCCCAGATTTACCGCTCTTTCTTCATTACCTTGCTGTCCCTAGTCAGGATTTTAGGATAAAGGTTTAGCTCATCTTGGCAAATGATACTCTGTAATTGGAGGCTGCACTTTAATTTCCCAGTCACCTAGGCCCAAATAATCACACAAGCTATATTAATTACAACACTGTTTTTCCAATGGCTCAGGCAAATTTCTAGCTAGCTCTTATATCTTAAATTTACCAATTTCTATTAATCTGTGTATTACCATTAAGCTGTGGCTTATTAGTAGGGTTCTGATATCACATGGCGTCTGCCTGATTCAGCCTTCTTTCTCCCTGTATTCAGTTTAATTTTCTTGCCTAGCTCTATTCTTCCCTGATGTAGGCCAAAGCAGCTTCCTTAATAACCAATGGTAATAAAACATATTCACAGCATACAAAGAGAAATCCCATATCATCTCATTTTTTCTGCCTAAAAAAGGTTTTAACTTTAACATAATAAAATTACATGTAACAAAACAGATATCCCGAAAAAAATTACAGTTACAGTATTTCTTTCTGAGTCTAAAGTTTTATATCTAATTTATCTTTAGTCATAACTAAGGAGAACTACAACTATCTTTCTTCAGTTCCATAAAAGACCCCAGAAGGATATAATATTTCCTAAGTGAAGAAAGTACATTGTAAGCAACTTCCAAAACTATAGAATTAACAGTGACATCTCGCTGCCTGGACAGTCATCCAAAGTTCTTCTGTAAAGTTGTGGCATCCATTTTCAGCCTACAGGCCCATAGTATCTGACAGACATTTCCATGAAGCAGGAGATTTGAAAGACTCTTTTGCCTATAATGGCAATTGGTCAGTCACTTTCTTCAGTGTCCTGCAGAATGTCTGGCGGACACTTTTATGAAGTAGCAATCATGAAGGACTGTTTAACCTTCTTTTGGAAATTTCATTCGTCATTTTCTGTGGGTGCTGCATGTCAAGTTTATACAGCATACTGTCAAGTAGTCTAGGCAAGAGCAGATTCTTGCCCAAATTGCTAGTCTTGTCGCATTGAAGGCAAATTCCATAATGAGTTTCTTCAATGTCCATTGACATCTTGAAGTAGATTGGTGCTGACAGAAGAAGACATGTCTCACTGACTGTCAAGAAAAGTCTAAGTTTTTAAAGCATTTTAAAAAAAAGTTTTAAATGCTATATTCTGTAGGTTTTTGAGATGTTGATCATTATCTATCTAACTGAAATATAATTGTTTATATCTATAAAACCAACATGACAACAAGTTTAAATATTATAAATGACTATTAATCTGAAATTTTAATATACATTACACTTTTGAAAGAACTGCATAAGCATTATACCTTAGACAAGAGTAGAAATATACATTTAACAAAATTGACTTTAAATTTATATCAGTAAAACAAAGTCAATACCAACGTAAGGCATTAATTTTTATATCATATCCCTTTTTAAATGAAAAACAAATATTTGTGAGCAATTATTTTGGAAATTTGGGCATTGTTGTCTCCAAACTGCTTCCTGCTGTTATATAGGTGAAATATTTCTAGTTATGAAGACCTTTCAGAGGGGTCTTGTTCCCTCAAACCACATCAGCCTGGAAGGAATCCTCAGGTTCCCATCATCTGTGGAAACAAAAGCAGAACCTTTTTTTCCAAAGTAACATATTCAAATTTTAAAGTCAAGATATCTTTAAAATGTATATGTGTATTAGTTTAGAAGACTCAGGAATCAGTGTTTTTCATCAGTTAACACAATAATAGTCAAAATGCAATGAAACACAATAATATATATATAATCCAAACTGTGTATATTTCGTCTATAGCTGTAGCTTATTAATTTTAGTTTACTATTTTTAATATATATTTTAATATGTTTTCTCCCTTAATATATGGCTGTCTCTACTGTGTCTTCTTTCTTTGCTAAGTCCAAGAATGTTTATCCAACACTGTGACCCATTCAGAGATCGTTTTCATCTGAATCTGTCTTATTGTGTATCTATAATCATTTTCTGAACAGGAGAATTTTGTTTTGTTTTTTAATGCTAAACAAGAGTAAAGAGGATTAGTGCTGTGATTTTGCTTGTTGACTCTTCCCTGCCAACATAACAGAGGTCTCTGTACACCACCTCTCTGAGCCATGCTCACCACCCAGCTCCAGGGATACACCAGGTCTGTGTCACTACTAAACAACTAGTAGCAGCTGCACATGAACCCTATTTAAGTGCTTTAACCATGACCGGCTGAAAGAGCCGCAGTCATTTGTGCTGCCAGTATGAACCAGAAAGCCAGAGAAGTACAGTATTTGCTATTAACTCTTAAAGGAGATGCCCCTCTGCTTGCCACCAGAAAACAGCCTATCTGAAAGTATGCAGATACTAAAAAGCTCCAATTGACTCCTGTTTTTGTATGTCTAGAAGTCCTTTTTTTTAAAAAAGCTTTCTTAGGTTTTATGTGGATGTACTTGCTGAATGTTGGGTGCTGTTATGTATTTGGAGACTGTGCTTTACTTTCCTGGTCACCCAGAACTAATGATGACAAAAAAAATTGACTGAGGTCAAGGTAAGAGCCGGTGACTGGCTATTTTGCTTTTCCGATCTTCAGGTTTAACCCCAATTTTTGACCGTGAGTTTTAAATTCATACTTCAGGTAATAAAACATATTCACAGCATGCAGAGAGAAATCCCACGAGTACTAAACAAGGACCTAGACATAAAAAACATGGCTACAGAAACTCAAATTGAAATTTGTATTCAGTCAGACTAGGAAACACTCCTGAGAGAAGGTTTTATATATATATATATATATATATATATATAAAGAGAAGGAGTGGGGTAAATTTTTCTATAAGGTGTAATGGGACCTAACTTCTAAATGTAAATAGTTATGTTAGTATTTTGAAAGATACATCAGGGACAAGTGACTTCTAGAGTTAGGTTGCTATATGTTGGTGTACTGAAGAAAATTATGCGAATTTTGAATGTACGGTTAAAAAATGCATCCAGTAAATGTGCCCTTGGTCTTCAGGGTACAGGAAGGTCACCAAACAGCACTTTGTGCTTGAGGACTTTGCTAGATGGCTTAGGTATGTGAGGAATCAGTAGGTTGGTGTGTTGCCCTTTTCCAGTGTCCTACACTGGGGAGCCCATATTGCAAACACAGCATATGGAACAAGGTCGTAGTATGCGAAGAGGCAGGTTTGCTCCATCATGCATTCGGTGATGGCATGGACAGAACTGGTAGTTGGCCACAGAGTTTGGAATCATGTTGACAGTGTTTATTTTATTTCTAAGCTATGGTGCCTATGAATTATCATAATCCTAATAGTGCAGTAGTGGCTCACAAAATTTGGTGGTAACAAACAGCTTCTAAATGTACTTTCTCCCTTAACAAGAGTGAAATAATGCCTGGAAATGGAAACCTAGCCAACTATTTGGGGCCAGTGATCTTATGGATCTCAGAAAATAACCTACAACCGTCACTTTAAAAAACTAGCATAATCCCTAACTACATTCTAAACAGCTGTCTTTAAATTGACAAATAAATAGAGTATGCATCCCTCATCAATGAGATTTATCTTTTGCAAGAGATGGACATCATTACAGAAAAATACAACATATCAAAATGTAGAATTGTTGAGCCTCATCCCATGGGATGCGTTTATAAAATTTGCCTATACCTAATACTGAGGGATCATTGCAGTAAAGAAGGCAGGAAGAGTATAAGAACCAGAAGAATCAATAAACTAGCTGTGTGATTGTGTGTGATAACTGTGGAGGTCCAAAATGTGGGCCTATTCCACCTTTCCTGAAGATCAGAGAGATTGAGTTGCTCAAAGCTGTTGACAACAGATGTGACGTCACAACCTTACTTAGAATGTGGTTACTTGGTGTTTTGGACATTAAGATGGCCCATAAATGCGTATCCTTTCCACCCTGACAAAAGGTCAGGTAATTCAAGGATACTTTTACTCCTTCTTTGATACAGGAAGTTTGACCTAGGGAGTAGCCTTCAAGATACTTGGTAGAGGGTGTGTTCAATGCCTAAACAGCAGAATGCTTTTCTCAAGAATTAATGGCTTGATGTCTCAAAGTCTTGAAGCAAATAACTGTTCTGTTTGTCCTTTGTATCATGTTAAAGCAGTCTCTCACCTTCTTCCCCCTCTTTTGTATAGGGGTATAAAAATATATAGAAAATTAAACATGGACAAACTCAGAATTCAGAAGTAAGCCCTAAGAATTCAGCATTCAGTATTTGCTGAGTTGCTCTCCTGATACTATCCTACGTCTCTGTAATTCTTTCTTATTTCTGTTTCCCCTGCCTAACTCTTTTAATCCTCAAGTCCCTACAGTGGAATGTGTAAACAAGCCATGGCAGAAGTCACCCCAAAAGGTGGGCTATGACAGGTAAACATGTCAGAAAATATAACTATATAATCTCAGCAAAATGTCTACCTATGCATTAACTGAACAAGGACACTAATATATAACTTAAGTGGACATACACAGGGGAAAGCCCATGAGGTCTCAAACCTACATAAAGAACCACAGGCAAGTACAAACTGTGATTAGTGGGAGAAATTGTCTTAACCATGGAGGACAAACAAACTGGTTGTCTAATACCAAATGGTCAGCAGCTTGGAAATGAACAGTCTCCTACTACAAGGAATTTGAAAGAGAATGAGATGTGGTAAATGGGAAGATGTAGAATGAAAAAAGGGAAGGAGAAATGAAGTAATTACAATATTATCTCAAAAATAAAGTTACATCTAAGAAAATAGTGGTTAGATTAGAAAAATAGAGCATATTTATGGATTTCCTCAGCCAATGTAATATTTCCTTTTTACAATGCCATTGGTATTTGTGTGAAATTTAAAAAACAATATACATTGTTTTTAAAAATACCAATCTTGTTTTTTTTTTATTTTTTTTAGCCATCTCTCCAATGAATTCAGCCTTATTAAGAGAAAAACTTTCAATTTTTTTCTACAAATGTGCAATTATTTACTGAGAATAAGAAAGTATAAAGTCAGATGGTGGTGAGACACACCTTTAGTCCCAGCACTTAGGAAGTTGAGGCAGGAGAACATCCATAGGTTCAAGGCCAGCTGTGTCTACGAGAGCTAATTCCAAGGCCGTCTCTAAAGCTACAGAGAAAACCTGTCTTGAAAAACCAAACCAAACCAAACCAAATCAAACCAAAACAAGGCAGTATAAGCCACTTGCATTCATGGAGCCTTCTTTTAATCCCAGTACTCAGGAAATGAAGGTAGTCATGTCTCTGTAACTTCAAGGCAACTCTCATCCACATAAAGAGAAAGAAGAAAGCAAAGAATACATAGTAAGATCCTGAGTCAAAATAACACTATATCAATAAAAAACAGTCTTAGTAACTTGCTTTATCTTAAGTGGCAAAAGAGCCACTTAAGTTCACTTAAATGTGGGAAAATAAACTTCTTAAGAAAATTTCTTTTCTCTGTTGTAACACATTAATATGAATTTTTTACTGAGATTTATCATTCCACTATAATATCATTAAATATTTAAAAATATATTCTAAAGTGATTTTTCCCTAAGATAAAGAATAAACTATGTTGTCAATTGTTTTCATTTTCTTACATAGGGAACTCAATACCAGAAAAACATTCATACTATGTTTCTATAATAATATTTACTAGTGATATGTCATTATTCAGAAATCATTAATGATCACATTACTTTAATCAAAAATTTATTTATTTCAAGAGACTGTGTAACTTTATACTATAAATTTATAATATAGTTCTACAACTGTGTCCCTATTCGGGACTTTTCTGTATTTTTGTTGATGCTCATATTAACATGTATATTAATTTTAGTATTCACTAAAATTTGTTTACTTGTAATAAAATTATGTGAGTTCCTTATATAATGAAAATATTATTTTTTTATTTTTTATTTTTTTTTTGGTTTTTCGAGACAGGGTTGTTTTTATAACATATGTTCTTATAGAGACAGAGTTTCACTATGTAGCCCTAACTGTCATAGAATGTGACTGGCCTATAACTCACAGAGATTTGCCTGTCTGTGTCTCCTGAGTGTTGGAATAAGAGGTGTGATCTTACTTTCTTTATGTTTTCTGAGACAGGGTCTCTCTGTAGCTCTGGAGCCTGTCCTGGAGCTAGCTCTTGTAGACCAGGCTGGCCTCAAACTCACAGAGATCTGCCTGCCTCTGCCTGTTTGTTTTTCAAGACAGAGTTTCTCTGGAGATTTGGAGTATGTCCTGAAAATAGCTCTTGTAGACAAGGCTGGACTTAAACTCATAGAAGTCCACCTGCCTCTGCCTCCCGAGTGCTGAGATAAAAGGTACATGTTACCACTGCCTGGCTAAATGCTTCCTTTTTCTTCTTTCCAAGACATCATCAAAGTGATTAGGGAAAATATCAAGATTAGACACGACCCCTCTGACTTGGATTCATCAACCTTGAGGCCTTGAAGTCCTCTTACTAGAATTGACCACAGGGCACCCTGCAATGCTGCCTATCCTACCTTACCCTCAGCCCACAATTGCTCAAAATTCCCACCCCATTCTCAGTAGCTGAAATGACTGACAGCAAACCAACACTGTCCAACTCAGCGAACAGTACAAAGACAGAACACAATTTCAACTCAAATGGTCATTTGCAGATGACATGCTTGTGAACTAAAACCCTCAGGAGAGAAAAACAAGTCAGAAACAATTCCGTAAAGTAGCCAATGGTAACACTTGTAAGCTTTAGGAACAAGCAATAAAAATGGAGAAATAAACCAGGCGGTGGTGGCACAGGCATTTAATCCCAGCACTTGGGAAGCAGGGCAAGTGAATCTCTGTGAGTTCAAGGCCAGCCTGGTCTACAGAGCGAGTCCAAGAAACCCTGTCTTGAAAAAAACAAAAAACAAAAAAGTGAACAAAAGAAAATATTCTTTAGACCGTCTGTTTCCTAGTACTGGCAGAGAAGGAAATATTTGACAATGTCTTTTAAGAATTAAGTATTCTCAGAATATTTATCATACATTGGATATAAATTTATCCTGATGCTAAAATATCATATATTCTTAATACTCACATTAAAAATAAAATATCCTACTTCACATTTAAAATTGACATTATATATTATATGTATAGTATATTATAGATGTTGCAATTTTTAAAGGTTACATAACTAGTCAACATAGAACTACAGATTAAAAAATCTTTACTATCAAATGTCAAATTATTTTCTCTATTTATTTATTTGTTTGTTTGTTTGTTTTTGTTTGGCTATGTAGCCATGCCCATACAGGAACTCTCAACATTAAAATAGGCAAATCTTGAAATCAGAGATCTAACTTCCTCTGCCTCTGAAGAGCATGAGCCACTACAGCCCAGCATCATGTTACTTTTCATTCTTATATGACCTGTCATTTATATAAATATAATTCATAACTCAGAGGAGATACTCAATATGCAAATTTCTCCATATATAAGCACTGAAATTTTGTGTCATTTGAGTTTTATTTGTCTTAAAACTATTTTAAAGGCTTTTAAGTTAAGTAAATCTTGAAGTACTAACAGTGTACATACTATGTTTATTGTCATGGCATAATTTATTACTTGCAAAGTGTGCATTTTCTAATATTTCATCATAGAACAATTTTAATGTTTTCACTACAAATTTGGTTTGACAATTATATTATAATAGTTTTGTTTTTGTTCTGTCAGCAAATTCATTTTGAGTATATTTGCTCTTTTTACTGAAAAGCTAAAGGAAAAATATTCAAAGTAGAATGGGTAGTGAAGGAAGGTGGCACTGGCATGAATCATGACAAAAATCCAAGTGCAACTATAATATAGCTATAAACTGTGAGAAAATGCACAAACATTAACTGTGTGTGTACATGTAAATATGCATTTTAAAATACAATATACTATTAGCATGTGACTCAGTTAAATTTAGCTTTTATATATTTATACAATTATATAAATTAACTTTTCTTGTATTTTAACTCATAAACAAATTTAAAAGTTTACGTTTTGCTTTGGGGCAAACTTTCAGTTATAATGATATTTAATTTATCAGTTACTAGTTAAAACTATTAAAATGATAAGATTATGACACATATGCCTATAAGCTTGGAAATGAGGATAAATAAACAAATGATTCAATATTATAGCACACAATATTGCCTTTGCTTATGAGTTCCATTCTGCAGTCATTATTTAATTGTGTCTGAATTTATTACTTAATTTATCTGTCAGTATTTAATTAATCATATTAATAAAGAATGTAAAAAATTGATCCTCTTTATGAATTTGTTATATTTATGATTTCTCTAGACATAACCCATATTAATGTTATATGCACCAATGCTTGTGTAACTCAAAGTTTAAAATAGCTAAAATTTAGTCTGGAACTACAATGACCTCAAAGAGTTCATGTTTTACTAATTCCGAATTGACTAGTCTCTAAAATTGTTCTACAACCTATGCTGTTAACTAATTTTTTTCCCTTCAAACTTTTGGTACAAGATTGATTGTTAATAAATATGTAGTTAGGTACATCAATCAAAACAAAGGTGAATTTATCTTGCATCAAGAAGATACAATATCTAAGTAGAATTAAAATAGAAAGTATGTTACTTGAACTAAAGAAAAATATTAAACATATGGGGATCCACAACAATCACAAACCAATAATTCATTCTAAAAGAGAGAACTCTAAAGAATACAAATGAGCCCTTCTCAGAAATTTGCAAACTGATAATTGTACAATCTCCTGATTTATTTATAACCATTTAAAGTACAAACAAGCACATTCCACAAGGTGCCTTCATATTCCAAACAGAGGAATTACAAAGATCATCATCCTACCAGACAACTTAAGGCACAAAATTCTTCTCATTTCATTTTGATTCATAGCAGTCTCTGTAATAAAAATCATAAGGATTTTATGGGTTTGAATAATAGTTTCTCTGGATTTTGTAAGAAAGTAGCTTGTGTGTTTTGACCAGATTTTATTCTTTGAACAACAACAAAATGATGTAACTCATATTTCAAATATTTTTGAAAGGAACAATGTATTAGATAAAAATTTTAGTAAGTTCCAAAATTCCTACAACTCCAAATACAATTCCTATGATAATACCATTTCCGTGATTGAGAAGGTATCTATTATGAAGGTATCGCTCATGAACAGTTTATCTTACTGAGAAAAAGTGGAAGATACTATCAGATGTAATTAAGAACAAAAATATTTGCTATCAGTTATTCAAAGTAGCATCAACCTGGGTTGACCTGAAGACCTGATCTAAGTAGTTCATAATTAGAAAGATATTAAGATGAGTATAGCAAGAAGAGTATACTAGGCAATGCGTGCCTAGCAAAATCAGGGTTCCACATCATATTCAAAGGTCTTCTGTAACTGAGAAGTGGTGTTCACGGGTATGATTTACCAGAGTTCTGGCCAAACATGCAAGAACTCCTGTGGTCAGTAATAAATTCTACTTAAACCCAACTGTGATGAAGAACACCTGGAATCTCAGCATTGCTAAAACAGCAACAGGATGAGAAGTTCAAAGTCAACTTTAGCTAAACAGAGTTAGCAGATAACCTAAACCATGTTAGGTGCTGTCTCACATTAATCAATCAATCAATTAATTAATTAATTAATAATTAATAATTAAATTTATCAGTGACAATATTCAAACAACCTCAAATAAATTTCTTCAGACACCTGAATGAGCTAATAGCCTCAAGTCCCCAAATCCCTATGAGAAACAGAGCTTTCTGGGTACTTAGAAGGATGTGCAAATAAAAAAAAACACCAATAAAGAGAAATAGTATGCTCATTCAAACAGCCAATATAAGTCCTTCACCAATAAGAATGAGATTGTTAACTCTGAGCAATAAACTTCTCCAAGATCTTGAATAAACTCACAAACAGTAATTTCCCTAATCCAACCTGGACAAGAGAATAATATGAGAATCAACTTGATCTTTAACTCCAGCAAGAATTCTAATAGCTTAAAGCTGATTATACAGGTAAAAAATTTAAAGTAACAAATAGCAATTAATGACATACTTATTAAATATATCACAAATATGATTAATAATCTAACAATATTTTAATAATATGTCATCATGGTCTTTAAAAATGCATTTGCTATAAAATTTAAAAATCTCAAAATTCAATGTATATGTTTATTGTGTGGAAATAATTAAATACTTTCATACTGTCATGATATTCCACAACTCTGAAAAATATGTAGATATTAAATACGGATATGGAAATTAAAAATTATCACAACAAAACGCACCAGGAGAGAATTCTAAAAATAATAAATGCCAGTCCTTATTTGAGAAGTGCTCATACTAGGATTGAATATCAATGAGATGTAATTGCTAGATGCTTTCATATTCCAGCAGAGCAAAATAAAACTGCCTAAGTTTTGAAATGTTGAAAATGTCAATATATGCAAATGTGAGGATGGGCTTGAGATCATAGTGTGACAGAGGAGGAAAAAAGGAGATGAAATCCTACAATTAGATTTTTCTGACATGAACTTCAGATGTGAAATGCTCATAAATTTCTTGTCGTAGGGCCACGATTGTCAATGTCACCATGTCCTATTAAATAATATGTGGAGATGTTAAGGAGCATGATCTATCACTATGAAATCAGTAAAAAGGATTCTGAAGATAACAAATATGCGGTATTCCTTAAGATGTTTTCACCAATGATACAAATAAAGTACAGGTCACAGAAAATTCAAAGTCACTTTTATAAGTATGTTACCTGTATGAGCATTCTTTATCATTGATTAAATCAACACGTCAATGTACTCTCAATACATAAAAATTAATTATCCAGCAAGTATAATTTCAGCCCATCAATCCTTCCTCTTCTTGTTCTAAATATTATATCAACAGTAACAACTATTTACCTGTTTACCTGGAAATACTTAAACAGATTTGATTATAACATTTTAGAGTCAGTCTTTTGAAATTATATTTATAAAACTGATCATAGGAAAGAAAATCACAGAAGTTTAAAATGACATTCTCTGAAATATTAGCTTATTTCCATTCTTCTACTATATTGTTTTATATGAAATTGCTTTAGAAATACACTATTTTTTTGTATTTTCCTATGGACGTACACTTACAAATAAATCTATGTGTATTTGTGTACGTATAGGAAGCAACTTTCCTTAACCAATTACTAGTTCTATTCTTTTTTTTCTTAAATTTTAAAATTTTGCTTCTGTGTCTATATGACAGTGTCAGATCCCCTGGAACTGGAATTATAGCCAGTTGAGAATTGCCATGTATGTGCTGGAAATTGAGCACGGGTCCTTGGAAAGAGTAGCTAGTGCTCTTAACTACTGAGACATCTCTCCAGTTCTAGTCTCCTTATTTTTATTGTTTGAGACAGGGTTTCTCTGTGTAACAGCCCTATCCTGAAACTAACTTTTATAGACTAGGCTGGCCTCAAACTAACAGAGATCCATCTACCTTTACCTCCAAATTGCTGACATTAAAAGCATGTGCCACCACCAACAGGACATAATCTTATTCTTAAGAAGTAAGGGAAACCCTGTCTTGAAAAACCAAAAAAAAAAGAAGAAGTAAGTTCATTATGTGCCAGTGGAGTACTCAGGCACAAATGGAGTTCTATATTAATATCCCTCATAATAATTTATGGAGTAACATGAAAGAATGGGGTGGGGAGTTTGGAAGACAAAGAGGTTGGGAAGGACATAGTTAAAATAGCATATTCTTGACCGTATTCCCTAGTGAATCCAAGGGTATGTGTACCTGCAAAAGAATTACACAATATCAAGTCAGTCAAATTCTGTGATGTTATAGAGTAGGTAAGATTTGGGAGCCTTCATTCTTAACTTAGTATGTATTGACAGGTGATTAATTCTTGGGAAGGAGGTTTTCTTTAAACATATAGCCTTTGGCAGAGATCTTATAATCCATTGGAGGGTCTTATGCCCATGGACTTTGAGCAGCCTATATAGATACTGGTTTGCTATTTAAAACTAATAAGACCATGATAGAAAATTGAGAGGCAGTAAAGAGACAGGGAGACATCTGGAGTTTCATGGTAGGGATATGAAGAGGAGTGGAAGAACATGGATCAAAACTCATAATAATAAATTTTCAAATAATTAATAAAATATGTTATATTAATTATTACTCTAATCTTAAGGTTGTCATACTTTAAAACAATGCATTAAATCTATACCTTTCATTAATTAATAAATATGTTAACTTGTTGAAATAATAAAGATATTCCATTCATTTTTCTTATTCTTTGTCCTTACCAGTGTATGCTTTGAGGTGTTAGAATATACACAATAGTATTTATTTTACTAATTACTGGTATGAATACCACAGAGGCAAAAACACTGAAAAGTAAGTCAAAGTGGACAGTAGGAAAAGGACTCAGCTATAGTCCTATTAATAGCTAAGAATACCTAATAATAGCTCAACTAACAAGTAAAAAAAGAAATGAATTAACATCTGGGTCTTCAATTTGATTCCATTGGTCAACATCTCTGTTTTTATGCCAATACCAAGCTGTTTTCATTACTGTAGCTCTGTAATAGAGCTTAAAGTCAAGGATGGTAATGCCTCCGGCAGTTCCTTTGTTGTACAAGATTGTTTTGGCTATCCTGGGTTTCTTGTTTTTCCATATGAAGTTGAGTATTATTCTTTCAAGGTCTGTGAAGAATTGTGTTGGGATTTTGATGGGGATTGCATTGAACCTATAGATTGCCTTTGGTATGATTGCCATTTTTACAATGTTGATCCTACCCATCCAAGAGCATGGGAGATCCTTCCATTTTCTGGTATCTTCTTAAATTTCTTTCTTCAAAGACTGAAAGTTCTTGGCAAATAGGTGTTATACATCCTTTGTTAGTGTTACCCCGAGATATTTTATGTGATTTGTGGCTATTGTGAAAGTTGATGTTTCTCTGATTTCCCTCTCAGCTTCTTTATTCTTTGTGTATAGGAGGGCTAATGATTTTTTTAATTGATCTTGTATCCTGCCACATCACTGAAGGTATTTGTCAGCTGTAGGAGTTCTCTGGTAAAGTTTTTGGGATCACTTATATACACTATCATATCATCTACAAATAACAAAACTTTAACTTCTTTTTTTTCTGATTTGAATTCCCTCGATCTCCTTATGTTGTCTTATTGCTATTGCTAAAACTTCAAGAACTATGTTGAAGAGATGTGGAGAGATCAGACAGCCTTGTCTCATTCCTGATTTTGGTGGAATCGCTTTGAGTTTCTCTCCATTTAATTTGATGTTAGCTGTCGGCTTGCTCTATATTGCTTTTATTATATTTAGATATGATCCTTGTATCCATAATCTCTCCGAGACCTTTTTCATTAAGGGATGCTGAATTTTGTCAAATGCTTTTTCTGCATCCAGTGAAATGATCGCATGTTTTTTTCTTTCAGTTTATTTATTTGGTAGATTATATTGATTGATTTTTGTATGTTGAAGAAGCCCTGCATCTCTGGGATGAAGTCTACTTGATCCTAATGGATGATTTTTGTGTGTGTGTTCTTGGATTCGGTTTGCCAGAATTTTATGGACAATGTTTTCATTTGTAATATCCAGG
Source organism: Arvicola amphibius (assembly GCF_903992535.2). Taxonomy (NCBI): domain Eukaryota; kingdom Metazoa; phylum Chordata; class Mammalia; order Rodentia; family Cricetidae; genus Arvicola; species Arvicola amphibius. Next base: position 21,445,560 of record NC_052047.1, read on the forward strand.
ACCTGGAAGCAACTTAGATGCTCCTCAACTGAAGAATGGATAAAGAAAGTGTGGCACATCTACACAATAGAGGACTACTCCGCAGTAATAAATAATAAATTTTGCATGCAAATGGACAAAATTAGAAAACATCATCTTGAGTGAGGTAACCCAGACCCCCCAAAAAGAATATGGTATATACTCACTCATAAGTGGATACTAGTCATAAACAAAGGGCAATGAGCCTATAGCTCAGGATCCTTGAGAAACTAAGTAATAAGGTGAACCCAAAGAAAAACATATATAGACCCACCTGGAAACTGGAATCAAACAAAAGTTTGGGATCAGGGGGGCGGGGAGTAGAGGAGGGGGTGAAGGGGGTGGAGGAGAACTTGAGGGAATAAGATGGTCGAGATGGAAAAAGGACAGATATGAGAACAAGGAAAGAGATATCTTGATTGAGGGAGCCATTATGGAATTAGCAAAAAACCTGGCTCTAGAAAAATGCCCAGGAACCCACAGGGATGAACCCAGCTGAGACCCTAAGCAATAGAGGAGAGGGTTTCTGAACTCACCTTATCCTGTAGTCAGACTGATGATTACCTTAAATATCACCATAGAACTTTCGTCCAACAACAGATGGGGAACAGAGGCAATAAGCCACATCGGAGCACTGGACTGAACTCCCAATAACCAGTTGAAGAATGGAGGGAATAAGATTATGAGCAAGGAAGGAATTCAAAATCATGAAGGGGTCATCAACTGAGACAGTTTGCTTGAGCTAATGGGAGCTCACCAACTCCAACTGGACTTGGAGTGAACAAGCATGGGAACAAACAAGCTCCTCTGAAGGGGGTTGACAACTGGGGCAGACTGAGGGGGCATGGATAGTGACTCGGGGATGTGTCTCTACTTGCACATACCGGCTTCATGGGATCCTGTTCTCTTTGGATGTAAACCTTGGTCAACCTAGACATAGTAGAGAGGTCCTTGGACTTTCCACAGGGTGGGGTAAATGGCACTTCCTTAGGGTTGGAAGGGTGGGGGAGGGTCTGTGGTGGGAGAGCGAGGGAACTGGGAGGAGGAGAGGGAGGGGGAATTTAAAATGCTATGTTTTTAAGTAATAAAAAAGAAAAAATAAACATAAAACTTCAATAAAATGCAGCATTCTTGACAGGTCCTTGAGTTCTGTTTTCCATACCATTGAACAACAGTCAAATAGGGTAATCTGAAATTGTATAACAGAACAAGAGATTTTATTCTCTGAAATATGACACATGACAACTAATAAAATTATATGACAAAACATATAAAGACTACTCATTGCAATGGTGAAGAATAATGCAACCAGCATTCACAGCCAAAAACAATCCACTGCAAGGAAGAACCATATCGTACTTAGTGTACATATTGTACATAGTGAAAAATTATTTGCTTTAATCTAAAAACAATGAATTCACTGATTAACTAAGACTATGCTAAGACATGACATGAATTTTGGAAAAATAAAAATTCTGTTATTTGAGACAGAAAACAGGATAGTGAATCAATATTCCTGCACTTCTCATTTAATAATATATATATATGAAATTGCTATTTATTTATACATTTGCCTAACTTCTTCAGTGTACTCAGTTATAGTGTATTATCTATGTGTAATACAATATATTAATACAGGCATCCTCATTTGGTACTTCTTTTTTAACTAATTCATAAAAATGTAATCATTTTTGAAGCCACATATGAATGCCAGTTAGAGCTACGTAATTATTGAAAATTTTGGTCTTGAATTAATTTTTAAAGAGAAGCAATCTGTAAGCAGGGAAAATATTTTAACCTTTATGAAAATAAAATGCAAGCACAACATCTCGTAGAAATTTAAAAATAGGACATGAGTCTAATTTATTGTATATTTATTGTCTAAATAAGTCTAATAAATATGTGAAATTATGTGTAGAAATTATTATCTAGTTTATGATAGAGATGAATGCTAGGTTTGAAGGTGCAAAAGTAATATCTGCCGTTTGATTAGTTTGGCTAAGGGTTTTTCAATCTTGTTGACTTTCTCCAAGAACCAGCTTTTTCTTTCATTGATTCTTTGGATTGTTTTCTGTGTTTCTATTTTGTTGATTTCTGCCCTCAGTTTGATTATTTCCAATCTTCTACTTCTCCTAGGTGAGTCTGCTTCTTTTTTTTCCAGAGCTTTCAGGTGTGCTGTTAAGTCACCAATGAGTGCTTTATCCATTTTCTTTAAGTGGGCACTTTGTGCTATGAACTTTCCTCTTAGCACTGCTTTCATTGTGTCCCATAGGTTTGAGTATGTTGTGTCGTTGTTTTCATTAAATTCAAGGAAGAATTTAATTTCTTTCTTTATTTCTTCCTTGACCCAGGTGTGGTTCAGTAGTTGACTGTTCAGTTTCCATGAGTTTGTAGGCTTTCTGGGGGTAGCATTGTTGTTGAATTCTAATTTTAATCCATGGTGATCCGATAAGACACAGGTGGTTACTAATACTTTTTTGTAACTGTGGAAGTTTGCTTTGTTACCAAGTATATGGTCAATTTTCGAAAAGGTTCCATGAGCCGCAGAGAAGAAGGTATATTCTTTCCTATTTGGGTGGAGTGTTCTATAGATGTCTGTTAAGTCCATTTGGTTCATTACCTCCATTAAGTCTTTCAATTCTCTGTTAGGTTTCTGTCTGATTGACCTGTCCATTGGTGAGAGAGGAGTGTTGAAGTCTCCAACTATTAATGTGTGTGGTTTGATGGCTGCCTTGAGTTCTAGAAGTGTTTCTTTTACATAAGTGGGAGCTTTTATATTAGGGGCATAGATATTCAGGATTGAGACTTCATTCTGATGGATTTTTCCTGTTATGAGTATAAAGTGTCCCTTTCCATCTCTTCTGATTGATTTTAGTTTGAAGTCAACTTTATTGGAAATTAGTATGGCCACACCGGCTTGTTTCTTAGGTCCATTTGCTTGATAAACCTTTTCCCAACCCTTTACTCTGAGTAGGTGTCTGTCTTTGTGGTTGAGGTGTGTTTCTTGTAAACAGCAGAATGTTGGATCCTGTTTTTGTATCCAATCTCTTAGCCTGTGCCTTTTTATAGGTGAACTGAGTCCATTAATATTAAGTGATATTAATGACCAGTGGTTGTTAACTCCGGTTATTTTTTTTTTTTTTGTAGTAGAGTTTGTGTGTTTCCCTTCTTCTGATTGTGCTGGTGAAGGGTTGCTAGATGCCTGAGTTATTGTGGGCGTTGTTGGACTCCTTGGTTTGTGATTTTCCTTCTATTACTTTCTGCAATGCTGGACTTGTGGCTACATATTGTTTAAATCTATTTTTGTCCTGGAATATCTTGTTTTCTCCATCAATGGTGAATGCAAGCTTTGCTGGGTATAGTAGTCTAGGCTTGCATCCATGTTCCCTTAGTGTCTGTAGCACATCTATCCAAGCTCTTCTGGCTTTCATGGTTTCCATTGAGAAATCAGGTGTAATTCTGATAGGTTTCCCTTTATATGTTACTTGACCATTTTCCTTTGCAGCTCTTTATATCTGTTCTTTATTCTGTATGTTTTGTGTTTTGATTATTATATGGCGTGGGGATGCTTTCTTTTGATCCAGTCTATTTGGTGTTCTGTAGGCTTCTTGTACTTTCATAGGAACATCCTTCTTTAGGTTGGGGAAGTTTTCTTCTATAATTTTGTTGAATATGTTTTCTGGGCCTTTGTGTTATAATTCTTCTCCTTCTTCTACCCCAATTATTCTTAGGTTTGGTCTTTTCATGGTGTCCCAGATTTCCTGGATGTTTTGTGTTAAGAATTTGTTAGATTTGTTTGGTTCTTTAATCTGTGAATTTATTTCCTCTATAGTATCTTCAGAGTCCAAGATTCTTTCTTCCATCTCTTGTATTTGGTTGGAAATACTTGTCTCTGAAGTTTCTGTTCGTTTACTCAGAGTTTCCATTTCCAGTCTTCCCTCAGCTTGTGTTTTCTTCATTACCTCCATTTCATTTATCAGGTCTTGTACTGTTTCCCTTACCTGTTTGATTGCTTTTTCTTGTTTTTCTTGTTTTTCTTGGGTATCTTTGAGAGATTTATTTATTTTGTCTACCTTTTTGTTTGTCATCTCCATTTCTTTATGGCAGTTTTTTACCTCCTGTTTAAGGTCCTCTATTATTTTCATAAAGTACTGTTTAAGGTCGGTTTCTTCTATATCTTCTGGGGTAGGGTGTTCAATTCTTGTTGTTTCAGGATGTCTGGATTGTGGTGATGGCCTGTTGCCTTTCATGTTGTTGGAGGCGCTAGATGCCTTTCAGTGGAAGAATGGATGAAGAAACTGTGGAATATATACATGCTAGAATACTACTCAGCGGTAAAAAAACAATGACATCTTGAATTTCGCATGCAAATGGATGGAAATAGAAAACACTATTCTGCATGAGGTAACCCAGACCCAAAAAGATGAACATGGGATGTACTCACTCATAATCGGCTTCTAGCCATAATTAAAGGACATCGCGCCTATAATGTGGGATCCTTGAGAAGATAATAAGAAGGTGAACCCCCCCAAAAAAGATATAGTAATCCTCCTGGATATTGGAAGTAGACACGATCGCCAGGCAAAAATTGGGAACTTGAGGGTTGGGCGAGACGCGGTCAAGGGAAGATGGGGAGAGAAAAGCGTGAAGGGGAGAATGGGGGGAGCTCGGAGGAATGGGATGCTTGGGGTACAGGAAGGGTGGATATGGGAGCAGGGAAGCATATATCTTAATTTAGGGAGCCACCTGAGGGTTGTCAAGAGACTTGACCCTAGAGGGGTTCCCAGGTTTCCAGGGAGACACCCCCAGTTAGTTCCTTGGGCAGCTGAGGAGATGGAGCCTGAAAAGGCCAGTTCCTATAGCCACACTGATGAATTTCTTGCATATCACCATAGAACCTCCACCTGGCGATAGATGAAGAAAATGACAGAGCCCCACATAGGAGCACCAGACTGAGCTCCCAAGGTCCTGATGAGGAGCAGAAGGAGAGAGAACATGAGAAAGAAAGTCAGGACCGTGAGGGGTGCGTTCACCCATGGAGACGGTGGGACAGAACTAACGGGAGATCACCTACTCCAGTTGGATTGGGACTGATGGAACATGAGACCAAACCAGACTCTCTGAATGTGGCCGACGGTGGAGGCTGACGGAGAAGCCAAGGACAAAGGCGCTGATCTTTGACTATTCTGCATGGACAGGCTCTGTGGGAGCCTTCTCAGCTTGGTTGATCACCTTCCTGGACCAGGGGGGAGTTGGGAGGACCTTGGTCTTAACATAGAGTAGGGAACCCCGATGGCTCCTTGGCCTGAAAAGGGAGGGAGGGAGGGTATGGGGGAAGGGGAGGGGAGGGAAGGGGGAGGAAAAGGGGTGGAGATGGATATTTTTTAAATAAAAAAAAAGAAGAAAAAAGAGATATAACATCAAAAAAAAAAAAGAAATCACATTTTCAGCAAACTGGATATAACTGGCTATTATAATATACGCTAGACTCAAAAAGCCAAAAAAAAAAGTAATATCGTACTGTGCATCTATGCAAGAATTTCAGGAGGTTAGAGAACATCAGTCTTTTGCGCCTTTGTAAGCAATTAATATTATTTTGATATCTTATTAATTGATTCTTGGTTTTTAATTTACTTCCAGGATTAAATAGACTATTATATTAAGTATATTCAGGTAAATACAAACAAAATATTTGAAGTATTTTTTTCCTCCTTTTTCTTAAAAATTTCCAATCTGTTTCTTTTAATGATTACCATAATTATTAAAACAAGGAAATAGTCCAGCATAGCTTTATTTGCATATTTGCTTTATCATATAATACCAGTCATAATCAGATCTTTATCCGTCAACAGTTAGATAAGAACTATCTATTAGTTGACTAGTAAACTGACGTAATGGCAAAAGTGAGTTGTGGAATTATCTTAACAAATTCACTTACTTTTTATTTGAAGATTCTGAAACAAGTGAAATCAAAATGTTGCTTAAATATGTAGAGATGAGACGAAATTATGAAGAAAATTTCAAATAATTGATTTGGTAAAATAAGTATGACTAAATGATTCTCATGGAATCAACCATTTCCAGTTCCTAATTGCATATTACCAACAACAAAAGTCCTAGAGGAGTCGAGGCATACTTGAATTAATTGTATTGGGTACTCAAAAGCTATGCAAACCAGGCAGCATGCAATACTGAAGAGACATTTTAGAAATAAGATTAAGAGAATTGTTTAAGGAGCTTTTAATTCAAGAAAAGCAATTACACCAATATGAACAACAACATTAGCTATTTTTCTACATAAGCTAATAGAGTTGAGACAAGTGAAGGGGAGAGAAATTGATTCCTTCAGCAATTCAATCAGTGGCAGATTTTATTGGTACTGCTGTTGCAGGGATCATTTGTTGTCTGTTTTGCATCTTGAAACTTTGAACTCAAAATTCACAGAGCAACAGGAATTGAGAGGCTTCTACTTTTTGATGCATAGGAATGAATGTTTTATAACATCCGAGAACACTTTCTTTTGCACACGGAGCATGTTGGTTGTACACTGGCTGCAATTCCTGTATGTGGCATTACGAACGGAGAATGCTGGCTCATGTCCATTTGTAGTTAGAAAGAAAAAAATATTACCAAATGGAACAAAGCAGCTTTAATACTAAGACAGAAAACAAAAGATGTTATAAAAGACAGGATTCATGAAGAACCAAACACTCAAGTTATAGAAAGTCTCTACACTGAGTCAAATCTTATCCATACATTTCCTATATCACCTGCAGCTTGCAGGGAGCAACAGCAGATGGTTGCTGTTTTAATATTTGTGGTGAGGCTTGAAGAAGAAGACACACCGGATTAAACATTGTAGAGTATCCTGTTCTAAAAGGGGCAGAGAAAAGCTTTAGCAAAAATCCTCCTAATCCAGAAGCTATCTCCGTTTGGTAACCACTCACAAATGAAAACTTAGTTTTCTCTAGTGTTAAATCTTTCACTGGTATACAGAAATGCTTTTAAGTCTAAGGCTCATTTCCTGCAGTAGATGATCAACACAAAATGAACTCAGTGGTACTTTTTGGATTTCGTTTTTGTTTTGTTCTGTTTTTCATAACAAATGTTTTCGTAATATAATGTTTAAGCATTTTCTTTTCTTTCTTTCTTGTATATTATGGTTTCCAATTTGTGTTAAAATTGGATTTCTGTGCTTGCGAATGATTGTGTCTCTGCGTCGACAAGTTTGTTTGTTTGTGTGTCTATGTGTGTATTTTCTTTGACTCTTTTTCTTGTTTTATCCTTTTCAGGTTTGTTTGATTACTTTTTATCTTATTTTATTATTTTATTTTTCTGTTTTAGATGCTTGTTTGCTTCCTAACAAGAATGAACAAGAAAAGATATGGATTAGGGTGGGTGGGGAGGATCTGGGAGTAGTCAGAGGCAGAAGGTACTATATTAGGATATATTATGTAAAGAAAATCTATTTTTTTTAAAAATGACATTATTAAAAAGAGTATAACCTTTAATGGCATATACTTGTGTTATTCTTTAGTTTTTGTGATTTTACTGAGCATTAAAAGAGTCATTTTGAGCAAAAAATATCCATAATATGTTTTGATTGACAGACTCTGCTTTTCTTACTAGAAAAGATCAGCCGAAGAGATGACAAGTTAGAAAAATTACATTTGGGCTTCTAAGATATGCAGTCCCTGAAGGTCCAGAAGATGGGAAAACATTCATTCCTCTTTATAGATTATTTGACACAATTGAATCCAGGTAGATAAGAAGAGAAAGAATGTCTACACATACAAAATTGTGCACCAAAACAGAGAAAGAAAGAACAGAGTGAACAGTATATTATACAATATCTGCTCATATATTAACCAGTAGAATTTTACTCTCTTTCCACCAGAAACCAGAAAACTCCATTGCTGGAGTAGAGGTAACACAGCTGATTCTGACATATTTACATATTTACTACACTAGGGTTGCAGACAGGCAAATGGTGCATGGGAAGAAGACTCAGTGAGTAAAGCTCACATAGTGAGCACACTTACAGCGTAACACATACATAAAGAAGTAGAGAGAGCAGGAGAGAGAGGAGAGTACAAAAAATAGAAAAATGTGATGGACCCAAATCAAAACTCAGAGAAGGAAGAAATGACTAAATTCTCATACCAATTGTACAAGCCTTGGAAGAGACAGCAAAAGAAAAACACTACGTTGTCTGAACTGTAAATTGCAACAATGGTTGACTTAGTCTAATCACAGACAGTATCTAACTCACCCTTGGTCCCCAGTCAACACCTCAGTATAGATAATATCCCTTAAGTGATCATAGCTAGAAGACATGAAAGAGAAATATAAGAACTTGCAGTAATTCCCTCTACAAGACAAAAAACCAAAAGATATCACTATCATAAGACAGCATGTGCTGGTTAAGAGACTTCCACTTTAGACACAGGCAGGGTAAACTAAGAGTAAGGTGAAGGCTAAGATAAACTAAGAGTAAGAACACAGTCAAACCAATCTCAAATCACAACTCAGTACATCTGCTAACTTGATTAATATAATTACCCATGTAAAAATCCTACAGAAGGGAAAAGGGAGCATCTGTAAGCATAAACCCCAACTCACCTCAGAGGTACTACTGTATGCAAAATGCATGCCTATTAAAAATCCATTTCCTACTAATCATCAGGATTTAGTGAACTTTGATAATAAAAGTGACATTTATGATATACATTACAATAAAAGAAGTAAGAAGAGAAACATTTTGTAAGGTACCAAACCTTGTAGTCTGGAATGGATAATTAGGTCATGGATACAAATATAATTGAAGAAAATGTTTTACTCTATACATGCTGAAACTGATATAAGGAACACATGAAAAAACAGTCTTCTAAAGGGATGGGTGTAAAGACAAAATTTCAGATGACAAGGAACTGATATTTGGAAGGATAGATTCTGAAAGATCTGATGATTTGAGATGGCTTCATTCTACTTCATTTTATTTTCAATTCTCTCTCACATCAAGCCTGTAGACATTTTATACAAGTAAAATCTCAAAAGACTGCCTGTATTGGAATAAATCTGACAGTAATTTTATGTTATAGATATACTACACACATCTTATTTTGAATATACTCCTTTATCACTAACTGATAATGTGGATCATCATTCTCTCATTGTTAAATTTAGGGTATTTTTGAACATTCAATAATTTTTTTATTAAATTATATAATTTTTACAAATTTTCACCCCCTCCCCTCCTCCCATTTCCTTTCCCCTCCCTTCATTCCCCCTCTCCTTCCCTCTCCAGTCCAAGGAGCAGTCAGGGTTCCCTGCCCTGTGGGAAGTCCAAGGTCCTCCCCACTCGATCCAAGTCTAGCAAGGTAAGGATCCAAACAGACTAGGTTCCCACAAAGCCAGTACATGCAGTAGAATCAAAACTCGGTGCCGTTGTCCTTGGGTTCAAAGTCAGCCCTCCTTGTCAGCCACTTTCAGAGTGTCCAGTTTGATCACATGCTCCATCAGTCCCAGTCCAGGTGGCCATGGTGAGCTCCCATTAGATCAGTCCCATTGTCTCAGTGAGTGGACGCACCTCTCACGGTCCTGACTTCCTTGCTCATGTTCTCCCTCCTTTTGCTCCTAATTTGGACCTTGGATGCTCAGTCCAGTGCTCCAATATGGGTCTCTGTCTCTATCTCCATCCAACACCAGATGAAGGTTCTATGGTGATTGTAGTGTGGAGCAGCAGGCCTGCTTTCCCGCCAGGCTCCCGGCCGCCTAGCAAGCTTATGCCCTGAAATAACAACACACAAATTTTATTCTTTTAAACACTGCCTGGCCCTTTAGTTTCAACCTCTTACTCACATCTTGACTAACCCATATCTAATAATCGGTGTAACACCACGATTGGTGTCTTAACGGGAAAGATTCAGCATGTCTGACCTGGTGGCTGGCTCCATCACATCTGACCCAGAGAGGAGAGGCATAGCCGTTGCCCGAGGCATCTGCCTCACTCCCAGCATTCTGTTCTGTCTACTCCACCCACCTATGTTTTAACCTATCAGGCCAAGCAGTTTCTTTATTAATTAACCAATGAAATCATCAGATAGATAGAAGACACACCTACATCAGGTGATATGCAAGATATTCATCAGTGTGGCTATAGTATAGGGCCAGTTCAGGCACCCTCTCCTCAGCTGCTCAAGGAGCAAGCTGGGGACATCTCCTTGGACACCTGGGAATTTCTCTAGAGTCCAGTCTCTTGCCAACCCTTAAATGACTCCCTTAATTAAGATATATACTTCCCTGCTCCCATATCCACTCTTCCTCCTTCCCAACTGTCCCATTCCCCTAGGCTCTCCCGATCCTCCTCTTCTCACTTCTCTCTCCCCATCTCTCCTTACCCCCATCCCACCCCACCCCCAAGCTCTCCATTTTTTGCCAGGAAATCTTGTTTACTTCCAATATCCAGGAGGGTAACTACATGTTTTCTTTGGGTTCACCTTCCTATCTAGCTTCTCTAGGATCACGAATTATAGGCTCAATGTCCTTTATTTATGGCTAGAATCCACTAATGAGTGAGTACATACCATATTCATCTTTTTGGGTCTGGGTTACCTACTCAGGATAGTGTTCTCTATTTCCATCCATTTGCATGCAAAGTTCAAGATGTCCTTGTTTTTTACAGCTGAGTAGTACTCTAATGCCTATATATTCCACACTTTCGTTATCCATTCTTCCATTGAGGGGCATCTAGTTTGTTTCCAGGTTCTGGCTATTATCAATAATGCTGCTATGAACATAATTGAACAAATGCTTTTGTAGTATGATAGGGCATCTCTTGGGTATATTCCCAGGAGTGGTATTGCTGGATCCTGGGGTAGGTTGATCCCGAATTTCCTGAGAAACCACCACACTAATTTCCAAAGTGGTTGCACAAGTTTGCACTCCCACCAGCAGTGGATGAGTGTTCCCCTTACTCCACATCCTCTCCAGCAAAGGCTATCATTGGTGTTTTTGATTTTAGCCATTCTGACAGGTATAAGATGGTATCTCAAAGTTGTTTTGATTTGCATATCCCTGATTGCTAATGAAGTTGAGCATGACCTTAAGTGTCTTTTGGCCATTTGAACTTCTTCAGTTGAGAATTCTCTGTTCAGATCAGTACCCCATTTTTTAATTGGGTTAATTAACCTAATTAGCATTTTAAATATTTATTTTTTATTTTAAACTTATATAAATTCTCAATGAACACATCAACTTAGATTTTACATTTCGCTACTCTAGTCAGATGAGAAGACTGCTTTAGTCATTTCAACATTCATTAAATCAAAGAAATGAAATTCACTATACTTGTGCAAAAGAGAAATAAAATTTTATAGTAATCAAATATTTGAGAACCCAGTTTCATTTGTCACCATATATATGGGGTTGACTTATATTTATAAATATAGAATATAAGATATTTCTTTCACAATATTTAATGGTGGGACAAAGCATGGTGGCAAATACTTTAATCTCAGAATGTGTGTAACAGAGACAGATGGATCTGTGAGTTTAAGGCTGTCTGGTCTATATAAATGCCCAGAGTTGTATAATAGAGTGATTCTGCCGCCACCCCCTCAAAGGCAAGCAAACAAACAAACAAGTAAAAAAATATTGAAAGATATTGAAGTTACATTTTTTGGAAAAGACTGAGATAGAGATCTTTTCATTTACTTTTATGATTTATTTCTGCAACCACAGATAACTGTACCAAACAACCTACCTCAATGTAAAGTGTTGTACTAAAACTAACAGAGTTTTGGTGACTCCATGGCTAAAAAATATTTGCAGCTCAAGCCCAACAACCTAAATTCAGTCTCTAGAAAAATATCAAAAATTTTAAGGAATTCACCAATAAGCCAAAGGTATCCTATGATCACTGAGTTTCATTGGCCTCCTCCACAATTTTAAGGAGCTCAAAATAAATATAAAGCTTTTTTTTCTGAGAATTGTGTTCCATATTTTGGAACACATTTGAGTTGTGAGATATCCATAGGCATGCATTTATTATTGTTTAGTTTGATTTCTATACAGCATAGTGATATTCTACAAGGTGTCCTGATGACCAGGCTTTCAGGAATACATTATATAACATAAAAAAGTAAGAAGTTAGCCTCAGGCTGAAACAAGACTACAAGAACATGTTTGCTACAGCATTTAACAAAGGTTTTTCAAATATACTCACCTAAACGTATGATAATAAAATAATGTGTTTTTATGGACGTTAGTAGAGATGTTCATATTAAATAAATTAAGTGTATCTCAGAAAGACAAATATATTTTCTTTTATTTGTTATTCTTAGATTTATATGATTCATAAAATCATATATGGAATGCAATGTGAATGCCAATGTGGCTCTGTCTAAAAGAATAACACAACTATACAATGTATACTTGCATGAAATTGTTATTTTGTAACAATTAGCAATTCATATCCATATTTCCAGATTATCATGCGCATTCATTGTAACTTAAACAATAGCAATGGGTCTGAGAAAGACAACAAATGATTTCAAACTGCATCAGAAAATCATTTCTAATTTTATTTCACTGGAGACAAGAGGACTATCTTCTTATCAACCGCTATGATTTAACAGTTTTCAAAGATTTATTTATTTATTTTTATTCATACTATAGGTGATGTGCCAGTTTGAACTTATATGTACCACATATGATTTGGAGTTCGTAGAGGTCATAGGATGTCAACTCACTTGAGATGGAGTTACAAGTAGATGTGAGCAAATTGATAAGGGCATCTGGAAAGCAAGGAGCTTGGGAAGAAGAGCAAGTTCTTTTTTTTTTAAACATGCTATTTTTTGGTTTATTTTTTATATTTTAAAAATTTCCATCTCCTCCCCTCTTCCTCTCCGTTCCCTCCCCTCCCCTCCACCCATAACCCCCCTCCCTCCCTTTTCAGGCCAAGGAGCCATCGGGGTTCCCTACTCTATGTTAAGACCAAGGTCCTCCCAACTCCCCCCTGGTCCAGGAAGGTGATCAACTAAGCTGAAAAGGCTCCCACAGAGCCTGTCCATGCAGGAGAGTCAAAGCTCAGCGCCATTGTCCTTGGCTTCTCCATCAGCCTCCACCCTCGGCCACATTCAGAGAGTCTGGTTTGGTCTCATGTTCCATCAGTCCCAATCCAACTGGAGTTGGTGATCTCCCGTTAGTTCTGTCCCACCGTCTCCATGGGTGAACGCACCCCTCACAGTCCTGACTTTCTTTCTCATGTTCTCTCTCCTTCTGCTCCTCATCAGGACCTTGGGAGCTCAGTCCGGTGCTCCTATGTGGGGCTCTGTCATTTTCTTCATCTATTGCCAGGTGGAGGTTCTATGGTGACATGCAAGAAATTCATCAGTATGGCTATAGGAACTGGCCTTTTCAGGCTCCCTCTCCTCAGCTGCCCATAAATAAACTGAAGGAAAAAAACCATATGGTCATCTCATTAGATGCTGAAAAAGCATTTGACAAAATTCAGCACCCTTTTATGATAAAGGTCTTGGAGAGATTAGGGATACAAAGGTCATTTCTAAATATAATAAAGGCTATTTTACAGCAAGCCGAGAGCTAACATCAAATTAAATGGAGAGAAACTCAAGGCCATCCCACTAAATTCAGGAACACGACAAGGCTGTCCACTCTCTCCTTATCTCTTCAATATAGTGCTTGAAGTTCTAGCAATAGCAATAAGACAACATAAGGGAATCAAGGGGATTCGATTTGGAAAGGAAGAAGTTAAACTTTCGTTATTTGCAGATGATATGATAGTGTACATAAGCGACCCGAAAAACTCCACCAAAGAACTCCTACAGCTGATAAACTCCTTCAGTAATGTGGCAGGCTACAAGTTCAACTCCAAAAAATCAGTCACCCTCCTATACACAAAGGATAAGGAAGCAGAGAGGGAAATCAGAGAATTATCATCTTTCACAATAGCCACAAATAGCATAAGATATCTGGGAGTAACTCTAACCAAGGAAGTAAAGAATTTATTTGACAAGAACTTTAAGTCTTTGAAGAAAGAAATTGAAGAGGATACCAGAAAATGGAAGGATCTCCCCTGCTCGTGGATTGGGAGGATCAACATAGTAAAAATGGCAATTCTACCAAAAGCAATCTATAGAGCAAGTTCTCTTAACTATTCTGCCATTGCTCCAGCTACAGATTTATTATTTTTTTAAAAGGGGACAGAATGGAAAATCCAGTGGGAAAAACTGGAGTCCTGAAAACCCCACATCTTTCAGGTTGTGAGCATTACAGATTTTTTTCTTTGTTGTGTAGAAGGGGGCGGTGTCAGAGATCACCACTGCAGTTTCCACATGGCAGATTCGATTACACAGGTAATGCAGTCAAGATAACTGTTCCTATAAATACCTCCATTTAAACTGACTTCTTTTGTATGCAAATATTTGCTTTCTTTGTAATTTCTTTTTGTGTATATTTGTTAACTGCTTTCTCTGTGGTTGTCATGGATATGACATTTAATATCTTAAATTTGTACACTGTATATTGAATATGCCTTACCAACCTCAAGGATATATAAAACCCTGATTCATTTTCATCTGATATTACCACTTTTAGTAATTGTCAAAAATAGCAATTCTTTATAAACTCTAACTCCAAATAATATTTCCTATGTTCAAAAGTGTTCACTTCCTTAATTATGCAGAAATTTGAACATTAGCTGCAATAATAATATTGCATCAGTACTTAGTTTTTAAAAATTTTCAGCTAAAATAATATAAAAATAAAAGTAAAAATTTAAAATATGGTTACAATATTTTTCACCTTATATTTAGTGCTGTGGGTTTACGGGAAAAGCCCAAACATTCTAGGCGAACACAATTAAATTTAATAATTTTCCATGTACTTAGCTTATTAAAATCTTAATACCCTCCTACATAGTCCACATTCGTGAGAGACATGAGCTGTTTTGTTCCTGTCTCTAGTTCTGGCATGCTTTGACTCCAAACATACATAAGCACATCCAAATATCTGTATTTCTCATAGTACAGGATAGTTAATACAATATTACATTTTTGTATTAGTTTGATTTATATTTAATTAAAAATGTCTTAATTCCTTTCTTAATTTTGAGGAAAATATGCTGTCTATAGGTATAGTTATATGCTTTTAAATATGAGATGTGCTCTCTCAACTACAAGACCAGATGTCATCTCTGTAATCAGTATACAAGCAGGTGAAATCTTTGAGCTTCAGATACAGAAAATATCTATTGAGCGGAAGGGCAGAAATTATTGTTTTAGGAAAATAATAACCAGGAAAGGCATTACGCTATCTGAAGTTCTTTGTGTCTTAGTGTGTAGACTGAGGAATCTAGGCCTTGAGTTACAGTTGAAGTGTGTTAAAGGGAAGATGCTTGGGTTTTTATTGCAGCAATTTGAGGAGAAAACAGTGACTTTCTTGGGATATTTGATTGATGCACTGGAAAGATTATTATTGGATAACTATGTCCAGGAGAAGAGTTGCTTGCACACATCCAGTTGCCGCAGAATATTCCTGAGTTCTCCTCAGACACTTAAAATTAAAACCTATTGTATGGCGAAAATCTTTATGATTCTCCAAATAATAATTATTAAAATGATAACTCCAAAGAGATAATATCATCATAGATATGGTTTCTGGTAATTGTTTCATAAGGGAAATAGTGGCACAGATGAGATTAATGTCATTTATTGAGAGAACAAGCTAGCTCTTCCTCCCATGTAAGGCAACATAATAAATGCACCCCAAAGAGAAGGGTTGAGTGAATAAGAGCTGCTACTACCACTTGCATATTTCTAAGCCTCAAAAGGTGGTAAAACACATACGTAAATATTAGCTTTTAAACCCTTCACAGGCTTAAGGGCATTATAGAATCTGGTTTAGGATAGTCTTAAAATTAACCATGTGACTCAATATAATTCTTTACTAGAATATTTAAAAACAAAAATCACCCAGCCTGGCCTGGTGGTGGTAGTACACACTTTTAATCCCATAATTTGGAAGGCAGAGGTGGCTGGATCTACAAAGCAAGTTCCAGGACAGACAGGACTATCTTAAAAAATAAAAAAAAGTTAAAAAAAATGAAGAAAGGTGGTATTATTGTCTCTTAAAATTTATCCTGCAAGTTTTGACTTTTCTGTTTTATTGACAGTTGTAAACGATTTTTTTTCAATAGCATTTTTGTTTGAGAAATTTCCTTAATTTATAGTTTAACATTTCCCTAATGCTTTTTTTTTATTTTTTGTTTATTTGTTTTTGCTGTTTTACTGGTAACTGTCTAGGTAAAGCTATGCTAATAACCATATAGTCTCCATTTTTAAGGTAAAAATAGCAATCAGTAGGGGAAACTAAATGTGAATTGGGTCAGAGTGGGAGGAAGAAGTATATATTTGTGAAATGAACACAGCTGAAGCTGTCAGACTTTGACCGAAAGCTGTTTTCGAGAGGATTTTATTGGCTTGTTGTTTTGACTCATGTATTGCTAATGTTTCTATTCCATATTGTTTCAGTGTTTGTGTACTACTTGTCATCCAACAGTGGAAATAAAGCATACTTTATTCAATTATAAATGACTCATCTCTAGAGTCGGATTTTAGATGACATTGACCAAAGTAAACATGCATATCAACCAAATTAAAAAATGACACAGAAGTTGTCTTAACATGTGATCTTCATTATTTTGCAAGTGAAATACACTAGTTAAAATGAAAGATTAGTTTATAAATCACTCAGAATATGCAAGAGTGAAATTGCATCTTAATGTGTCTAATTTGTTGGTAGCTAGAGAACAAAGAGAAAGTATAATTGCAGTTATTTTACAAATAGCTGAAGGGAAAGTATGACCCATTTCAGAAAACAAATTAGTGAAAATAAAACAAAAACACAGCATGATGCTTATCTTCTGAGCTCTAATAATTTTTTTCATCTATAATGAAATCCTTGACCTCACTTGCAAATGTCTTCATTTCTCTTTGCACTTTGGTACGAAAGACAACTAAGAACTTTGTTCTACATAAAGCAGATAAAACAAGAAATATTAACAACTACTGACAAGGTTATTAAAGTAATTTTTGTTGTAGAGAAGATGGCTTCATATTTAATTTTTATTAGATTTCTTCATAGCATCATGATTAAGAAGTAATGTATGATGTAGCAGGCATGGTCGGTCGGCAACTGGAAATAACCAAACTAGCCTTATATAAAATACTCAGCTTTAATAAAAGGAGAAAATGGGAGAAACTTACAGAGCCAGAGTTCCAGCGAAGAGTAGGGAACCAAGAGAGCAAAACAAACAAAACAGGGATCTTTTAAAGGTATTTTGTGCCCCGGAGGAGTCACGCCTCTCAGACAAGGGATTGGTCAGCTTTCCCAACAGTATGAGCCATGTTCGGAGTTTGTTGCTGGTTGCCTTATGAATCGGTCCCAATATCTAAGCCAGGTTAGCCTAAATCTCAATATGCACAGCCTCCTATACTGGAGTCCATGGCAATCCCCCTCTGATACCCATGCATCTTAGAAGTTATATATATATATGATACCATTTCTGACTTGTTTTGTTTGACATTAAAATTTTAATTATAAATAGAATATTTGAAAACCAATAACGCTTCAGAAAAGCCATGCTGTTAAATTACTGAAAAATACAAAATAAGAGATATTAGGGTATGGCCTATAATAGAAGGTCTCATAATTGAAGCTAAAGTGTGGGTGTATAATGTACATATTCATTCAATGAGATTAAACAGTTTTGACAAGAATTTATCCAATTCCTATAACAGAACATGCTCGGGGAAGGCAATTGTCTAGAACTTTAAGGAAATTATTGTTGAGAAAAGACAGAGATACAGTTATTAAATACCATGATATATTACACTCTTTGTTCTTTTTATTTAGACAGAACGAAAACCTTGTATTTTATGTATTCTGACATGGCCTTTAAAAGACCTTCAGAGTTGGTAGTACCTAAACTGTGATAAAATAATATGCAAGAAATACAAGGTGATCAGTGTAATTATAAACATTCTGCATGGTTATCTCTGTTTCCCTACTACCCAGCTCCCCTTATTTTAAGTTACAACAGCTTGCCTAATTTCTTTAAGATCACTCATTCCTATAGGTGTTCATCTACCACCTTTGGATCCTTTTGGGCCTTTAGAAATTGATGCTTTGTCAGAGTAGATTACAGAATCGGAAGCTAAAACCCTGGGTTAGTCATCTCTGACAGCTACTGGTGATGTTGAATCCTGTCCTTGTGCCTTCTATCCCTGTGCATCACCTTCAATAATTTCCTCAATCACTTCAAATCCTTTCACTACTGTCTTTCGTAAAGCCTGAATCTCCTGGCCTGTAGATATTTCCAGTGATTTCATTGAGAAACTTAGCCTTTAGTGCTCATTCTGCACATCTGATTCCAAGGTTTGAAGTTTTTTCTTTAAATATAACACTTTATCCTTGGACGTTATTTGGATCATGTGCAGATTGTCTTCCTGGAGAGATACTCTATCTGCTAATCTATCATACCTTTTTAACAGATCTGGATTGTCAAGTTCAACAGTACGAATTCTTTCAGATAATTTCTCAATATCCTTGGACATGGATTCAATTTGTCTGTCAAATTAAAGTTACCCTTTTCAATAGTATTAATTTTTTCAGGTAACTTTTGATTTTCAATGGTATTAACCCTGTCAGCTAGCTGTTCCTTTTTAGTCTGGAAAGACTGTATCATTTCTAAAAGTGCCTCATTCTTGGCTCTGTTATCAAACCATTTTCTTAATGATAAAATATGAAGAAAAAAACTGAGTCCCAATATCCAATAAATGGATATATCACCATAACCATCTTAATGATAAAATATGAAGAAAAAAACTGAGTCCCAATTTCCAGTAAATGGATATATCACCATAATCATGTAAGCCTTTCAGAATACAAAACATAGTATTACCAAAAAATTACTAGAAGTTTTAATGGTAATGTTCTCTGCCATTATATACCTTTCACGTTTATTGATTTTTTAATTATCTGTTATGAAATGCGGTAAATTGTTTTAGATGTAAAATCTTTTTGTCCAGCAGGTGTCAAGGTTGTAGAGTCACGATTAGAGGTGCAACCTGGTGCAGCTTTGAATTCTTTTCACCTTTATGCTGGATAAAAACTGAGAAATATGCTTTGCTTGACAAATCAAAAAGAAATTAAATCAATTTCGTACATGGAGCAAAAAGCACAGAACCTAGGGCAGGGAGCAAAAACTATAAGCTGTGCAAGTCTCCACGTGGCAGGGAACCACGCCAAGAAATTATACTAGGGAACAAGGCAGTGGGGGCCTGAGGCATGCATGTGTATGCTTTGGGAAATTCCAAGTTGCTGCATGCAGTTAGCTCTGCTGTGGTGACGCTTCTACAGAAAACCACTTAGGTAAAAGCAAGCCAACCGGGAGCGGGTGGTAGACTTTCTGGCTTAAAGGTAGGACGTAGGCCTTTAAGCCGGTCCACCTGGTAGGTGTGGAGTCCTAACCCATGTGGGCACCAGATGATGAAGGACACTTAAAAGAAATCCCACACTAGGTTCAGAATTGAGTATTATAGAGGGTTATTTATTTAGGGATAGACTCACAGATGAAAATCCTCTGCTGCAACGAGGAACAGCAACCAAATCCTGCAGCCAGAAAAGAGGTCGGTCATGTGCTTTACATCGGCCCAAGTGGGTGGGTAACTTAAAGGTTATTCTTGGTAGAAATTCCCAAGAAATAGTGTAGTGGGTGCCTGAACTGGCTTGTACTATAGTCAGATTAATGACTATCTTAAATATCTTCATAGAACTTTCATCTAGTAGCTGATGGAAGCAG
This sequence comes from Arvicola amphibius, assembly GCF_903992535.2. Classification (NCBI taxonomy): domain Eukaryota; kingdom Metazoa; phylum Chordata; class Mammalia; order Rodentia; family Cricetidae; genus Arvicola; species Arvicola amphibius. Next base: position 21,465,463 of record NC_052047.1, read on the forward strand.
AGGTAGAAATTCACAGGGGAGCATTGGACTGAGCTCCCAAAGTTCAGTCAAAGAGTGGGAGGAGTAAGAATATGAGCACAGAGATCAAGACTAAGATGGGGACACCGGCTGAAATAGCATACCTGAGCTAAACAGAGCTTACCAATTCCGACTCTACAGGGCAGGATCCAGTACAGGACAAAACTAGGTCCTCTAAATGTGTGTGACAGTTGTATGGCTGGGACAGACTCTGAGGCTACCAAAAGTGGGACTAGGATTTATCCCTACTGATTGTATTGGCTTTTTGAAGCCCAGTCCCTTTGGATGGATACTTTGCTCAGTCTAGATTTAGTAGTGAGGGTCTTGATCCTTCTTCAAAGTAATGTGCCTTACCCTCTCTGGGAAGTGGATAGCATGGATAGTTGGGTGGGGGGGAAGGGTGGAGCAAATGGGAAGACTGGAGAGAGTGGGAACTGGGATTGGTATGTAAAATGAAAAAAGATAGTTTTGTTTTTAAAAAGAAAAAAAAAGCATTAGATTTTCAAAGGTATTTACCCAACCCTAACTGATACAATTATATATAAAAAAAATCTAATCTAAAGATTATGGCACTTTGAAAAAAAGGAGAGAAAAATGATATCAAGAGTCAGAGAACTGGAATACCTGTTGTGAAATTATACCTTCTAGACATGACATGGAATTCACACCTATTATATATCAAAAATACCATCTGCCCAAGAAGTCATACATGAGGAAGATACAATTTCTATGACAATACAAGTGGGGGAAATCTCACAATGTCCTACTTCTAGACATATGGGAAAATAATGGGTGCAGAACAAGGGAGAATTAGTCTTTTCATGGGAAAATCTCACCGATATGTCATCCCTTAACAATACATATCTGAGCAATACTGTGTGATTAAAGGTGAGACTCCAGACGGCCCTATATCGAAGTAATCTGGGATGATTTATTGAAAGCGTCACTCCGGCTTTTGGCATTCATCCTTGCGGTGCCAATGGAGCAGAGAGCTCCATCTCAAGCCTCCTCCCCCTGGGAGATGCCTTGGTCTGGACTCTACCTCAGAAAAGCCTCTCAAGCACTGACCCTTCCCTAGGGAGGGTCAAGATTACTCCCACAGGCTAGTTACACTCCGGCAGAGATAAAGAACACGTGGTCTTTGGGTTTTGTGTGGGTACCCCCCTCTTTTTCCACCATGTTTTTCCTGCAACCCGGGAGCTCTGCAGTAAACATGGGCATTGATTCGGTCTAATTTGGTATGTTTAGAATTATTTGTGTAGGTAGAAAGCCTCGTTTTAAGAATATTCCCAATGTATTTCCAAAGACATGTATGTGTGTATTGAAAATACATATCTTCCATAAATGTTGGCATCAACAGATAAAGCTTTTTTAACATCCGTTTGTGATTTTAGTGTTATTTTGAGTCAATTGGGGGGGTCAGAAAAATAACATCTTCTTTTTAAACCTCTGTTAAAAATAATTGTGCATCCTTTTTAATAGTATCTTTTCTATGCTATTTAATAAACACAAAACAAAGCTCTTTGTTAGGGAAAGACAGACACCAGACACAAAAGAGACAATCCACAAACAATAGCCTGAAAACAGATGAAAGACATCAGAAGAAAAAAAAATATGCAGTCTGAGGTTGCTTTTTTTCTAAACTACTCTGAAAGGAAGAATCTTTTTACTCTTTAATGCCAATGCACATTTGAAATTCATACTCTCTTATTCTTTAATTATTGTCACAAAACACACACACAGACATGTACACACACATCATATATATGTATACATATATATGATGTGTGTGTTTGTATTCAATTTATATTCAATATACATTAACCCTCTGAGTTTGTTTATTGTTGTTCATATGCACAAATATTTAGGCCTCACAGATTGGGATTTTAAGACATATCAGGGACTCATTCCTGGAAAGTATTGCTTCTCTCTCTTAGAAGTGTTTAACAGGCTATAGTTCTTCACGTAGGGACAGGACTTTGTTAGAGGTCCTCCATGCATGTTGGAATGCTGACATGTAAATTGGTATTTTCATTTTTCAGTTCCTGTAAATGCAATCAAATTTTGAGTATTAATGGGTGCAACTGCCCTGTAATTGCAGTCATGGTTCTCTGGCTATTACAATCTTCTATCCCCTCTTCCATGTATTTCTGAGCATTAAGAGATTGTATCGTTGAGTTTGCGGTCAGCCCTGCTCAACAGACTATCTTGTTTTCTTTGTATTTTGACCATTTGTGGATATTTGTAATGGTCTTTTTCTACTATAAAAAGAAACTTCTTTGGTAAAGAAGGAAAACAAAAACTTAGTTGTTGGTATAAGTGTAAGCATGTGGAATTCAGTCGTAAATTATAATGGTTTAATAAAATGGGAAGAGTAAATGTAAGGTCTGCGGTGGAATTAATATTTTAAAAATGACCATTCTATTAGGAACCACTTACAAGTTCAATACAATACCAATCAAAATCACAAAATCATTCTTCACACAAATATAAAACAATCCTAAAAATCATATGGAAGCAAAAAGAACAGAAAAAAAGCAACCATAGAGAAGAACCCTGAGCAAAGCAACCATAGAGAAGAACCCCGAGCAAAGAAGAACAGTGCTGGAAGAAATATGATTCCACATATTAATTGAAACAGCATGGCAATGGAACAAAAGCAGGTACATTGATCAACAGAACAATATAGACAACCCAAATATGAATGCATTTAACCACAGTCATCCGATACTTATTAAAGATGCCAAAAACCACATCAGAGCAAAGACTGCATAGTTAACAAATGGCACTGAGAAATCTGGATATTTAGATATGCAAAATACTGAAATTAGAATTCTATCACTCTGAACAAAAATCAATTGCAAATGAATTAGAACTCAATATGAAACACTGAATGATTAACAAGGAGAAAGCATAGATAGTACTTTTCAATATAAAGATTTGGTAATGACTTTAGTAGTAGGAAACCCTTTTTCCAGGAATTAAGTCTAACAATTGATAAGTAGCCCCTAACAAAATTAAAAAGCTTTGTGTAGCAGAGAAAGTCTCATATATAGTAAAAATAAATGCCCTCATACTAAGAATATTTTCTATCCAAAGATCTGATAGGTCATTTGATATACAGAATATTTAAGGCTCAATAGAAAAAGAGTCACGAAAGCAAGTGGACGATGGATGTGAGCATAGAGTTCTCAACAAAAAAATACAAAACAAAACAAAAGCAAGGGCTAAGGAATATATTTTTAAAAAGTGTTTCACAAGCTTAGAAATAAAGAAAATGCTAATTAAAACAATTCTGAGATTTCATTTTACCCCAGACACAAAGGTAAAACCAAGAAAAAAATTCTGATGACAACTGGGGGAAGGGAAACTCTCCTTCACTGATGGTAGGATTGCAAACTGGTAAAAGCACTCTTGAAACAGTATGAAGAATTCTCTGACATTTACAATGACTGATTTTTAAAACTCTTAAAAATATTTGAATTGCAGTTCTTTGTATAAAATAGAATTTATTGGGAAATAAGCACTATGGGTGTTGGAGCAAAAATATTTTTATTGTTTGATGAGGAAATATTTAAAGGCTACTTTGCTCAGAAATTGTAAGCAGGCAATCCACGTAATGAGCTTTGGTAAGTCTTTCCTCAGTGGAATGACTCCTCAGTTTAATTACATTAATGTTGAAAAGTGAGATGTCTCATAAGACATGTGTTGATCTGCAATATTGATGAAGTGCTTTTGATGAAAAAGGCAGCTCTCTAAGATTCTTAGAAAAAAGAGATTTAATAAAGATTGAGAGATCATTGTGATAGATGTGCTATTCTGGGAATCCATTGCTGTGGGATGTGTATTCACTGAGCAATAGAAATTTTAGAAAGAAGTCCTACTACTGCTTGATTACAGAGACAAAGAAACAGAACCAAAGTTTTCAACACAATAAGAATTCCAACAAGATTTCTGATGCAGTGAGTGGACGCTTAAAAGAAAGCCCACACTAGCTCAGAATTGAGAAACAGATATTTATTTAGGGATAAACTCACAAATCAGAATCATCTGCTTGTCTGGTTGAATCATGCTATCCAAAAAGAGCAGCTGGTGGAAAGAAGCAAGGGGAAGGAGAAAAGCGATGGAGCAGATTTTTCATCTGCATGTATAGTATAAGAGGCCACGCCCAATAGGCTGGTACTTACAAGCTGAAGGTCTTCCTAAAGCAGATTTCTGATTATGAGAAAAAAATAGAGCTAAACTTCTGGTTATTACTCCGGCAAAACATGATTTAGTTTAGAGATTTTCAGTGGAATAATGAATAAGTAATGGAGCATATTGGAAGGAATGTTGATGCTAATCGATATGTAGAGCACACTTTATAAGTCAGGAGGAAGTGTGAGAAACACTTGGCCATTTTTTTTTATGTGAATCTAACACCTGCATGTGTTAACCAGCCTCCTAAGAAAGTGAAATTACTGCTGTAAATTGACTACTGTTTGTCAACCCAACCATCATGACCATTAAGTAAAGCTACACCAAAGTTTGAACTTTAAAGAGTTAAATTCATGGCATCAAAGTTCAAGAATTTAATGTGACTAAGGGTTTGCCTGTCAAAATGCTAGGGACTGATTAGGAGCATTTGAGGAGCAGAAAGTGATCTCAAAGATCCACCTGGTGCTACCACAACTTAATGCAAGCTGGTAGATCTCTAAATTCTGCACCATACTGATGGGGACTCTGTGTTTATAGAACCCTGAGCTAGAAAGAAATCTTACATTCTTTTTCTCCAAAAAATTAACCTGCTTCACATCTTTTCCAGTAAAAATAAAATAACTAGATGATACATAAATGTCTTTCTATACCAATTAAGAGAGCAGGCAATTATTTCTATCTGAGGAACAGAATTCATAGAATTAAAGCTTTAGAGAATCATTCTTGGCTAAAATAAAAAAAAACTCTAAGAAATATTTTCAAGACCTACATTTCAAGGATATATATACAAAATTCACTGTGTCAAATATTTAAATTCAATAAGCTAAGCAATGAGTAAGAGGAGAATTTGTCCTTGGTTTAAGTCAAGATCAGAAATATTGAGTGCTTCTTGGCCACATTCTTTTATTCAACAGATAATGTAGTCTGTTGGGTGACCTAAGCTGATTAAATTCCATGTACCTGGACTTTTTTGGGGATGCCTGGCGATGGGACCAGGATCTATCCCTGGTGCATAAGCTGGCTTTTGGAGCCCATTACTTGTGGTGGGAAGTCTTGATCAGCCTAGATGGAGCAGGAGGGCTGTGGTGTGTCTTGTTCCTGCTTGAACTTGCCAGGCTTTGTTACTCCCCATAGGTGCCTTACCCTTTCTGAAGAGTAGATTGGGGGTGTGTTTGGGAGAGGTTGTGAATACAGGGATGTTGCGGGAGCTCCTTCTGCTCCTTCAGCCAATAGCTGCTGAGTTACCAGCCCATTGGGGCGTGGTCTTTTTAAAAATGCGGCCACTTCCCTCCGCTCGCTCTCTGGCTTCCGGCTCCGCTTCTGACGACTAGGCTCCCTTCCTGATTGCGCAGAGGGCTGTTGTCTGGGACGGTGATCTGTAAGTTTTTTCCCCTTTAAATAAATAACCATTCTATTAATCATAATTCCAAACTGGTGTGGGATTGTTTGTGATTTACACCATCATCTGGCGCCCAACGTTTGGTTTTAGGACCCCTCCTTTCCCCGCTCGGCTGCCTGCCGCCAGGGCGGCTTGGCGCGAGCCCTCCCTCCCTCAGCGGCGGCCTGTGCCTTGTGCGTGGAGACAGCGTTTAATGTAAATTACACACAGTGGCTTTTCTTGCTGAAATTCTTTATATTTTCTCTTTACACGCCTCAGATTGACTCCAAGTCCCCACGCACCCTATCGTTTGCCTCCCCACGTGGATTTAAACTCCACAGGCCCGCACAGTCTCTGCCCGCCTGGCCTACTCTTTTCTGAGATGCTTTTAAATTTCCCTTGCAAGCGCAGCGCTTGGGTGGCGCAAACCAGTTTGCAGGCGGTTGCCGAAAAACTGCAACCCCTCAGGGTGACTCTGTCACGTGGAGGCCATACACAGCTGCGGCTTCCAGGTTGCTCTTCTTTTCCCTTGGATTCTGGGTTTCTAGTTCTGTGTGTGGAATTGATTTAATTACATTTTCTTTGTTGAGCAACTCGCATTTCCCAGTTTTTAACAAATACTAAGGCGGACACTGAAACAGGACCCCGTTTTAGTCAACTTTGCAGTGGTTCTAGTCGCGACTCTGCAACAGCACCACCAGCTGGATAATAGGTAATATGGCAGTTTTCGTTTCTAACGCAAATTTTACTGTTTTGTTTATTAATACATTGGACTATATCATGCAAGGTTTATATGATTATGGGGATACCTTAATTTGCTTGTTACTAGGTTTCAGTTTTATTTTCCATATTCTATCATTAAGGAAGAATAAGGCACTCGTAAGAACGATACAATCTCTACGGACTAATAATGAACAACTAGTAGAAAGGATTAAAATTATTGAAAATCAGAGGTTATCTGAACAAGTGGATACTATGATAGACAAAATTGACTCCATATCCAAGGGTACTAGGAAGTTACCTGAAAGGGTTCAGGCTGTTGAATTTGATGTTCAGACGTTATCACAAAGTTTTGATAAGGTAACAGACAGAATGTACCTCCAAGATGGGAATCTACATGATATACAAGAAAAGTTTAAAGAGGACATATTATCTTTGAAGGAAAAAATTAAAACTTTGGAAACACAAGTACAGAATAGAGACCAAAAATTTGATACCTTAGTGAAATCACTAGAAACACATACAGGTCAGGAGATTCAGGATTTAAGAGAGATGATGATAAAAAGATTTGAAAAGATTGAAGAACTTATTGGAGCTGGTGAACAGAGTAAGGAGGCACAAGGACAGGCTACAATGCCACCACCAGCTATTAGAACTGGCTTACCCAGGGTTTTAGCGACATACCCTGTAATTAATTCTGACAAAGCATCAACTTCCAAAGGCTCAAAGGGAGTCAAAGATGCTAGATGGAAGCCAATAGAACTGAATGATCTAAAAGAAATTAAGCAGGCTGTTGTTAATTATGGCTTGCACTCTGCATTTGTTAAGGAAATGATAAAGACTTGGGCCTCTAATGTCAGAGCTACCCCCCATGATTTCTCTCAGTTAGTGTCTGCAGTTTTAGATGATGGACCTTCCTTGATGTTTGGAATTTATTTCAGAGAAGAATCCAAACATATGGAACAGCAAGGAAGAGCAAAAGGTGTGGAGGTTTCCCAAGATCAAATTCTTGGTGTAGGAGCATATGCTGATCCACAGGTCCAAGCTCTTTACGACGAAGAAGTATTATGTCTATGTCACCAAGCAGCCTTAAATGCTTGGAATAGGATACAAGATCCAGCGAAAAGGGTCGAATCATATACAAGGATTAGGCAGGGACAGAGAGAACCCTTTATTGACTTTTTGCAAAGATTAATTAAGGCTCTGGACATAGGGGTAACAGACCCAGAAGCTAGACGAATACTTCTTGAATCTCTAGCTTTTGAAAATGCAAATGTAGATTGCAAAAAGATAATTGGGCCTTTAAAGTCTAGATCAGCACCTATGGATGAATGGATTCAGCATACGATGAATGTTGAGACGTTTAGCTATAATGATGAATCTTGGGTAGGAGAAGCAATTTCCAAAGCAATGAGGAGACATCAAACTGCCAGGTGTTTTAATTGTGGTAAATTAGGGCATCTGCAAAGGGATTGCAGACAAAGAACTTCTAGGAATAATATCTCTTCTGGGAATGACAAAAATAGGAGACCTCGGCCTTCAGGTATATGTAGGAGATGCGGTAAAGGCCGACATTGGTCCAACGAATGCAGGTCAACAACAGACAGACAAGGAAACCCGATACCATCGGGAAACCCCTTGAGGGGCCTCTCGCAGGCCCCCAAGCCAACAGTGGCCCAGTCATTCCCAGTCACAGTGGAGAACGTGCCTCACCAAGAAAACTAAAAGCTCCAATTTCTGCTGTAAAAAGTAATACTGGTCTAAATGATGAATTACATGTGGAGGACGAGTCAAAAAATCCAGTAGGACAGAGTAAACGTATATTTTGGCAGACTTCTATTAATGATCAAAGACCAAAGCTAAGAGTCTGTATAAATGGCATTTTTATTGAAGGCTTATTAGACACAGGTGCGGATGTAAGTATCATTACTCCAGAATCTTGGCATCCGAATTGGCCTCTTCAAGAGGTAGATGTTCAGTTCCTGGGAATTGGAACCCTGTCTCGTGTAAAACAAAGCACAAGATGGGTCGAATGCATAGGGCCTGAAGGGCAAATAGGAAGACTAAGGCCATATATAGCCAATATTGCAATAAATTTATGGGGCCGTGACCTGCTACAACAATGGAATACCCAGATTAACATTCCTGCAGTCTCACGAACTCATAATTCTGGGAAGGATGTAATAAAGTACCATGCACAAAGGTCACCAGCCATTCAGGCTGTACAAGAACATAAAGCAACTAACAAACCTTTAGAGGTACCAACAGCTCTACCTTTAAAATGGCTAACCGAGAAGCCAGTATGGGTTAAACAATGGCCTTTAGCTGAAGATAAGTTACAGGCATTGGAACAGCTGGTACAAGAGCAACTAGATGCTCACCATATTGAGGAATCAACCAGCCCTTGGAATTCTCCTGTGTTTGTTGTAAAAAAGAAATCTGGTAAATGGAGAATGGTGACAGATCTAAGAGCTGTCAACAAGGTAATTCAACCTATGGGCCCACTACAATCTGGAATTCCTTTGCCTTCTCTATTACCAAAAGGATGGCCTCTTATAGTTATTGATTTGAAAGATTGTTTTTTCACTATACCTTTACAAGAAAAGGATAGAGAAAAATTTGCCTTCACAGTGCCTACTTATAATAATTCTCAGCCTACTAAGAGATATCAATGGACTGTCCTCCCACAGGGGATGCTCAATAGTCCCACATTGTGCCAATATTTTGTAAGTAAGCCATTGGAAATAATTCGTAAACAATTTCCCAAGTCAATAATTTATCATTATATGGATGACATTTTGTTATCTGATTCAAATAAAGATACTTTAGAAAGGATGTTTGAAGAAGTAAAGAAAGTCTTGCCTAAATGGGGATTACAAATTGCCCCTGAAAAAATTCAAAGAGGAAATTCTATTAATTACCTAGGTTACAGAATAGGGTTAGAGAAAATTAAAACGCAAAAGGCACAAATTAGGAGAGACAGGTTACAGACTCTTAATGACTTCCAAAGATTGTTAGGAGACATTTCCAGTCTACGACCAGCTGTTGGGATAACACCTGATCTAATAGTTCATTTAAACAAAACCTTAGATGGTGATAAAGATTTGAATAGTCCCAGAAAACTGACAGCTGAAGCAGAAAAGGAACTGACAATGATTGAGGAAAAATTACAGGAGGCACATGTGGATAGGGTGAACCCAAATCTTAGCTGCATCCTAGTCATATTGCCTTCCAGAATTTCTCCTACAGGGATTTTAATGCAGAGGGAAGATACTATTTTAGAGTGGATATTTATGCCTAATAAACCAAGTAAAAAATTAAAAACTTATGTGGAAAAAGTCTCTGAATTAATTATAAAAGGTAAGCTGAGACTTCGTCAACTAGCAGGTATAGACCCAGCAGAAATTATAGTGCCTTTTACTACTGAGGAAATAAAAAAGTTATGGGAAGACAATGAACCATGGCAAAGAGCTTGTGCTAATTTTTTGGGAGAAATTAACAGCAACTATCCCAAAAGTGATAGACTTAACCTCATAAAGAGAACTTCTTGGATTCTTCCTAGAATTGTACGTGATGCTCCAATAACTGGAGCCCGTACGTTTTATACTGATGCAAATAAATCAGGGAAAGCTGGTTACAAGTCAGATGAATTGAGTAAGGTGGAACAAAGCCCTTATAATTCTGTCCAAAAGGCAGAATTATATGCCATTCTTATGGTGCTAAGGGACTTTAAAGAACCTCTTAATATAGTTACAGATTCACAATATGCAGAAAGAGTTATCTTGCATATTGAAACTGCTGAATTTATTCCAGATGACACAGAGTTGACTTCATTGTTTATCCGGGTACAAGATATAATTAGGAATAGGCTTTGTCCAATGTACATAACACACATCCGGTCCCACACGGGTCTGCCTGGTCCTCTAGCACAAGGTAATGCAGAGATTGATCAATTATTGATTGGAAGTGTGTTGAAGGCCTCAGAATTTCATAAAAAGCATCATGTCAATAGTAAAGGCCTAAAGAAAGAATTTTCCATTACATGGCAACAAGCTAAGGACATTATAAAGAGATGTCCTACTTGTTCTTTCTATAATCAAACACCGTTGCCTGCAGGGAGTAACCCAAAGGGTACTCAAAGGAATGAAATCTGGCAGATGGATGTGTTTCACTTTATGGAATTTGGTAAATTAAAATATGTACACCACACCATAGACACATATTCAGGTTTTCAATGGGCTACTGCCCTGAGCTCAGAAAAGGCCGATTCAGTAATCACACATTTATTAGAAGTTATGGCCATCATGGGTATACCTGCACAAATAAAGACAGACAATGGTCCAGCATATGTATCTAAGAAAATGAAGCGCTTTTTTGATTATTATAATATAAAACACATTACAGGTATACCAAATAATCCTACAGGTCAGGCAGTTATAGAAAGATCAAATCGTACTATAAAGGATATGCTGAACAAACAAAAAGGGACGGAAAATACCCCCAGAAATAGATTGCATAATGCTTTATTAACCTTGAATTTTCTTAACGCTAATGAGAAAGGAACAACAGCGGCAGAAAGACATTGGATAATGGAAAAGTCTGCTGAACTAAATCAACCAATTTATTTCAAAGATGTGCTGACCTCTCAATGGAAGCCAGGAGATGTGCTGCGTTGGGGAAGGGGTTTTGCTCTTGTCTCCACAGGAGAGGAAAAATTGTGGATACCATCAAAATTAATAAAGGTTCGGTTTGAAGAGGAGAAGCCCCTTGGAAAAGAAAAATAATTCATTCACAAGGATGATGATCATACTGATGGTAAGAAAAGCATATAGGTTGGGGGCAGGGTTCTTTTCTTATCTCCACAGGAAACCACTCATCTTCAAAGAACTTAAGGGACCCTGGATATTTAAATACTGATGGATGGACACTAGTTACAACCTAATATGGATCAACACAGAACCTGAATAGGTTTAGTAAGTATAAAACAATTTTTAAATATATATATATATATATATATATATATATATATATATATATATACATTACTATGCTTTTATTTATATGTATATAGAGCTGGTTTTGGAGTTGGACTATGGCTCAGTCCTTCTTCAATTCCAAGCCTGTTGATAAGAGATATCTCAGAGATTCTGTCTCAGGTCAGGAGCCATGAAATGGGACAGAATAATAATAGTAATAATGATGATGATGATGATGATGATGATGATGATACTTGATAAACTTTCTTTGCCTTTCCTCATATCTGTGTCTGTCTTTATTATACCTTCCATCGAATATATATGTCTGTATATGTCTTTGTAGATAATGTTTACCTTTCCTGTAACAAACAACAAATTTTCCTTCAGTAATCTTTGAAGTTTCCAGGATGACGATGGGGCCCCACAACATCAATTTCACCTGGTTACTATGACGTCATGTTTTTAATAGCGCTAAAATTAGACCTTTTTTTTTTGGTTTTTTTTTTTGGTACCAACTACACAAGACAGTTTCAAATGGTGTACAATTTTGACAACACTCTGGCCGGACCTCCTCAAAACACTCAGAGGCTAGTTACAATTTCCTCGACCAAATGTTATTCTGGGAATTTTACCATCATTTGCTTTCATGGGACCCCCTGAGAAGAACGTCGCCCCCATGTCAGCTAGAAGCAATCTTAGAGGACGACGCCCCCTCTCCCAACAGAGTTTGCCCTCTGGTTTAGGGACATCATTTAGTAGTTGGTATAGGGTTGAGGGGATGGGGGAGGTATTATATGGACTCAGGGGTGTTTATGAAAAAAAAAGGGGGGGGAATTACCTGGTTTGATGGGATGATTGGTATTTGTGAATTATTGTTATTAGAAAATTGCATTGGTGTTGATTCTTGTATATTGAACATTGTATGTGAGTATGCTTCTACCTCTATTGTATGAGAGTATGCTTCTAACTCTGTTTAAAACAATTGTCATACTGAGATATTTATCATATTGCAATGTACATTTCTACCTCTGATATTATTTGTATAATGACATTGTTTACGTTTGGGGATATTGTCCTCATTTATTGCACAGTTGTTTATTGTCTTAGTCTTTAAGTTAGATAGGTATTGAGAATTATATAGATCAGTAGTCATCTATGTTTGTCATTTATAATTAGACTAATCAGGTTCGTTAGATAAATAGAGATTATACTCAGAATAGATAGATAATCTTCAACCTCTTCAAAGAGCTGTAGAAAAATGGCCTTTAATTTAACTCAGAGTTCCATGGTAGACAAATAATTTGGTAGTGAGACACAATTGCTCCTGGCAACACCAATCTATTCCCGAGAGAATGTTGAGCACCAAAGACACTCCACGTGGAGCCTTTCTTCTTGGAAGAACTGGCCTTTGGGCAAAGAAATGCCCATACCTCAACCACTGACAGATACAGAGCATCCATAAATGGATAAAACAGGACTGTCATATCCTGCCAAGACAGGGTAAGATAGTTCTGAAAAGTTTCTTGCCTTTGAAAATGGTATGTCAGTTACGTTAGGCCTTAGCCAAAGTTGGTTGCTTCAACGCTGCAAACGTGAATTTGGGTGATTGTCCAGGTAGCTAGTTGTCTCTGTGATTTGTTACATGTTTTAGAAGTTGTTTGAATGCACTTCCTAATTACTCAGGTAACTTTATTTTCCTTCTCAGATCTTCGATGGGGTTGAAGACTATATAAATGTAGTTACTTTCCTCTCATGACTTGGCCAAGTTATTTATTATACAAGACTTAAGCTAGTTGGAATAGGATATCTGTGCTTATTGTATATAATTTCATAGTAGGTTTAGAACTCTCTTACTTAAACAAAAGGGGGAGGTGTTGCGGGAGCTCCTTCTGCTCCTTCAGCCAATAGCTGCTGAGTTACCAGCCCATTGGGGCGTGGTCTTTTTAAAAATGCGGCCACTTCCCTCCGCTCGCTCTCTGGCTTCCGGCTCCGCTTCTGACGACTAGGCTCCCTTCCTGATTGCGCAGAGGGCTGTTGTCTGGGACGGTGATCTGTAAGTTTTTTCCCCTTTAAATAAATAACCATTCTATTAATCATAATTCCAAACTGGTGTGGGATTGTTTGTGATTTACACCATCACAGGGAGAAGGGAATGGAAGGTATGTAAAATGAGTGAAAAAATAAAAAAAGAATCAAAACTAAGACCAACCTATTCTATATTACCTTAATTCAATAACTCCTCTTTAATGGTGTGAAAAATGCAATAGTTTTACCTTCATATATTTTGGCAGTACAGAAAAGAATATGAGCAGCAGAATTTTGTTTGTTTGTTTTTTCAAGACAGGGTTTCTCTGTTGCTTTGGAGCCCATAATGGAACTAGCTCTTGTAGACCAGTCTGGCCTCAAACTCACAGAGATCTTCCTGACTTTACCTCTCAAGTGCTGAGATTAAAGGCATGCACCACCACCACCCAGCTGAGCAACAGAATTTTTATTAATGATTTATGTAGTATTAAGCAGACAGTTTCCTTGAGAACCGGTTTAAAGAAAAGCTAGGCATGTGATCAAGAGTCTTACATCACAAGCAAGAAACTGACATATCTAACCAAACTAGTGTATATCTTTTGATACCACCAGGCTTTAACCTGTTCAGTGATTTAAAACTATAATACTATACCTCCTAAGCCTCTTCAAGCAGCGTCTTTAAATGGCAAGATTCATGGGAAAAGATCTCATTCAGACTACCACAGATAGTAATGATTGTTTATACTTAAGAAAAATTCAGATACCATGATTTGAAGCATCATATGTAAAGCTTTTTTAGTTAACAATACAGCAGAGATATAAAATTATTTTAACACCTAACTCCATAGTGTTATTTATTTTAACTTATTAATGTTTTTTAGAAATTTCAAACTCACCAGGAGGCTATATTGTGGTTATTACTGCAATATATACTTGCATTATGGAAGCTTGTCAAAGTAGAAATTATAATTAATGAAAAGCAGTAACTATTATAGTTAAGAATTTCAGATTTAAGATTAGAATACTTAGGTTCAAATATTAAAAATACAGTGGTGTTAATGAAAATTTATGGATTGAACACAACATTCTATATTTGATGGATGCTGGTCAAATAAGTAACATAAAAGGCATTTCTATTGTTTTTAAACTACAAAAAAACTATTAAATATTTTGTGAAGAAAGTTAAAAATATATTGCATTTAAAATTTGCACAATAATCTTTGTATGTTTTACATGTTTCTTTTTTCTTCCCCTTTAAACTTATTAATCTTTTCATGTGTTATTACTGTTTGTGTACATATTTCTATGTGTGTGTCTTTGTGCAATAGCACATGTTTGGATATCAGAGGACAATTTTTAAAGAATTTTTTCCCTCTTTCTACTTTTTCATTGCTTCCAGGTTCAAAACTTGTTCCCAAATTTATATGACACGCACCTTTGCCCAACGAGTCATCTCACTTTCCCCTTTTTGTAAACACTATATTGGGATTATTATTAATTTATAACACTTCTAATATATTTTTCTATTTTAGAACGCTGCTTTAGTAACAGTATCTTATAGAATCATCAGAGTAATAAAATCCTGTATTGACTTTGCTATGATCAAAAGCAGAGAATGCCCATCAACACAGAAGTCTCTGATCTTGCCTTCTTGCACTCGACTCTTCCACTTAAACTACCACAATTTCAAATTATTATTCATAGTTATAATGTAGTTACATAAAGATTATTTTAAGAATTTATTAATGAACTGTATTTGATTTTCCAGGTAGATCATAATCTGATTAAGCATGTACCTGATGAAGGACAAGGTCATTTCATCTAAGTTACTTCAAGAATGTCTATAGCTAGAAAAATATTAAGAATTTTTGCATGAAATTTGATTTATTCATTGACTTAATTATTTATAACCGGTGCTTGTCTCAAACTCAATATTCTCCATTGATTACCCTAGTCTTGGGAGTATAGAAGTGTCTGCTGTGAAACTCCAGGAGTACACGTGTCTGGCTCTAGATCGTTGCAGTTTTCATGTTTGTTTACTTTGTTGGTATGTTAGTTTATTTGTTTTGAAGAAATTAATTCCTTTACACATAATTCTGCCATGTCACATTCTTATAATGTACAAGTATGTCATTTCCCCTCATTCTTGTTAAGAGTCTAGAGATGTCACTTTTGTGAGATTAGTTTTTTGTGTGTACCTCAGGGTGAACTACTCATAGAGATGTGTCAGCCTTTGCCTTCCCATTGCTGAGATCAAAGACATGCCTACCACACAATGTGTCATTACATTTTTAAAGAGCAATGTGAGAAAGGTATCTGTGGTTAAAACTGCCCTCCGGTCTTTTGATCAGCTTTTAATTGTCCTAATTTAAATTTAATTTACTTTTGGTTTGTGAGCTCATTGTATTTGGCAGATAACAATGGGTCCTCTTCAAGATAATGCAAAATATAGTATCTTCTCCCATGCTGAAATAGCCTTTCTTCCCTGTAGAGGGATTTTCACAAAACTAAACTGTATAATGTTATACTTTTATCATCATCTCATGCATCCTTGAACTGTCATTTTGCCTATTGTCTATCCTTAATGTGTTGTTTAAAGTACATAGATTATATTATTCAATTTTCTAACTCACTGATTCCAACTTCTAGTTTCTAAGCCAGAAAATGTTTTCGCTGACTGGACTATCCACTTTAAAACTTCCTATTTGGGTTCTTCTGTAGAAATTCTAGCCCTAACATTTCTACTTAGTATGGTTTTGTGTTTTTCTCCTTTTAAAACATACCTGTAGCTGTGTGTTGTTACCTTTAAAACAATTAAGTAAACCCAAAATCTCTCTTATATCAGTATCAATAACTATGCACCTTTTTTACTAATGAAAGATCTATATTTTTGTCTGACAAGATAACTCTTACTGACACTTGATATTTATATGTTATAAAACTCATAATTTTTACCTTTCTTTGTTATGATATTTCCTAAAGGAAAGAAAGGATGATTCTGGCAATTCCCTACTTTGTATCAGATGTTGATAGGAATCTATATTCTTCACTCAGTCTTTATTAGCATCCTCTCATGGCTCTTCTTGGTTGACAACTTGACTGCATCTGGAATTATCTAAAAAAACGCAAACTGCTAGACACACTTGTGCTAGATTTATTTACTTAACTGTATAATTTGATGTCGGAAGAAAAGCAGATCATTTGATGTGAGAAGACTTCTCTAAAATCCAGATCACTTGAGATCAGATAACACGCTAAACTTGGGCGACACTTTGTGACACTCTATATAAAGGACAAGGAAAAAAAAGATTTGTGGTTTTTTTTTTTTTTTTTTTTTTGAATGGTTGCACTCACTCTTGCTTCACCGATAGAGGGCTTAGTTCCTGAGGATTCTGTTTTTTTTTTTTTTTTTGTTTTGTTTTTGTTTTTGTTTTGTTTTGTTTTGTTTTGTTTTTTTCATGGTTTATTTATTTTTTTTCTCGTTTTTTTTTTTAAGATTTCCATCTCCTCCCCCTTCCCTCCCCTCCCTTCCACCCATACCCCCACTCCACCCCTCTCCAAAGACAAAGAGCCATCAGGGTTCCCTTCACTATGTTAAGTCCTAGGTCCTCCCAACTCCCCCTAAGTCCAGGAAAGTGAGCAACCAAACTGACAAGGCTCACAGTGAGCCTGTCCATGCTGTAGAGTCCAAGCCCATCGCCATTGTCCTTGGTTTCTCAGTCCCCCTCCACCGTCAGCCACAATCAGAGAGTCCGGTTTGGTCCCCTGTTCCATCAGTCCCATTCCGACTGGACTTGGTGGTCTCCCGTTAGATCTGTTCCACTGTCTCAATGGGTAAAAGCACTCCTCGCGGTCCTGGCTTCCTTGCTCATGATCTCCCTCCTTTTGCTCCTCATCAGGACCTTGAGAGCTCAGTCTGGTGCTCCTATGTGGGGCTCTGTCATTTTCTCCATCCAATGCCAGGTGAAGGTTCTATGGTGATATGCAAGATATTCATGAGTATGACAATAGGATCTGGACATTTCTGGCACCCTCTCCTCAGCTGCCCTAGGAACTAGCTGGGGTCGTCTTCCTGGACACCTGGGAACCCCTCTAGAGTCAAGTCTCTGCCCACCCTAGAATAGCTCCCTTAACTAAGATATATAATTCCTTATTCCCATATCCACCCTTCCTATAACCCAACCATCCTATTCCCCCAAGCTCTTCCCATCCTCCACTTCACCCTTTTCTCTCCCCATCCCCCCATCCCCCCATCCCACCCCACCCCCATGTTCCCATTTTTTGTCCGGCAATCTTGTCTACTTCAAATAACCAGGAGGATAACTATATGTTTTTCTTTGGGTTCACCTTATATAGCTTCTCTAGGAGTAAGGGGTACACTCATCCATTGCTGGTGGGAATGCAAACTTGTGCAACCGCTTTGGAAAGCAGTGTGGAGGTTTCTCAGGAAATTTGGGATCAACCTACCCCAGGACCCAGCAATCCCACTATTGGGAATTTACCCAAGAGATGCCCAATCATATTACAAAAGCATTTGTTCAACTATGTTTATAGCAGCATTATTTGTAATAGCCAGAACCTGGAAACAACCTAGATGCCCTTCAGTGGAAGAATGGATGAAGAAACTGTGGAATATATACATATTAGAGTACTACTCGGCGGTAAAAAACAATGACATCTTGAATTTTGCATGCAAATGGATGGAAATAGAAAACACCATCCTGAGCGAGGTAACCCAGGCCCAAAAAGAGGAACATGGGATGTACTCACTCATAATTGGTTTCTAGCCACAAATAAAGGACATCGAGCCTATAATTCGTAAAAAATCCTGAGGATTCTGACATAGACCGATGACTCGCTAAGAACCCAGCCTTGTGGACTGAACAAGGAGGGGGTTACTGAGCTTTCAATTGGGAGACAGCCGTTGTGGACTAGCTGGAACACAGCCTGTAAGCCATTTCAATAAATTCTCTTTCTATGTTCATTCATCAGTTCTGGTCGTCTAGAAAGCCACGACTAACACAAACCCTGAAAAGAAGGGCATCTTCACTAGAGAGCGAGCGGAAAGAGGAGTTTCCACACCCAAATGATAACGTCTGATACTGAAGTAAAAGGGTTCTTCTTGCTTCCTTGTAATTGGAGAATCCCGACCCTTCACTAGGTCTTCTCTATGCCATTTATGAGAAGCCCAAGTGAAGCACATCTCTCTGTCAATAAAGGTGGGATTTTGGTTTCCTTAAGAGATTTCAACTGTGGCGTGGGGAGGAATCGGAAGAAATGGCACAAATAACTCTGCATTAGCACTCTCAGCAAAATGGCAGGCCTGGATTATGCTTTTCTAGCATTAATTATACAGTATTTTAGAATACTTGCTTTGGTGGGTGAGGCTGGGGCACATAATTTTATTTGGCAGTGGATTGGGAAAGAAACACTAGTCTTCAAATATTTTTAAATATTTTTTGTTCTCTACAGAAAAAAGTTTTCTGAGATACTTGCTTTTACCTTTAAATATATTGAATATACTTAAATACATTCAATAAATTCTTTGAATTAGTCAAGCAGCAAGTATTATATCAGTTGTATTTCTGGTTAGTATGTGTTTTACATTGCCTTCTTTATTCATTTGTTTTTTATTATATGACACACCGTGATCCTCTGTCTTTGTGGTGTGATTATATAGCTCTTGCTGACTTTTACTTTCAGTGAGCTGAAGAGATATACAATTAGACTGCAAAGCATATGATCATCTGTCTTGCTGCCTTCTTCAACCACAATGTTAGAGAAATGCAACAGAAAAAAAAATCAGAAAATATGTCGCTATGAGTTTCTTCAGATCTTAGGTTTTATATTTGATCATCTGTCATTTGTTAATAATTTTATATTTATATCTAGTGTTTGGAATTTTAAGCTTTACTTCTTGAGAGATATGGAGAAATGTATATAGGCTCTGTACTGTATATGTCCCTGGTCTGGGCCCAGTTTTTTTGAGATCCCAAGCTTGGGCTTGGTCCCATCAAAGGTCTCTAACTCTGGTCTACTCCCTCAGAGGTCTTAGACTTGTGCCTGAACCCTGAGAGGTCCTGGCTCAGGCCTACTTCCTGGGAGATCCCAGACTCATGCCTGGACTCACAGAGGTCTCTGGTTCAAGCCTATTCCCCTGTTTAAGCAATTTTTATGAGAAAAAAATATATCAGTTGCAGATAATTTATGTTACTAAACAAATCACTGATTACCTTTACTAGGAAAAACAGAAAATTGGCTTTATTCCAGAGAATTTATTTTAAAAATAAAGCCTCTGTTTCTAATTTTCCTCTCTCACTGTGAAGGACAGGACATTTTTTGAAAAGATATCTGCCTGATTCTGTGACATAGTCTTAGTCTCTGATTAAATTGATGGCAATTTGGTAGATTATAAAACAGCTTGTGAACCTGAGCTTCAGCCATTTTCAAAATAATAGAAAATAATTTGTTTAAAACAACCCTGGGTAAAAGTTAATTTATTGTTAATTAATTACTAATTAAATTATTAACTACATTGTCAATTGAAGAATTACACAGATATTAATATATAATTACTAGTATCATGTGCAATTATTGGAAAATAATTCTATTACTTAAGAATAACACACAATTACTTCTTCAAAATTATAAGGCTTTAGATGATCTTTTAGGTCTGTAAATATAATCAAGGGTTTAAAATAATGTTCCTGTATGAATAGCTCATAATTTATTTATTCATTTAGAAAATACATGTGTTAATTATAACATCATTAGACTGTCTTTATGTATGTAGTTCTTATTTTTTGTATATGTTGGAACATGCTAGTTGTAGCTCAATATGCCATTTCTTTCATCATGGTCATAAGCTACATGCTTTGTCACACGTGCCTATAACCATATTAAAGTGTTTTCTTTTCTTGATTTTCAAGCTTACTTTTCTCTCTCTGATTTATGACTATTTTTATTTAAATGAAGTATATCACACACACACACACACACACATATAAATTATGGGTGCCAAACTATAGCATTTTCTAACGTTCCTGTCTTTGTTTATTAAGCCAGAATGAATCATATAACTTTAATCAAACAGAATTTTGTGACTTTAACTATAGTCAAGGAAATGGTAACTGTAATTTTTGTTGCACATGTGTTAGCTTCATACTAAACTATATTATCTTCTGCCCAAGATAACGTATTTCATGTTAAATCTCTTTTACTGGAACACTTTTCAAACAGTTTTTGTGTATATTAATTTTCCCCTCAAGTTCACCAACTTAATAACACAGTTAATATATCTTCAGTGGCCTCTTCCTTAGTGATTTGATTTCCATCCCTCTTCTCTTCAGAATTTGGCAGAAATCCCAGGTATAAGGCTCTGTGGGGGTACTGTCTTATCTAAACACTAATTGATTGACTTAGGTATTATAAGAACACCCAAGTACTTTAGTTTTTATTTGTAGTTTACTACTGTGCCAGGGCAAAAAAAAAAAAAAAAAAAGAAAAAGAAAAAAGAAAAAGAAACAACAAAGCCTCATTCTTCCCTCCAAATTGGAAATTTCCCCTATGGGGAAATTGACTGAAATTTAGCTTATGTTTTATTGAGGATTTCTATTATTTTAGTGAAACACCATTCCAAAAAACAACTTTGAGTAAAGGCTTTCTCCTTTCTTTCCTCTTTCTTTCTTTCTTTCTTTCTTTCTTTCTTTCTTTCTTTCTTTCTTTCTTCCTTTCCTTCCTTCCTTCCTTCCTTCCTTCCTTCCTTCCTTCCTTCTTTCTTTCTTCCTCTCTCTCACTCTTTCTGTCTTTCTTCCTTTCTTCTTTCTTTTTTTCTATTTTTAATATTAAAAATGTTTAGATCATAGACTATCATGCCCTAAGATTAGTAATATTGATAATGAATATCAATACATAACAATTGGTGAAAGGATGAATTACTCATATTTTCCCATTCATTTTCTCACAGTGTCTGCCCCTTCATAACCATTCATAGAGTGTAGTTTTAGTGGTTTTATTCCCTACTGATGACATGCCTGAGAAACTATTTCATGTAGTCACATGCGAGTTTTATCAGACTAAATGAGTGATTTAAATTTACATTATCGAGGGTTAGTTTTTAACCAAATTTCATGAGAATTTTATGGTATAACTTCAAAATTAAATATATGCTCACTTGAGGAGTGATAATATTTATTTTCAATAAAATTATACTTTTCTAATTCATGATTACTCAATGTTGAAATTGATAATTTATATCAAGAGAAAAAATTATGAAACTATCTTCACTGGGAATCCTTAGTAAGGTCACCCTCAGAGATCCCAGGAAGTTTTGTCTGCACTAGGTTTCCACGCTACCCTTCCAATGCCTCTCCATTGCAGCTGTCTGCCCTGCAGTCCCTCTCTCCATCCCTCTTAATCTTATGTCTCCTATCCCCACCTGCTGTAGTTCACCCTCATAACTGATTCTATTTACCCCCTATAGTCCTTCTCTTTACCTAATCACTATGCATCTGTAGATTGTCTTGATTATAACTTACTTAACAGCTAATATTCATTTACAAGTTAATACATACAATTCTTTTTGTCATTTTTGCTATGTGTTACCTTACTCAGGATTATTTCTTTCTAGTTGTATCCATTTGCCTACAAATTTTATGATGTCATTTTTATTGCCACTGACTAATACCCCGTTATGTGAATGTATCACAATTTCTTTATCCAGCCCTCATTTGAGAGGCATTTAGGTTGTTTTCTGTTTCTCACTATTCTGAAGAAAGCCAAAGTGAGCATAGATGAGCAATAGTTGAATAAGTTGTCCTTGTGATAAGGATTATCCTTTGCATAGATGCTCCAAGAGTAGTATAGCTTGGTGTTGGGAAATTATGAAATGCTTCATAAATTCGTGTGTCTTTGTTGCAGAGCGGCCATGCTAATCTTTTCTATGTCATTACAATTTTTCAATTTGGGGATATGTGCTGCCGAAGTGAGCACCAGATTTGGAATTTTCAAATAACGCTTCTACGCTCATAAATTCTCTGACTCAAAACAAAACCTATTTTAAAAAATACAGATTTAATTAATTGAAATTCCACTTACAATACATACAACATATGTATTAATATGTAACATAATATATAACATAATTTTGTATCTCCAAAATAGTCATAGGTTTAAGGACTTTATTTAGATATATAAAACATTTTTCAAGATTGTTTTTGATTTACTAAATTTTGAAAATAAATTCACCAGTGTGAAAAGAAGTCTTATATTGCAAATGGCAAAAGTCATCAGTACAGATAATTTCCATAACTTTACACCAAAGGAAAACACGTCCAAGACCTGGAATCATATTGAAACTCTCTATTTCTGCGTGTTAATTATCTTTCCATTTTCAAAAGATAAAATGTACTAACATCATCATACTAAAGAAAATTTGTTTTCATGGGAGGTGATTAAATTCAGAAACAGCTTTGATTTAGTGCCACAATCTGGTCTTTGTAAGAAACCACAAACGTCAAATAAATTAAAATATAGAGCATTCAGTCTATGAAGTGAGATTCATATGACAAATGTCAAAATGTTCTTGGGATAATGATTGCTTGATGGAGGAGAGTTATCTGTCTATGTTTCTTTCATTGGTTAATTAATAAAGAAAACTGCCTTGGCCCTTTAAGAGAACAGAAAATTAGGTAGGTGGAGTAGACAGAACAGAATTGTGGGAACAAGGAAGTAGAGTCGGGGAGACGCTTCAGGCAGTCGCCATAGGAGTCTCCATGCTGCTCCTCTCCGAGATGGACGCAGGTTAAGATCTCTCCTGGTAAGGCACACCTCGTGGTGCTACCCAGATTACTAAATATGGGTTAAAGGAAGATATGAGTATTAGCCAATAAGAGGCTACAGATAATGGGCCAGGCAGTGTTTTAAAAGAATACAGTTTCCGTGTAATTATTTCGGGTGTAAAGCTAGCCGGCGGCCGGGTGGCGGGACACAGCCCCCGCCGCTTCACACTACAGATTGGCGCTCCAACGTGGTCACTAAATCCACTTAAAAACCTTGCCTGCTTGGTATCGGAAAGAAAGTACTCTGAGACCATGCCAATGGCTCACTGCTCCCCGCCTGCACCTGGGCAGATGGCGGAATCAGGCTTAGGCGAGCGGGACAGCGTTTGCGGATTCCTGCCGCCATAGAGAGAGAGGTGTTTTCAGTCTGCGCAGTGCTCTGCGCATCTGATTTGGCTGTAACTTGGATTAAAAGAGTTTCTGTGCTGCATGCTCAGTCTCGGAATTAAACTGCTGAGTGCGGCTCCAATGTGGACTGCTGTGTGCCTGTAACTGTGTGCGGCTCAGGGGCACCAAATGACTGAGGCAGGAGCGGCTTTGGCTCTGCTCCGCCATGCTGAACTGTACTGATCTCAGGCAGGAACTATCGTAATTACCATGATAACAGCGCAGTTAAGGTTTAGACTTGGCTGTAAACAGGCAGTACCGTATTATTTTAAGAAGTGGTTAACCTTTTAAGAAATGCTCCTGGATAGTAAAAAATTACAGATTCACAATAGAAAAGATTCAGACATAGAAGGCCTTTAAATGGCTCACGTAGGCTTAAAAGAGAGAAAAAAATATATAAAATAAAGTTAATGCCTTAAAAAGAAAAGGTTAAAGTCTTTAAAGAGACAGAGTACAGATAGTTATAGATTAAAAGAAGTAAAGTGATAGAGTAAAAATAAGCCACGTAGAAATGGAAAATTCACAGAGAGTCTGGATTATGTATTTTGTTGTGTTTTCTTTGATTTTTTTGACTGTAAAGGAGCTAAGTACAGAGAGACATTTCATTATATGGGCTGCCAGGCTAGACCAGAATGGACATCTTAACGGTATGACTTCAGGATTTGGATCTAAGAACATGATGCTTTGGAAAAGAGTTTCTTCTTTTGTTTTCACAGAGGACGAGACTCTGTGGATTGCTTCTATCCCAATATGGTATGATAGACCACGCCCTCCTGAAAGGTTGCTGTGAACACCCTCAAAAAATTACTTCGCTCAACTGCCAACTGAGAGGAACCTAGCACACAGGTTATACCATGAAAGACCTAAATAACAACGCCCCCACTCAGCAGGAAGCAGTTTGGAGAGAAATAACTGCGCCCACATTCCCAAATATTGTTTATAAATGTTCTTTTACATTTAAAGGGGGATATGATATAGAGATGAATAATTTGCAATGGTATGGATTTTAAGGTCAATTTGTTATATGTATATGTATTTCTGATCTTGATTAAGCTATTGTGATTGTAGTTCATTTTAAAAACTGTAATGTATAATTAGGAAATATAGGTTGTTAATGGATAATCATTGATAATAGTTAAGCTTGTAGTCATGTTATTAGATTTTCTAGATATGTAGAGATATATTTCAGTTAGATAGACATTCTTCATATCTTTCAAAGACTGCAGAATATGGCATTTAATGTTTTAATAACTTAGGGTTTTTCATGACAATGAGACACGTCTGCTCCTGGCAGCACCAATCTACTTCAAGAGGAAGATGGGCATCGAAGAGGCTACTTATGGAGTCTGTTAGCCATTTGGGCAAGAAACTGCTCTTGCCTGGACTGTTGCATAAACTGGACACAAGGAACCCACAGAAAGAGGACTGCTGAACTTGCCTAAAGGTGAGATGGTCTCTCAGGGTTCCTGATTCGTGAAAGAGTCTGCGAGACGTTCTGCAGGACACAGCAGAAAGTGACTGAACTGTCTTTGGAATTTCCTGCTTCATGAAAAAGTCTGCTGGACACTATGGGCCTGAAGGCTGAAGATGGATGCCCCAACGGTACAGAGGAACTTTGGGTGACTGTCCAGGCAGCGAGTTGTCTCTGTCATTTCTAGAGTTTTATAAGTTACTTATTTCTTGTTTACTTAGGTAGCATTATATCCTTCTGGAGTCTTTGATGGAGTTGAAGAATAAATAGATAGTTATAGCTTTCCTTAGTTATGATAAAAGATAAAATAGATTTAAATATTGTAACTGTATTACTTACTTGATAACTGTTTTGTTATATGTAATTTTGCTATGTTAAAGTTGAAGCCTTTCTCTTTTGTTTAAACAGAAAAAGGGGAAATGATGGAGGAGAGTTATCTGTCTATGTTTCTTTCATTGGTTAATTAATAAAGAAAACTGCCTTGGCCCTTTAAGAGAACAGAAAATTAGGTAGGTGGAGTAGACAGAACAGAATTGTGGGAACAAGGAAGTAGAGTCGGGGAGACGCTTCAGGCAGTCGCCATAGGAGTCTCCATGCTGCTCCTCTCCGAGATGGACGCAGGTTAAGATCTCTCCTGGTAAGGCACACCTCGTGGTGCTACCCAGATTACTAAATATGGGTTAAAGGAAGATATGAGTATTAGCCAATAAGAGGCTACAGATAATGGGCCAGGCAGTGTTTTAAAAGAATACAGTTTCCGTGTAATTATTTCGGGTGTAAAGCTAGCCGGCGGCCGGGTGGCGGGACACAGCCCCCGCCGCTTCACACTACAATTGCTGGTTAGGGCAATAGCATCTGATTCTAGTGTTGGCGGTAGTGTTGTATCAATCCACTTTCCTTCTTTCCTATCGTCACTCACTGCCTTTTGTGATAATGAACGCATGGACTGATATTGAAATTCTAGACACCTGTCACGAGCCCAAATGTTAACATGTCAAAACTTAGGTAGATTGGAGGAGAAGCATTTCTGCAGAAAAAAAAGGGTTTTTGTCTGACCCTTTTCATTTAAAACATCATTGAACATTTGCCAAAAGCAAAACCAGAAAACACTGATGGAGGATTCCCATTGGCTAATAAAGAAACTGCCTGGCCCATTTAATTGGCCAGCCCTTAGGTGGGTGGAGTAGACAGAACAGGAAGAAGGAAGTGAGGTAGATGGCTCAGTCAGATGCTACGCCTCTCCTAAGTTACACAGACCGCTGTGCCTCTCCTCAGAGAGATGCCAGACACGATGAAGCTCCAGCCCAAGATGGACATATGCTAGAAACTAAACGGTAAGGCACCACTTCGTGGTGCTACACAGATTATTAGATATGGGTTAATCAAGATGTGAGTAAGAGGCTGAAAATAATGGGCCAGGCAGTATTTAAAAGAATACAATTTGTGTGTTGTTATTTCGGGGTACAAGCTAGCCGGTGGCCGGGAGCTGGGCAGGATGAAAAGCAGGCCTGCCCACAGCACCTCACTACAAAACACTGTATTCCTTTATTGATGTCTAAATAAAATCTCAGAAATAATTTAGACAACATGGATTCTTTCACATAGGTCATCATCAAAAGTGCCTAAAAAAATCTATGTACTTGCATGAATAATTGTCTTTTTCCACTGATAATTAAGAATAAAGTTAAATAAAAATGACAAAAATTCTTTCCTGTATGTCAGTAAAACATTTAAAATGTTACTGATATATAGAGTTTTCTCATCAAAGCAGTTCAAAGTTTCTCTCTCTCTTTTTCTCTTTCTCATCTCTTCTGTGTCTATAGCGAGTTAAACATAACTCTTCCTTATCATGTACGATGAATTGAAATGATAATGATAAAGTCTAAGAAAAAAGGAGAATAAGATAAGAAAATCCTACATGGATTGAGTTTTATATTGGAAGTCAACAAAAGTAAAATGTGAGTCTGTAGGAAATGAAAGTGACATTTCAAAACTCAAACAAGGTGCTTCATTTTTTAATGTGAAGAATTATAACAATTGATGTCATGGTACAAGACAGAAATGGAATTGTGAATTACAAGGGACTAACAGGTAATACATTTTTTATAAAGTACGTAAATAATCAAAGTTTTTCTGAAACGCATAAAATTGCCAGACCTAAAAAGACAAATGAGGAAAGAGACCGCTTGAGATAGAAATGACTCTTAGCCACATCTAAAATTAAAACTGTTCAAGAGTCTTTAATGTAAAAAAAATTCTAAGAATGCTAATACATTTAAAGACAAATCTTTCATTTTTCCTAATAATATCTGTAGACTACTGAAACACCATGATAAAATTCAGTTTTTCAGGATCCCATGGAAAAAAAATGCTATAGCAAATTTGATGAACTTTATCTTTTAACACCTAAATGGAATACTTAGGAAAAGGTAAAGAACGCTGTGTTGATTACAGCAGCCTGCAAGACACAAAACGAAGTCTAAGAGAGTAGTTATTATACGCTTTAAGTGGACAAACAGCTCATTTCTGTCATCCTCAATTCCCATGGGAGCTCCACTAATCTTTTTACCACTCAGAGGATATGTAGTTTGAACGCAGAAAAGAATCCCAAATTAAATTTAAGAAAAATAGAATGGAATGTCTGAGAAGGTTATCAGGACTTGGGAATTGTAAAGAAACTCTCTGAAATATTATTTGATTCTCTTGCAACTGAGAGTAAATTTCCCAACATCCTTAGCAAAACTTGCTCTGAAGTTCCTTAGGTGCAGTCAGTACTTCTTTTAGGTGTGACATTTTTCATTTACTAAACATAGATGCCTTCCGTCCAAGCATGACTTCTTTTTCAAACAGATACTGTTAGATAACAATATTAAATTAGCATTAAACAGTGTTTAAGATCTGAGCACATGTAACCTTCCAGGTTGGTGGTTTTCTTCCCCAGGTATTTTCTGGTCGTCTCACAAATAGGACTTCAAGATTATTTACTATGAGAACATCTTAACTCCATTTTTATTCTTCTGAGCTACCTGTTAGCTTGATTTTATAAGCTCTAATCTTCCTCAATTCCTGGTAACCATCCTATCATCTCACGTAACATTCTGTTAACAACTCTTTGTAATGTCCCTCAAGAGTCACAAAAATAATACTCTTATGAAACGGTTAAATTGGCTCTTGTGAGAAGTTAACATTCCAAGTTAGGCTTAATCTTTTCCCTATTGTTCTCTCTATTCACCCCTCTGTTTAAATTCATGTTAAAGCATTCCCTCAATACATTCAACACTGCTTAATAATGGCTTATTCCATTCTTCCTTTTTATGAGTAAAAATCCTGTGTTCACTTCTTCAGTAGAAGTGTAAGAAACATTAATATTAGCATTTTCTATCAAATACTTTAAAAGTTTGACAATGAATTAAAATATTTCTAACTCTCACACCTTATAAAACATATAAATAAATGCTTTATGCTATGTCTACTACATCTGGACCTACCTATAGTTGGGATTTTTGCAGGCCCCAATTCAGCATCCAAATAAAAACATGTAGGCTTGTTCCATTAGCTCTTTTAAATTAATTTGTCCTGATTCTATTCATCCACAATTTTATTTGGGACTTTTTTACCTCTCTTTCATTCTATATGTCCTCTTTTCCTGATTCCACCTTGTCTGTCTGGCCCTTGACATCTCCTTGGCATCACCTTTTCTTTCTTTTCAAATCTAAATCACTCCACCTACTTATTCTTTCTATTGAGAAGTTCCACCTATTACTCTTCCTTAGTCATTGAGTATATGTGTCCTTTATTTGGACTCGTGATCAGAGTCTCTTGGTGTCAAAGCTCAGGGATACAGCATTTTTAAGCAAATTCCACAATTACATTAAGGGTACATGAAGGTCAGTGGGACCTTGTAATATTTGTTTTGACAGAACACGCTAGTTATTTCAGCCACAGCATGAGAATTAATTAGGATTTAAACTTTTTATTAGACCGATCAAGTGCCTTAAGCAGACAAAGCAAAGCAGCAACACATCTTTACATAATTAATTAGATGCAATGCATTTCTATATAGCTAAAGAAGTATTCCACAACACAGACAAATGCAACACCTCTTTACACAGTTAAACAAACACAACACATCGTTACATAGTTAAACAAATATTCTTTACCTCTTTACACCACGTACACCCCACACCACACTGTAAATGCTTCTATCTACCATCCTCCATAAGCAGCAAATATAAATTTTTGCAGTAAAATGAATAGAGAAAAAAGGGATTATTGGGTGGAATAAATAAGAATAATGGGGAAGTAAATATTATTAAAGTGGGTTTTATAACATTTTTTTAATTTTTTCCCTCATTTTTTTATTAAAAATTTCCACCTCCTCCCCTCCTCCTCCCCTTTCCCTCCCCTCAATTCCACCCATACCCTCACTCCCTCCCTCTCCAGGCCAAAGAGCCATCAGGGTTCCCTTCACTATGTTAAGTCCAACGTCCTCCCAACTCCCCCTAAGTCCAGGAAGGTGAGCAACCAAACTGACAAGGCTCACAGTGAGCCCATCCATGCTGTAGAGTCCAAGCCCATCGCCATTGTCCTTGGTTTCTCAGTCTTCCTCCACCATCAGCCACAATCAGAGAGTCCGGTTCGGTAGCCTGTTCCATCCGTCCCATTCCAACTGGACTTGGTGATCTCCCGTTAGTTCTGTCCCACTGTCTCAATGCGTGAACGCACCCCTCACGGTCCTGACTTCCTTGCTTATGATCTCCCTCCTTTTGCTCCTCTTCGGGACCTTGGGAGCTCAGTCCAGTGCTCCAATGTGGGGCTCTGTCATTTTCTCCATCCATCGTCAGGTGAAGGTTCTATGGTGGTATGCAAGATATTCATAAGTATGGCAATAGGATCTGGACATTTCTGGCTCCCTCTCCTCAGCTGCCCAAGGAACTAGCTGGGGGCATATTCCTGGACACCTGGGAACCTCTCTAGAATCAAGTCTCTGCCAACCCTAGAATGGCTCCCTTAACTAAGATATATAATTCCCTGTTCCCACATCTACCCTTCCTATATCCCAACTATCCCATTCCCCCAAGCTCTCCCCATCCTCCACTTCACACTTTTCTCTCCCCATCCCCACCATCCCCCTATCCCACCCCATCCCCACGTTCCCAATTTTTGCCCGGCAATCTTGTCTACTTCCAATATCCAGGAGGATAACTATATGTTTTTCTTTGGATTCACCTTCTTATTTAGCTTCTATAGGATCACGAATTATTTATTTATGGCTAGAAACCAATTATGAGTGAGTACATCCCATGTTCATCTTTTTGGGCTTGGGTTACCTCACTCAGGATGGTGTTTTCTATTTCCATCCATTTGTATGCAAAATTCAAGATGTCATTGTTTTTTTACCGCTGAGTAGTACTCTAATATGTATATATTCCACACTTTCTTCATCCATTCTTCCACTGAAGGGCATCTAGGTTGTTTCCAGGTTCTGGCTATTATCAATAATGCTGCTATAAACATAGTTGAACAAATGCTTTTGTAATAAGATTGGGCATCTCTTGGGTAAATTCCCAAAAGTGGGATTGCTGTGTCCTGGGGTAGGTTGATCCCGAATTTCCTGAGAAACCGCCACACTGCTTTCCAAAGTGGTTGCACAAGTTTGCATTCCCACCGGCAATGGATGAGTGTACCCCTTATTCCACAACCTCTCCAGCAAAGGCTATCATTGGTGTTTTTGATTTTAGCCAATCTGACAGGTGTAAGATGGTATCTCAAAGTTGTTTTGATTTGCATTTCCCTGACTGCTAAGGAGGTTGAGCATGCCCTTAAGTGTCTTTTGGCCATTCGAACTTCTGTTAAGAATTCTCTGTTCAGTTCAGTGCCCCATTTTTTAAATGGGTTAATTAGCATTTTAAAGTCTAGTCTCTTGAGTTCCTTATATATTTTGGAGATCAGACCTTTGTCTGTTGCGGGGTTGGTGAAGATCTTTTCCCAGTCAGTAGGCTGCCTTTTTGTCTTAGTGACAGTGTCCTTTGCTTTACAGAAGCTGCTCAGCTTCAGGAGGTCCCATTTATTCAATGTTGCCCTTAATGTCTGTGTTGCTGTGGCTATATGTAGGAAGCCGTCTCCTGTGCCCAAATGTTGTAGAGTACTTCCCACTTTCTCCTCTATCAGGCTCAGTGTGTTCAGATTGATATTGAGGTCTTTAAAACTCATTCTGTAAAATTGATATTTGAAATATTTTTAAATGGGGTATTGTTAATTAAACTTAGCAAAGGAGGAATTGTATAAATATAGTACACATTTAGGAATTAAAAACAGGATAGAGTATTCCTTCTGCTTCTTGTACCTCTTTTCTTTTTCAAATAAATATATAAAACATCATTCCATACATGTTTTTCTGAATCATAATTACTTTGATGAGCATAAGGTCTACACCACTTTGTCAGTACATCCTGCAGCAGTTCTTTTTGATAAACCTATTTAATTTTTTCTCGTTTTTTTGGATAATTATGATTTTCTGTCTGTTGTCTGTTTGGTTTTTGCTTCTCTCTCTCTCTCTCTCTCTCTCTCTCTCTCTCTCTCTCTCTCTCTCTCTCTTTCTCTCTCTCACCCTCCTCCTCCTCCTCTCTCCCGTGTGTGTGTGGGGGGGGGGGGGGTCTATTTGGCATCTTCAAAAATAGTTTCTGTCAAATTCTGGATTGTAACAAAGAACAAAGACAGTGCCCTATATTGTTTGGGCTGGTCTATGAGACCACAGTTCCACAGTTCCCAACAACTCTAAAATTAGTAATTTATTCCTGCCTCTGGGCTTAGCCTATTTTAGCTTTTAGGGACTTTTTTTGTCCTGCAATACGGTAACTCCATTTAAAAATTTCTGTGTGTGTGTGTGTGTGTGTGTGTGTGTGTGTATTCATTTAAGAAAGCTTTTACAGAGATGTATTTCATTAGAATATTCTTAATTAAAAATATTTTGTCTTATTATTCTCTCCTGGTATTTATTCCTTTACCTTGCCCACACAACCCTCAACCCATTCATCTTTACCTGTTCTGTTATTTACCTTTAAGCATTTATTCCATGCTGCTTGGTATCCCCATAGCCTCTCCCTTGAAACCCATCCCTTTTGTGATGCCTAACTTCTCTGTGGATTCCAAAAGGGACACAAATATCTGAAAAGATAAAACTGGCTTTCCAGAATGAGAAGTAAAACACAATTTTGTTGTCTTTCTGATCAGGGTTATCTCACTCAGAAAGGCTGTTTGCACCTCCATCCATCATGTTGAGAATTTCACAGTTGTGTTTTTTATAACTGGTAAACAATGTTCCACTGTGTACATGCACCATCATTTCATTATTCATTTACCAGTCTATAAACTTCTAAACTGCTTTGATATGCTGGATATTATAAGTGGAGCAGCAATGAATATACAAAAGTAGTTATGTCTAGAATAAGATATAGAATCCTTGAGTAACTTCCCAAGATTGGTATACCTAAATCATGTGGTAGGTCTATTTTCCTCCAGTCCCTAAGTTTATTTTTATCCCCAATGACTAGTAACTTGAGTATTTTTTTAATGTCTTTAGTAACAATTGTGTTTCTTCTTTGGGGAAAAAAAGTCTGTTCAAATCCTTTATTCATTTTACCTAATACATTGAAGAGGTTTTAGTCACTTATAATGTAATTGTGGTGAATAGAAATCTAAGTTCATTCTTTCTCTCCCCAGTTTTGCTTTCGTCCCTTAATCTTTTATCCTACTCTTTAATTTATTTAAGTTTTTTCTTTTTTCTCATTTTTTAAATTTTTTTTCCAGTTTATTTATTTTTTATTAAAAATTGCCATCTCCTCCCCTCCTCCTCCCCCTTCCCTTCCCTCCCCTCCACCCATACCTCCGCTCCCTCCCAACATGTTTGATACAGTCTGTAATTGCCATGCATATTAGACACTAGTTTATAGTAGACATAGAGATTTGATTTTTCTCTTATATTTATTTTATTAACATATATGATTATCCTTAAAAATAGTATAATATTCTGACTAATGAAGACTCACAGTGAATTTTGAAATCAGAAAATTTGACTATTATTTGAACTTTCTTTTCAATATTGTTTTGGTTATTATGGAGATCTTCTCGCTAAAATAATATAACAGGAAAAAATGAATTTGTACAAAACAATCTTACCAGTTATTTTTACAATGTTTACTTTGAATATTGTATAGAAATTTATAAAATATTGCATTCTTAGCAGTAAGATGTTTTAGCCATTAGTAAGATAGTTTATAAGTTTATTCATCTCTAAATACTTTAGATTCCTTATGAAAAATCTTAACTGACTTAATTCTATAAGAACTATTTTCTTCCAAAGTATGTAACCTATAGTTTTTAAATAATAAAAATATGTGTTTGAGAGGTTAGATTAGTTGTTGCTCCTGCAGAGGACCCAGGTTCTGTTCCCAGGTCTCACATGGCAGTTCAAAACTGTAAGTTTTTTTTTTTTATTTTTAATTCTTTGACTGTTTACTCCTTTGGCTTTTTCAGGGGGCAGGTTGCCACAAAGCTCCAAATAAATCACATTTGGTGGTTTATTCTTAGTTATGAATGCCCAGTCTTAGATTGGCTAATTTTTGCCAGTTTTGCTTAACTGAAATTACCCCATCTAAATTTGAATATTTGTTGTACCTCTGGACAATAACCCATCTGAACCAACACAAGGTTGATTTTAGTATTTGTCCAGCAGCCAAAATGCAAGGAATTCATATTGATATAAGTCATTTTATTTTTAGTAATTTTTGAGAAAACTGATTTTGCAAATGCAATTGTTGCAAATATATTTCATCTTCTTTATAAACTAGCATTTACACAAAGATAATTGTTTCTGTCTTTTACTGTGTCATGTTAGTGCAATTATTATCTATGTAGTCAGTATTCAAGCTAATATTTAAATAGGATCATAAGAGCTATAAGCAGGTAGCAGTTGCAGGAGATAAAGTATAGTGTTTCTTAGTCATATAGCCACTGATACATTGTCTTCAGTGACCAAAAATAATTACCCATATGAACCCATGTGCATACAGACAATGTTATTTAAGCTCCAGAATCAAACAAACACACTATCTCTTTGTCTCTTCTCTCTGTCTTTCTGTCTCTCTCTGTCTCTGTCTTTGTCTCTGTCTCTCTCTCTCTCTCTCACACACACACACAGAAAGACAAGTAAAGGGGAAGAAGACTTGGTAAGAAGAAATGGTATCTTGGGAAGGGGAGAGGTATAAGATTAACCTGTGAAACTTTAGTGAAAGATCCTTAGCTGTATGAAATTTTGAAGTAAACTTTTTTTTAAAAAAAAAAAGAACATAGTTTACTGAAATTGTGAATGAGCTACCTTTCAATTAATATAATGTGGCATGTGAGATAATGAGACTGCCTTCCACGAGACAGGAAAACATGACATCAGTGACATGGGGAGAAGGAAATCAAGCCAGGCTGTCATTGTTACTATTCATGCATTCTGAGTTTCCAAGAACAAAACTTATCTAAGAGATGGCAGCTGATAAGTATCATCCACACCTACTCATTATATCCAAGAGAATCCAGTCAGAGCTTCCCTTGAATTGCTTCACACAGGTTCGGATTTTAGTTTCCTGATGGGGATTTTGTGAGGGATTTGGTGAGTGAATTCAAAGGATAAATAATTTCCTTTATTTAATGGTGGCTATTCTCGTTAAACAAGCAAGGCCTAAGACTTTCCTCTGGCTTCCTGATTCTAAGTAACAGCAATGAGATGTGCCAGAGTATCATTTCTGACTACTGAGTATTTGGCTTGATAAATAGTTGCATAGAATTGGCCACTTCCTCCTTTTTTCCCTGTGGTATCCCAGTGCTGTGTTTCTCCAAGTTTTTCCTAATGTCAGATCATCATACGCTGTCACTGTATCCTCCCAATTGTTTGCGGAGTCTCAACCTCCATCTCTGTCTTGTAGACTCTGATGCTTACCTGAATTCCTTTACCCACAAGGTTTAGCTGTGGTCAGTTTAGTGCCAAATTGGTAGCCCCATGCCAAGTATGCACATGTGATATAAACATAGTTAAGTACTAAGCATTAATGTTCCATTAAATTCATTAATATTAAATTAAAGTACATTGGTCATTTGGAAAGCTGGGTAAATTAGACATACAAATTTTGACAGTGATTTTTTTTTAAAAAAAAATTAACACTAAATATTTAAAATGAAAAAATTATGTGCTGAAATCTCGGCCCCGGTCTGCGCTCGATGTGCTAGACCTCAGTTCGAGAGCTTCAGGAAAGGTGCTGGAGGTTGAGAACTCAGACACAGTGACAGACTGACACACAGAACTCCCAACACTGGTTCA
This sequence comes from Arvicola amphibius, assembly GCF_903992535.2. Classification (NCBI taxonomy): domain Eukaryota; kingdom Metazoa; phylum Chordata; class Mammalia; order Rodentia; family Cricetidae; genus Arvicola; species Arvicola amphibius. The sequence goes on from NC_052047.1 coordinate 21,500,840, forward strand.
GGAAAGCCTCTCTTTATTAACACCATGTAGACTTAAATACACTGCAGTTAATAGTCAACAGGTGATCCTCTGATCCTCTAACTAGGCACAGCTTCTAGTAACATATATTAGAAGGTTCTCGGAGGGAAAAGCAACTGAAGGCCAGGACTCATGAATCCCAACATTATGTTTTCAAATCTTTAGTTTTTTTTTTTTTTTTTTTTTTTAAATCGAATGCGACTCTTCTACACTGTAGTGAGGAACGAACTGTGTTCCTGCCGCCTGGATCCCGGCCACCTGGCTAGCTTAAGCCCTGAAATAACAACACACAAACTGTATTCATTTTAACACTACCTGGCCCATTAGTTTCAGTCTCTTATTAACTAATTCTCACATTTTGCTTTAACCCATATTTAGTAATGTGTGTAGCACCATGAGGGGTGCCTAACCGGGAAGATTCTAACCTGCATCCATCTTGGAGAGGAGAGTCGTGGCGACTGACTAACTTTCCAGCATTCTGTTCTGTCTACTCCACCCATCTAAATCCTGCCCTATCAAAAAGCCAAGGCAGTTTCTTTATTAACTGAGAGTCCTCCATCACTACACCTAAAAATGCTTCCCAAGAGACGTAAATGGAGGAGGGATGAAGAACTGGAAGAGGTGAGTAATTAATCTGCTGTTTTATTCATATTATCCTTAAGAATAGAGTCTAAGTACTAGAACAGTGGCATCACATGCTAAGAAGTAATGGTTATGAAATAAGAATAAAATAATCTTGACCAGTAAATGTGCTTATGAATCAAAAATGTATACTGATTAATATCTCTTTTTTTAAATATTTACTTATTTACTATGTATACAATATTCTGTCTGTGTGTATTCCTGCAAGCCAGAAGAGGACACCAGACCTCATTACAGATGGTTGTGAGCCACCATGTGGTTGCCAGGAATTGAACTCAGGACCTTTGGAAGAGCAGGCAATGCTCTTAACCGCTGAGCCATCTCTCCAGTCCCCTGATTAATATCTCTTTAACAGCATTATCTCATATGTTTTCCCTCACTTCCATGTTACTGTCCTCATAGGCATGACTTTATTTTTTTTGTTTCTATTTGTTTCTGTCACAAAACACAGGTACATATGAATAAGCTTGATATATATATATATATATATATACTTGTCTTTATTCTCAACTTACAAGGAAGAAATATGCCTTAAAGCCAATTGTATGTAGACTGTTGATATTAAAATATACATTATATTGAAATCTTAAATGATTGTATCAGTCATTCAATTTGCCTGGGTATATGAAAGGAAGAGAAGATAAAAGTAAGAGATTAGAGATGTTTTAAGAATGTCCCATAGTTGATTCCATCCATTATATGAACAATTATTATAAAATGTGATTCCAGAATTGATTCTTGAAGAATGAATAATTATAAATCATTAGTGAGCTTCGAACTGTAGACCTATCTGGAGCATTCATACTATTTTTAGCTTACATTTATCTTTTGCACAGTTCTCTTTAGGATTTAGTGTCTAGAACCTGCATTCTCTTTATGTCACCTAAACATACGAGGCAGGAAATTTCTAGAGTAAAGTGCAGGGGTATGCAAAGGAAGCTCATTGTGGTGAAATGCTCTGCTGCCTCTGTCTGGCCTTTATTCAGATTCTACACATCACTCAGAAGTCTAGAACAAAAAAGTGATAGTGAGTCCTACTTCGTCAATTGAACAAATTCCATTTTATTGTCAACTATGTAACAGAAACCTACATTAAAAACACAAAATATAATAACTATTGCAAAACAAATCCATAATACTTTGACTCATTAGAACTACAAGAATACTCATAGGAAATATTCTTTTGTATTTAATTACTATATTAATAATGAATCTCCAAAGAAGTTCAAAGCAACTTAAAAATGAAGCGTAGGAAAAATCCTAAAAGGGCTTCAGTGTTAATAGCAAACATTTCCTTAAAATTTGACTCACAAAGTTAGTATCTGGAGTCTGAAAATCATTCAAAATATCAATGGTTGAATATTCTATCCCTTGTCAAAACTGTAAAAATCACATTTTTTAGATCTATAATAACCAGTAAATTCATATTCAAATTAGTTTACTTGTAATTACACAAAATGTGCTATTGAAAATGAATACTATGACCAGCTATTGAAATGTTGATATTTAACTTAGGTTTGTATCTTTAAAATAAAAGGCCATTCATTGCACATGGCATAAATGTAAAGGAAGAAAATTATGATGCAGCTAACCACCATTGGAGATGTTTTCCTTAGGCCTAAGTAGAGAAAAAATGCTTTTCACTTCTCAACAAAGAAACATTCAGTACAACAAAGGTACAACTATTAGAGCGGATGTTTTTACAATATTCTTAATATTTAAAAGCAAGAATCGAAATTCAATGAATCCTAATTATAAGCTCAGCTCTCAATTACTTAAAGGTCATATTGTTTTATAGAACTGCCTGAGGGAAATCACACTGTCAATAAAAAGACACTTAAAACAGAGAAGAAAAATAACACTTGGTTGGAGTTCCTGATTCATTTTACTTTGAAACTTGTGTCTTCTTTTTACAACATGGCCTGAGACTGTTAATATTACTTCTGACAGTCACCTGCCAGCTAGCATTGCTACCCAGGTCCCCAGCAGCTTTGCAAGCTCAAATTTAATGTTTACATTGGAAAATAACTGCATATGTACTTCTTAAACATGCATCTCTTATCCCAAAACATGATCAGAAACAGCAAATTTTCATAATAGATTTAAGGGTCAAAGGACTCCAAACAAAACAAAATAGGAAAAAATTAAAACAGAGCATTTGAACATGAATTCAAGAATAAATAATATACTCAAATAAAAATATGAATAAATAATATGTTTAAATAAGAGTGATATGTAGAATCTGAATAAATGCCAGACAGAGGCAACAGAGCATTTCAGCACAGTGAGCTTTCTTTGCTTTTCCCTGCAAGTTACACTAGAAATTTCCTGCCTCATATGCTGAGGTAACATAAAGAGAATGCAGGTTCTAGGCCTTGAGTCTTAATTTAGAACTATTGTAAAGATAAATGTAAGCTAGGATTAGTATATATGTTCCAGATAGGTCTAAAGTTCGAAGCTCACTTTCAATTTTACTACATAATATTATTTTACATTTAAATTATCAAAACATAGTCAATATTAAAAACACTGAAGCTCATGCTTTTATACAGTTTTGAGAGGATAAGTAGAACTTCCAAGTAAATACAAGGATTTTAGTTGGCATTTTCTAAGAGATTATTTTTATGTTATATGTGTGAGTGTTTTGCCTACATGAATGTAAGTAAGGGCTCCATGTGTTTGCCCGATACCAGTAGATGCTATGAGATAGCATAAAATCCCCTGGAATTTATTGCAGTTGGCTGTGAGATTCCCTTTCCCAGTGCTGAAACAAAACTCTTGGCATTTGCAACCACAGCAAGAGGTAGTGAAATTAGTTTATACACGTAAACTGAGAAAAAAATGAGGAATGAAATCTTGGAAGTAACATTTATAAAATTAACAGTTGATATTAAAGTACATCTGCATATTTAAACCCCACATTAATTTAAAAATCTGCCATAATATTTTCTAAGCTTTTTTTTATTAATATAGATAGTTGTTGGCCTAACTTTTATCTGTGAAATAAGTTTGATGATATTGACAGAACAAGTGAAAATTGCACAGCAAAATTCTGAGGCTAAAAATAATGTGTCCAGCAAAAGAGCAACTATTTGGAGACAGAAAGAAAAATAAAGTACACGAATGCCTATAAAGGTGTCTTTCTTCATAGATGTATGGTCATACCACATATTGGGGATGTAATCAATGTCTACCATATAAATTTTTATGTCCCAAAGCAATTTTAGCATTTTCAATTGTAAGTCAAAGTGAAACTCCTCTCTTGTCCTCTCAAGTTTCTCTAGAATAAAGAGGTAAAGATTAAATAAAATTTAGAAATGAACAAATTTATTAACATGTAAAAAGGTAAAACCACATCGCAGTGGTTGCATTGAAATAACTTAACCACCCTAGTAGCTCTCTATTCAGGAACTTATGATCCGCTTTTCTAAAAGTGAGGGGAAACTTACAGAACGAAAATTCCTGAAAAAGAAGAGTTACCAAAAAAAAAAAAGTTTTTGGTAACGAGATTCCAATTATGTATGGTTATATTCTCAAATTTTGATCTTTACAATCAATCTTACCCTCTTCTATGCTGTTTTTGATTCAGGGTTAAGAGATGTGACATAGATTTGGGGCTAATCACTCCACAATCACAATGACAAGTTGTGAGTCTCCACATTAACTGTCATCCAATGCACAAAGACACTTTTCCTGTGGGAGGTGAGAGCTGTACTAATCTATGTGTATATGGAGAAGACAGATTGATAATATGTTCATTTGCCAAAATAATAATAAGTTCTTCTCACTGGAGAGATGGCTCAGAGGTTAAGAGCACTGGCTGCTCTTCCAGAGGTCCTGAGTTCAATTCCCAGCAACCACATGGTGGCTCACAACCATCTGTAATGAGGTCTGATGCCCTCTTCTGGCCTGCAGGCATACATGCAGACAGAACATTATATACACAATGAATAATAAGTTCTTCTCTACCTTATGATCTACCAACCATACTAATTTCAATATACCATGAAAATATACAGAAGAAACATATACCATGAAATATATATATATATATATAGTCATTTAAGCTTAGAATTTTGAAACACTGATAATATTTTTATCTTCAAAACAGAAGTGATCATTCAAAGAATTAACTGCATCTTACAAAAGTAGAATTATATGATGAAATAGATTAGATAGGAACCAGCGTCACAACTTATCAAGTTGTGCTACCTTGGCAGTATTGCAAAAGTATGCTGTTTAAGATACCTTACTGTAAAGTAATGATAGTTTTTAGCAGGATAGGATTCAGAAGTAGTTGTCTCATAGCATGTTACAATGCAATTATTTATGAATTAACTTGCATCCTGATAATTCATAGAAAAATGATTGCATAACTATATAAGAGATTTTATTTTCATTTCTAACATTTTTTAATCTTTGTTTATCTATTACTTCTCTGCTTCCAGATGAAATAAACTACATTTAAGGTCAGATATAAAAGTGAGAAATCACCTGTAAAACCATATCATGTAATGTTTAATCCCACATGATCTGGTGTCCTTCGGTCTCAGTGTGCCCCAATTTTTATTAGACTATGCTTATTTCATATTCACCTTGCTTTCATGGGTTTATCATATATCTTCCACACCAAAGAAATACATTATACATTAAATCTCAACTCCAATTTGTTTCATTATAATTCAAACTTGTAGACTTATTAATATATTTTGCTATTATCAATGAAAGTCTTGTTTTTAAGGCAACACTGTGATAATTAGATTACTCATATTACTGTCAGTTATCTAAGTACAAGGCATTACATGAATGATAGATTTTAATATATTATATTATATAAATTAAATTATATTTAATGCATGTTGTAGTATACTCTACGTGTTTTTGATAGTACATTATTTACAACATAGCCAAAACTATGCATAGTATTTGTATTATAAAGAACACTCAAGAAATAAGAATCATTGATTTAATTATATAAAAAACTATTAGGTGGCTAATAGTGCTTTGGGTGTGTTTAAATCTCTTTATATTACCAATAAAAATAAAGTTCTTTATATCGTCTAGATATTAATCTACTCTCAGATTCATAACTGAATCTAGAAAAGATTTTTGCTTATTTTTATGAAATGTCTTTCATCAACTATTTCTTTAAAATTGCAAAAGCTTCACAATTTCTTGTAGTCTCCCCTGAGAATTCCTAGATAATAATTCTTTAACTACTGGGGTCTGTCAAACATGGTCCAGGTAAGGAGTAAAGTGAGGAGAAATCTGATTGCTTGTGAAAATTATTCCAAGGAAATAAGACAAGAGTACTGTGATTTCAGTTTTTTCAAAACACAGAATAGTTCTTGCAATGTGTTTTTGTGTTCCTCTCAGATAGAGCAGATTCAATCAAATGCTTATATGCCCCTATGGAAAATCATGTTTTGCCATGTGCTTTGTCCTTCTGATTGAACACTTTACTCATGTGACTCTTCTTAACCTTCAAAATATAAATTGATGCTCTCAGTAAATCTTGCTGCACATAAGATTTTAGTCTGCCTCAATTACTGGCACCATATTTCTTGGCTCTATCTCTTCTAGAGGTGACAGGGGTCCATTTTAGAAAGTTCTTGCCTAGAGCTATAATCTTGAAGTGTTTTTCCTTCTATATTCTAGCCATATGAGAGCTCTGTATCTTACTTTAAAGTCTTTGAACAAGTTTAGGCCTCTTTATTGTTTCCAATATTTCATATTGCTCAACCAATTATTTTCTACTTTGATTGTGTTTACTGAGATATGTCTTGAACATAAATTGAGGAAATTCTGTCATATTAGAAGAAAGATGTTTAGAATGTATGGATACTAGGCATTCATGGGTACAAATTGGTAATTTTGAAAGTTTGGGCTACAAAGAGAAAGAACAGAATTTAAGAATAATTCACCCATTCAGGAATAACTTTTTAAATTATTAGAAAAGTATGACAAAAACATCTTTATAAATTATAAACTATATAATAGAAACTTATATTGTTTCTATTTTTTAAGTTTAATGAGTAATTTACATATGAGCACATACCATATGGTGTCTGTAGCACATTTTCAAAATATTCTAATTTTCTATATAGCATATTTAAAAAATACACTTATATGTATATGAAAATACATGTATGCATGAATATATAAGTAATTTACAATCCATAGGTAGACTTAGAAATCTAAAAAACTTGTTTAATCATTATCAACTTCTTTTTATCGAAACTTCAAATAAATCTGGCATTATTCTTCAGTGGTGAAACAGAAAAAAGGAACAAAGTTAATGATGTGCTAATTACACTAACTAAAAAAATATGAACACTATAGTGCATTGTTTCAGTTTCCAGATAGGTTCACCATCCATAGACAGAGAAATGTAGCTTCCTCTGTTTGTTTGTATGTCTCAGTCCTTAATGAAATTCTGGCAATTATCAAAATATCTCCCCATATTTTTATTTTATATTTTCTTTACTAACCACTACCTTTTAGCTATTCTTTTCTTCCATTCTGTTTAAAGTCTGCTATTTTGTTTTTCTTTTTAATTTTTGTCTAACATCATCTCTTCTAATTGTTTTGAAAAATTATCATAAAAATTACTATTTGTGCATATTTCAAGTATAGTTCAGAAAAATTTTTTTGAAACCCAATGACAGCAATGCTTATTAACCGGAGTTATGAGATTTTCTGCACTTGATATGGACTATGATTCTTATGTAATACTCTAACTCAAATGCTATTTTGTAGTAGGCTTAAAAAGAGGGAAAGAAAGAGAAGGAGCATTACAATAGATGGTTAGGGAGGTGAAGTAATATTGGGGAGCTATGGGATGAGATAAATATGATCAAAATACATTGCATGAAATTATCAAAGAATTTACAAAGAAATTATAAAAATGGTAATTGAAATATACCCAGTAAAGTTAATTTAAAGGTAAAATTATTCTCTCACAATGGAAGTACTATAAGATAATGTGTTTTTGTTTTGTTTTGTTTATTTTTTCTTTTACTTAGTTATGAAAGCACTTTAAGTCTTAAGTCATGGTTCAAAATATTATTTGAAGAAAAAAGCTAAGAATCCATTATTTAATGCCATCCCACTTTTAAACATTTTTAAAGTCAAGAAATTATTTAGTATGGCATGATTTTGCTTAGGTCATAGTTCTCTTCCTTCCTTCCTTCCTTCCTTCCTTCCTTCCTTCCTTCCTTCCTTCTTTCCTTCCTTCCTTTTCTCTTTCCTTCCTTCCTTCCTTTCCCTCCTTTTATTCCTTTTTCTTAATTTTTCCTTCCTTCCTTCCCTCCTTCTCTCTTTCCTTCCTTCCTTTCTTTCCCCTTTTCTTCCTTTTTATCTTTCTTTTTCTTCCTTCCTTCCTTTCTCCCTCCCTCCCTCCCTCCGTTCTTGCTTGCTGGCTTGCCTTCTTACTTTCTATTTTCAGGACTTAGCATTGAGCTCAGGGATTTGAAATATCTATGTAAGGACTCTGTCACTGTGTTACTCTAGAATAGTATTAAGTTACTCTAATTCCCTTTGCTGCTTAAGTAACATCTCTGTAATCAATGACTGTGCTTTTTCCTGTATTTATTTTTATAATACATTTAACAATGCTTGTTTATATATATTTAAATATAAGGCGATTTCTTAACTAGAGAACAACAAAGAATTCCAACTGTAACTTTATAAATATTTTAATCAAAGAAAGGAATAAAGACATTTAAGGTCATGCTCAACCTCCTTAGTGATCAGGGAGATGCAAATCAAAACAACTTTGAGATACCATCTTCCACCTCAGGAAATTTGGGATCAACCTACCCCAGCATCTAGCAATACCACTCCTGGGAATCTACCCAAGAGATGCCCTATCATACTACAAAAGCATTTGTTCCACTATGTTCATAGCAGCATTATTGGTAATAGCCAGAACTTGGAAACAACCTAGATACCCCTCAATGGAAGAATGGATAAAGAAAGTGTGGAATATATATGCGTTAGAGTACTACTCAGCGGTAAAAAACAATGACATCTTAAATTTTGCATGGAAATGAATAGAAATAGAGAACAGTATCCTGATGAGGTAACCCAGACCCCAAAGGATGACTATGGTATGTACTCACTCAAAATATCTGACTTTTTTAAAACAGATTTTTATTAAAACTTTATTTTTACCAGGTTTTTATAGCTTTAAAAACATTTAAAGGAATAATTGAATGATGAGTTTTTTAGGATGATAATAAATTATATGAGATACTTTCTTAAGTTATGGACAGAAAACTGTGATCCATAAAATAAAGATTACCTGTTTTCCACTTGGCTTTTGGGTTAGTTACCATGTATTATTGTCTTATAACTATTTGTTAAAACTGTGTAAATTGTGCAGTTTTAAGAAAATACTGGTCTTATTTAGTCATTTCTTTTTGTTAAGAAGAAATGTTATACATTTGTTTCTTTTCATTTCATTATGTTTTGTTTCCTTTAATTTCTGCAGTTAGTTTTGAATCCTAATGTGAAAAGAAATCATGCAACATCTTTTAAGTTAGAACATATTTCAGAGCTGCTATTTGAGACCTCACATAACTTTTCTTAGCATTGCAAAGATCTATTTCAACTATCAGTCCCAAAGATTAGACCAAATTTGAGCTCTTAACAAGCAATCTCAATGTATATTCACTTACAATGTGTCAACAGTTTTCATTTGTCAGAGAAAGATAAAATACAAATCTGCATACTTAAGTAACACACAGCACAAAGTTGAAGTGTCTTTGAATATGTTGATTTTCTTAATGTAGCACCACAAAGACCATCATCCACATACCAAACTGTTTAAAACCTAAACATTATTAAAATTACACACTTCTGATGTAAAAAAAAGCACTGAAGAGATAAGCCACCGTCTAAGAGAATATTTGCAGATAAGACTGCAAATAACTCATGCAAATATACAAAGAACTTTAAAATCCGACACAGACAGTTGTTTTAAAACAGGCAAAATGTCTCAGCAGATACCTTATCAACAAGATAAACACTATAAATAAATATGCAAAAGTACGCTAAATTTAATATGTCACTGAGAAATTGGAAGTGTTCAAAGAGCAGTGAGGTACTACTGCACATCTGGCAGAGTGACTGCATTGGAAAACAATGATAATATTCAATGTTACCAAAGGTGTGAAGCAATACAAGTTCCTGTCCTTGGTTCCCCTGATTGCAAGAGAGCTTAGTCAATTTAGAAGACAGTTTGGTCTCTTTCCCTATAAACTTATGAGGCATTTTATCATATAATTAAACAGTTATAACTTTTTATTTACTCAAATAAAAAATTCATGTTCATATGCAAATTCTTCCAATTTAATAATACTTCCATAAATTTAAAAGCAACAGATTTTTTTTGCTGACAGTTATTAGTCAAATAAATTGTAGTACATAGGTACAACATTATTAAGTATTAAATAATAAAATATAAAATCAAGGAAACACATAAGACAAATATAATGCAAAGGAGAAGATTCCATAGGTAATGCACACTAGGAGAAGCACACAATAGAACAATAAAATGACCAATTCTTTTAAAAGATTCTAGTGGATCAAAGGATGACTATGCAGAGAAAAATTCGAGATGACTGGAATGTGGCTCTACAAGTTTGCACTCCCATCAGTAGTGAAGGAGTGTCCTCCTGACTCCACATCCTCTCCAACAAAAACTGTTCTCAGTACCTTTGATCTTAGCCTTACTGACAGGTATAAGATGGTAACTCACAGTTGTTTTGATATGCGCGTAACTGATGATTAAAGATGCTGAGCAACTCCTTAAATGTCTTTTGACCATTTCAGATACTAAGAACTATGTGTTTTTAGCTCTGTACCCTATTTTTAATTGCAATATTTTGTATTTTGATGTCTAGTTTCTTGAGGTTTTTTTTTTTATACATTTTGGAGATCAACCCTCTGCCAGATGTTGGGTTGGTAAAGATCTTTTCCCATTCTGTAGGCTGTCGCTTGTCTTTTTTACCATGTCCTTTTCCTTACAGAAGCTTTTCAGTTTCAGAAGATTTCATTTATTGATTGTCGCTCTTAGAGTCTGTTGTACTAGTGTTATTTTTAGGAAGTAGTCTGATGTGCTAATGTGTTCAAGGTTACTTCCCACTTTCTTTTCTATCAACTTCGACTGGATTTATGTTGAGGTCCTTGATCCATTTGGACTTGAGTTTTGTGCAAGGTCACAGATATGGATCTATTTCCAATCTTCTAAATGTTGACAACCATTTATGCCACCACCATTTGATAAAGATAAAGTTTACCATTTTAATGTCACTCTGTACTTCATATGTTTATGTTCTTATATATGTGTGTGTATGTGTATGATATGTTATGAGTATTTTTCAGTTTTCAATGTTATTGTAACTATCTACATACATAGTATTTAAAGCACAATATTTCCAAATGATTCATTATAAAATATGTAATTTAACAGTATTTCCTTCTAATCTACAATGCACCAATATTAATATTCTCTAATTGTTTGTTTAAATTATATTTGTTAGAATATTACAAAATAGCACAAAATAACAGAGGACATATTTACTTATGAATAAAGATATACAAAACACATATTTGGATGCTTTAAATTTTATCTAAAAGCAAATAACACATAAAGTATTCATCTAAAAATTATTGAAAGCACCTTTTATAGTTTAACCATCTGAGGAACCATTGCTTTGTTAGAGAGAACATGTTTATTGCCAATTTTATGTACTTGAATTTTTTTCTAGTACGCACAATAATATTTTCATAATAAGCCAAAATTACAAGTAAATAAAAGAGAATTTGTATTCATAAAGTTTCTTGTAAATGTATATGTGTAGTTACTTTATGTTTTGAAGCTCTGAGCTCACCAGGTACCTTTCCCAGTACAAAAATTTCTACATCCAGGATGAAAATATAGCAAGTTGTTTTGGTATACTATACCATTATTTAATCTGTCATTTAATCCTTTAATTCGCATGAATATTTACACAACCAGGTCTTATAAAAAATATAATCTTTGCTTCAGAAATGTGACTAGTGTATAAAAATACTTTGAAATTATGCATAGTAAAGGTACAGAATATGTTGCAAAATCTGAAACACAGCAGCATTCACTCTATTATCCCACAAGACAAGATTAATTTCAATAATGCTTCTGCTTAAACATCATCCGTATGTGTAAGATTAATCATGTTTTAGCTAGAAGCATTGTTGGAATGTTTGATGCATATTAATGTCCCAGCAGTTATGGTTATTTATCTTCATATTCAAAAGTTGTCATAGTCTCGGCATTAATAATGTGCAAATTTACAACTTTGCAAAGTATGCTATTCTGCACATTTTCTAATAGGAAAAGGAATTCTTAAAGATACCTTGTTAATCTCTTATGTAACATTGTTAAATGAACACTTTTACCATATTTACATCATTCATAATATGCCAGTTTCAAAAAATTCTTATTATTGACACTAATGAAAAATATCATCACTAGTTCATGAAAAAAACCAAATATTTTGCTTCATATAAAATTATTCTTACAATTAAACAATAGAGCAATACTTATTGAACCCATATATAGAAAATCTTTAGTCAGTATGTCCGCACAATTTTCCTTTAAATTTGTGTGAAAGTAGAGGGCTATGTGTGTGTGTGTGTGTGTGTGTGTGTGTGTTTCTTTGTGTATATAGCATGTTCTATGTATTGTGGCATATGTATTCATTTAGTCTATTTGTAGCTGGAAAGTTTCATATCTAATTTATTGTTTTAGGAGGCCACTTATGTGTTCCCAGCTGGTCAACCCCGAAATAATCATGCAGAAAACATTATTTAGGATACTGTTTGGCCTGTATCCTGCTTGTTCAGCCTGTACACCAAGCATTGTGTCAGTGGTCAAGGCAAGGACAGTTCCTTGCCCAAAGGCCAGTTTGTTCCAAGAAGAAAACAAGCTCCAAATGGAGTGTGTTCAGTGGCCAACATCCTCTCAGAAATAGATCGGTGTTGCCAAAAGTGATCATGTCTCACGTCAAAAAAGTCTAAGTTCTTAAAACATTTTATATGCCATATTCTGCACTTCTTTGAAGTGTTGAAGATTATCTAACTGAAATATATCTCTGTATATCTAGAAGACCTAACTAACATGACAACATGTTTGACTATTATAAATAACTATCAATCCATGATTTTTAATTATACATTACATTTTTAAATGAGCTGTATAAACATAATACCTTAAGCAAAAGTAGAATATGTGTGTATATATATACACATATTATATATATATATATATATATATATATATATATATATATATATAGTGTAACAAAGTTGACCTTAAATTTAGATACCAATTCCAAGTATCCATATTTATATCATTTGCTCCTTATCATTTTTTATAGAAATTGACTGCGACCATTAATCACTTATGATCAACACCCTAAGTGAAAACAAACAATTACAAAGAATCATTTTCTAAAATTTAAGTTTAGTTTTCTCGAAGCTTCTTCTTGCTGTTCGTTGGCTGAAGTATTTTTAGAGTTTGTGGAGATCTTTCAGGGGTTTTGTTCCGTAAAACTACATTAGCCCAGAAGGAATCCACATGTTCTTGTCTTCTGTGGAAACCAAATCAGAATCTCTTTTCCAAGGCAACATATTGTCAGACTCAAATTTTGAAGTTAAGATATCTTTATGTTATCTTAACTAGGCAGCATTGACAATAAAATGTCTCTCTGTGCTTAGCTCATTCACAATAAAAATTCAAAGAAAACAATAAAATATGTATATAATCCAGACTCTCTGTGTATATTCCATCTTTATATGGCTTACATTTATAACTTTATTACATTTCAACATTTATTTAGCTTTATTCCTTTAATCCACGACTGTCTGTACTCTTACTTAAACTCTTTTTCCTCTCTCCCAAGCATAGGTACACTTTTTAAACAGAGTATGACCCATTCAGAGGTTTATTTCTGTTTGCATATTTCTTTATTGCATATTTATAATCATTCTCTGACCTGGAGGGACATTCTTCTTCTAAATGCTAAGCAGGCATGGCTAGGACCAATTCTGCAGCCCTGCCTAATGGCTTTGCCGCATCCAACATGGCAGAGGTTTGTTCACTTCCTCTGTGAGTCATGCTCATTTCCCCAGCTCCAGAGATGGAGCAGGTCTATGTGGCCATTAAGCAACTGTAGCACTCTGCTTATACACCCTAAGTGCTTTCTAGCAGGACCTCCTGAAAGAGGCAGAGATGTTTGTGCCCCCAGCATGAACCAGGAAGCTGGCTTTAAAAAAAAAAAAAAAAAAAAAAAAAAAAAAAAAAAAAAAAAAAAAAAAAAGCTGTTCCTCTCCTTGCTGCCAGCAAACAGAGTCTATCTGGAAAAAAAAAAAAAAAAAAAAACAAAAACAAAAACATGTGGCTACCAAGTAACTGCACTTGACTCCCATTTTTGTGGATCTAAAAGCCCTCTTTTTTTTCTTAAGTTTTTCTTTTAGGTCTTATGTGGACCCATTCCCCAGATGTTGGGCACCATTATGTAGAATGGAGGCTGTTCATTCGTTCTCCAGACCCAAGTCAAACAGTGTTGTAATTAATAAAGTTTTTGTGTGACTATTCAGGTCTGGGTGGCTGAGAAAGAAAGAGCAGTCTCCACATACCACCAGATTTCTCTCTAACCACATAGTGACTCTCTCTATCAAGATCGTTCTTTCTTTAATCTCCTACTCTGTTCTTCTCCCCTCAACCATTCCATTTCCACATGTTCTCATCTTCTATACCCCCCTCTAACACCCTCCTTTGCCACATTTTACCCAAGAGATATCATCTCATTTCCTTCCCCAGAGTGATGCATGTGTCCATTTAAAGGTCTTCCTTGTTACCTTGTTTCTATGAATCTACGGATGGTAATCTGATTATCCTTTATATCTAACATCTATTTATGAGTGACTACATACCATGTTTGTCTTTCTGAGACTGGGTTATCTCAGTCAGGATATTTTTTATAGTTCCATCCATTTGCCTGCAAGAGAGAAGAGGGAGGGAATATATGAGCAACAGAGGTTCAGATCATGATTGGGAAATCTATAGAGACAGGTGAGCCAAGCTCATGGAAACTCATGAACTCTAGACCGACAGCTGTGGAACCTCCATGGGACCAAACTAGGTCCTTCATGTATGAAGACAATAGTGAAACGTGGACTATCTGAGTGGCATCTAGCAGTAGGATTAGAATCTATCCCTGGTGCATGACCTAGCTGTTTGGAGCTCATTTTCTAAGGTGGGATGCCATGCTCAGTCTTACTGCAGGGAGGAGGGGTTTGGTCCTTGTCCAACTTAATTTTCCAGGCTTTGTTGACTCCTGATGGGAGCTTTTACATTTTGGGAGGACTGTATGGGGAAATGGGCAGAGAGGGGGTGAGTTTGTATGAGAAAAGGGGTGGGAGAGAAACTGTGGTTGGAATATAATATGAAATTTGAAAGAAATAAATTAAAAAATATAACAAAAGAAATTTGTTAGCTTAGAAAAGTGTAGTAATAGGTTAACATCTTGGTTCCACGGACTCACTAGTCAGTCAAATTTGGGTAGATTTATAGTATCAAGACTGAAGACCTACCTTATGAATGGGCCTTAATTGTAATTAGACAGTTATTTATTGTATGTTATGAATGGGACTATTATTTTATGAAGAATAGTTTGCAGTGGGTCATTGCAAAATAGTGCACAACTGTTTGGGACTATCCTGTGCAACTTACCACCCACTTAAGGTCCTGGTGCTTGTGTATTCACTTGAAGTCACAAGAAACCTAGCAGAGAGTGCACATGTGGCTCAGCACGCACACCTGGTTAAGCCACAGAATCAGGACTGCTAGGCATGCACAGGAAGGAGAGCTTGGGGGATTCCCACTGTCATGAACAGAGGCATTTCCATACCACACAAAGTGCTGCATGGCAGATTTAGCTTTTACTCAGATTATATAAAAATATTATTCTGCACAGTGCTTCCCAGAGTCAAAGTGTGAGCATGACGCCCACCGTGGAGGTCCTAGTGCTGGCTATAAATGTACCTCCACCATATTGAAAGGCTGAGGAGGATGGAGCCAGAATCCAGGGCTGCTATGCCCACACCGCTTACCATTTTTAAAAATGCTCCTGGTCAGAAAGGATTTTAGATTCACAACAGGAGAGATTCAAACATAAAAGACCTCTAAATGAAACACAAAGGGTTTTAAAAAGGTATGTAGGCTTACAAGATAAAAGAAAAAAAGTATAGACAGTTATGAAAAGAAGTGGTTTTAAGAGACATTAAAGTTAATATTAAAAAGACACATAAGATGGAAAATACACAAAGTGTGGATTATTTATATCATTGTGTTTTGTTTGAATTTCTTGACTGCAAAGAAACATTTGATTCCAGGGCTGCTAAGCAAAATCAACATATATATATATATATATATATATATATATATATATATATATATATATATATTAAGTTTATCTTGACTTTAAAATTTGAGGCTAAGAATATGTTACTTTGAAAAGGAGGTTTTTCTTTTGCTTCTAAAGAGGATAGGAACTTGTGGATTCCTTCCAGAGTAATGTGGCTTGATGCAACAAGACCACCTGAAAGGTATACATGAACCCTAAAATTACTTTGTCCAACAACCAGAAAGAAGCAGTTTGAAGAAAACAGTGCCCATTGCCAAAATTGTTATTTATAAATGTTTATTCTCATTTAAAGGGGTTATAATATAGAGATGAATGCTTTACATTGGTATAGATCTTGGTCTATTGATACAGATTTAAGGTAGATTCTGTTATACTGTGTATGTGTATTAAATTTTTGTTCAAGTTTTTGTGTTTGTGCATCTCATTTAAAAATGCAATGTGTAATCAAAATTACAGATTAATAGATAGTCATTAATAATAGTCAAATTTGTAGCCATGTAGCTAGTTTTTCTAGATATACAAAGATAAATTTCAGTTAGATAGATATTCTTCAGCACTTCTGAGACCTATAGAATATGGTATTAAAATGTTTTAAGAACTTAGACTTTTCTCCACAGTGAGGCATGACTGCTTCTGGCAATACCATTTACTTCAGAGAGATTGATGGGCCTCCAAAAATCTTGTTGTGAAATTTGCCTTCAATGTATGAAGTTTAGCCATTTGGGCAAGAAACTGCTTTTGCCTGGACTACTTAATGGTATGCTTTATGTACTGGACATGCAGATCCACAGAAAAGTGACTGCTGAACTATACAAAAGATGGAATGGTCCATCAGCATTCCTGCTTCACAGATGAAACAGCCAGACATTCTACAGGAAACAGAAGAAAGTGACTGACTAGCTGCCAATAGGTGAAACAGTCTTTCAAATTTTCTGCTTCATGGAAAAGTCTGCCAGATACTTTGGTCCTATAGGATGAACATGGATGCCCCAATGTTACATAAGTACTTTGTGTGACTTTCCAGGCAGTGAGAGGACGCTGTCAATTCCAGTTTTGGCAGTTGCTTGCAATGCACTTCCTGTGTACTAAGGTAATATTTAATTCTGGGGTTTATATATTTTTCCTTGGTTATGATAAAAGAAAACTAAAATATGAAACTTTAGACACACAGAGAAATTCTGCAACTGTAATTCTTGCTTGATAATTGCTTTGTTACATGGAATTTAACTATGTTAAAGTTAAAACCTACTTTTTCATTTAAAAAGAAAAAGTGAGATAATATAGGATTCGCCTCTGTAAGCTATGAATATGTTTTGTTACCATGGGTTAATAAAGAAACTATTTGGTCTGTACTGTAGCAAGGGGAGCTATGGGCTGGCTTCCCGCCGCCCTGCTCTCGGCCACCGGCTAGCTTATGCCCCGAAATAACAACACACAAATTGTATTCTTTTAAATACTGCCTGGCCCATTATTTTCAGCCTCTTACTCACATCTTGATTAACCCATATCTAATAATCTGTGTAGCACCACGAAGTGGTGCCTTACCGTTTAGTTTCTAGCATATGTCCATCTTGGGCTGGAGCTTCATCGTATCTAGTTGCAGAGGCAGGGCAATTGTCTGAGCCATCTACCTCACTTCCTTCTTCCTGTTCTGTCTACTCCACCCACCTATTTTCTAACCTATTAGGCCAAGCAGTTTTCTTTATTAATTAACCAATGAAATCAACAGATTGATAGAAGACCCGCCTCCATCACTGTACAATCTGAACAGAGAAATAGAGAAGCGTAGGTGCAGTCAGAAAGATGCCATGTAACTGCCAATAAAGATGCTGGAACCTTACCAGTAGGCCACAACCTCATGGTGTTTCATGGGTTAATAGAAATGGGTTAATTTAGGATGTAAGAATTAGCTAGAAATGCCCTTGAGCCATCAACCAAACAGTGCTATAATTAATAAAGTTTTTGCGTGATTATTTGGGAAAATGGGGGGGAGCAGTTTACTTACAGTTGTGTATCATAGATGTAATAGCTGTGTAAGAATATTGATTGCCCCTACCTGTTCTCCTTAAAATTCACTAATTGTTATTGCATAACTGACATCACTATTTACTAATATCAGAGCCTTCATGATTAATAAGACTAGATGATGATGATGATGATGATGATGATGACGATACCAGATGAAGAAGGAATTCATTTCCAGGGATAATTTAATTGGCGTTATAAGCACAGAGACAACCATTACCTAATTTTGTAAATCCACATTATAATTTACAACATCCTTCACAGATCATGGTAATAAGAAATGATAATGAGGGAGAAATTGAAGTGACTTAAATGTCCATAATTAATACATGATTAGTTTTTCTTCTAAAAGAGTATATTCACTTACTTAATCCTAACAATTTCTCAAAATGACCCTGTGCCAATTATTAGTGTTTTATTTAGTGATATTTATAGAGTACTTTAATAAAGTGATTAATTATGGAATTAGAAAATTTTGAAAAAAATAATAAAATATGATGGAGCTATTGTTCTTTGCATTTTAAAATATATTCTCATTTTATGTAAGAGTATCTTATTTTAAATAATTTTCCTTCTCTGACAGCTAATTACATTGAGTATGACATCATAATTTTATCAGATACTTTAGAAAGGTGATGTTTTTTGTCTGTATTTTAATCAATTTCATTAGCTTTTGATTTGTGATGTTTTGTTATAAAATATTTGTAGCTTGAAGTCTTGAAAATATGTTTCTCATCTATGTTTTAACTTTTCATTCAATTAATGATACACTTTGAGGACCACATTTTCTTATGATAGTAAAACATGTGTTCACCAATTTCCATCTCTATTTCTCTCTCTAGAAATAATTAAAACCAAAGCTAAATTTACCTGTAATTCCTTTACAATTTGCACTGAATATATATCAGTGGATATTTCACATTGTGTCTAAAAGTCAGGAAATTAAAGCCTTCACAACAGCAGTTTCAAAACCATTGAAAATAACTCCAAAAAATATCTATCTGTGAGAAAGCAGCATATTTAGCTATCAACACAACAGTATACAAGTGGCATCTAAAATGGTATATGGAAAGTGTAGTACCAAGCTTCCTATAATGTAAATACAGTTTTACACACACCTTTCGAGTACTAAATGTAAATGTACATAAATGTACATTTATTTATGTAAATGTACATAAATGTACACTAAGTGTACATGTTGTCAAATAAAATTTTAATTTAATTTTCAACAGGACTGAATTTTTCAATGACCATGGAAGCATATCTCCTAGTGTACTTATGTTGATATTTTAGAAGCATTTAAATAAAGAGGGAAGGCTTACTGCATGTAGGCAGCACGATCCCATGACAGGGGTCTTAATATGAAGAGGAGAAAATAATCTGAGTGCGAACATTCATCTTTTTTTCCAGTTTATTTATTTTTTATTAAAAATTGCCATCTCCTCCCCTCCTAATCCCCCTTCCCTCCCCTCCCCTCCACCCACACCCCCACTCCCTCCCTCTTGAGGCCAAAGAGCCATCAGGGTTCTCTACACTATGTTGAGTCCAAGGTCCTCCCAACTCCCCCCAGGTCCAGGAAGGTGAGCAACCAAATTGACAAGGCTCACACAGAGCCCATCCATGTCGTAGAGACCAAGCCCATCGCCATTGTCCTTGGCTCCTCGGTCAGCCTCCACCATCAGCCACCCTCAGAGAGTCCGATTTGGTCGCATGTTCCATCAGTCCCATTCCAAGTGGACTTGGTGGTCTCCCATTAGTTCTGTCCTGCCGTCTCAGTGGGTGAACGCGTCCCTCATGGTTCTGACTTTCTTTCTCATGATCTCTCTCCATCCGCTCCTCATCAGAACTTTGGGAGCTCAGTCCGGTGCTCCAATGTGGGGCTCTGTCTCTATCTCCATCCATCGCCAGGTGAAGGTTAAGGCTCACAGTGAGCCCGTCCATGCTGTAGAGTTCACATTCATTGCCGTTGTCCTTGGTTTCTCAGTCCTCCTCCACCGTCAGCCACATTCAGAGAGCCAGGAAAGCAGTGTGGAGGTTTCTCAGGAAATTTGGGATCCACCTACCCCAGGACCTAGCAATCCCACTCTTGGGAATTTACCCAAGAGATGCCCAATCGTATTACAAAAGCATCTGTTCATCTATGTTTATAGCAGCATTATTTGTAATAGCCAGAACCTGGAAACAACCTAGATGCCCTTCAGTGGAAGAATGGTTGAAGAAAGTGTGGAATATATACATGCTAGAATACTACTCAGCGGTAAAAAACAATGACATCTTGAATCTTGCATGCAAATGGAGGGAAATAGAAAACACCATCCTGAGTGAGGTAACCCAGGCCCAAAAAGATGAACATGGGATGTACTCACTCATAATTGGGTTCTAGCCATAAATAAAGGACATCGAGCCTATAATTCGTAAAAAACCTAGAGAAGCCATATAAGAAGGTGAATCCAAAGAAAAACATAGTTATCCTCCTGGATACTGAAAGTAGACAAGATTGCCGGACAAAAAATGGGAACATAGGGGTGGGGTGGGATGGGGGGAAGGGGGAGGGGGCGAGAAAAGTGTGAAGTGGAGGATGGGAAGAGCTTGGGGGAATAGGATGATTGGGATATAGGAAGGGTGGATATGGGAACAAGGAATTATATATCTTACTTAAGGGAGCCATTCTAGGGTTGGCAGAGGCTTGACTCTAGAGGGGTTCCCAGGTGTCCAGGAAGATGCCCCCAGCTAGGTCCTTGGGCAGCTGAGGAGAGGGTGCCAGAAATGTCCAGATCCTATTGCCATACTCATGAATATCTTGCATATCACCATAGAACCTTCACCTGGCATTGGATGGAGAAAATGACAGAGCCCCACATAGGAGCACCGGACTGAACTCCCAAGGTCCTGATGAGGAGCAGAAGGAGGGAGATCATGAGCAAGGAAGTCAGGACCGTGAGAAGTGCGTTTACCCATTGAGACGGTGGGACAGATCTAACGGGAGACCACCAAGTCCAGTTGGAATGGAACTGATGGAACAGGGGGCGAACATTCATCTTATCCTGCTTCCACAGTGCTAATATAATATGACCAGTGTAACCAGAAGCCTCACAGTACTTTTTCTCGTGATGCAAGTTTTCTTCAAACTCTGAGCCAAAGAAATGTTTCCTTCCTAATGTTCCTTTTATAAAGTAGTTCAGTGCATCAATTCTAAAAGGAAATGATAAATAAGTACAAAAATATGGGGCCATTGCTGTGATAAAACATGTGGTTCCTAGGTTTTAGAAACTGATTTATGGATGAAAAGTAATATATCCATGTGTATGAATCATGTTTTAGCATATTTAGTTTTCAATCCCTGTTTAAATACAATATTTATACATTTATTAAGATGACTTTTTAATTTATAACTTATAGAAAAGTCTGAAATATTCATAGGCACACTCAGAGGCATGCTCTTACTAAGTGACAATCATAAGTAATCATCATAAGAATTTTAATAAAATGAATGCTGTTTAAGGTAAATATCACGACTTTCACCATTTTAGAAAGCATATTTTCCCCATAATTTCTTGGATTACTGACAAAGATAAACTATTGCTTCTACAGTTAGCTGATTTTTTCCATAATTCTCTTTGCATTTCAGGATTAAACTTTCATTCAAATTGCTACACTTATAATTTCATCTGAAAGATAAGAGTGTATAATACATGCTACACTTTTTGGTTCTACTCAGTTAAAAGTGAAATTTCATGTAATTTCATTTTTTTAATTTAAAAAGCGTTATTGACAGCCAGGCAAATTTATAGAGGAAGGAAAAAGGTGAGAAAGAAACAGCAACATTTAGCCTTTGAATAAATTTCTGTCTTAAATTAAGAAGGATGGGCAGTATCCTAGTTTCACAAGCAGACCATATTCTCACAGGGAAGGACAAGATACCATTTATTTATGGATAGGTAAATAATAATTTACCTTGATTACTACCTATCACTAAGTATAGCACAACTTACACTTTCTAGTTTGGAGTGTATGCTGTTACATTTTTATTGGAGTGTGTACATCTCAAATAAAAATAGAATGTAGTTTTGGTTTATAGCATGACCTTGTCATTTGAAAAAAAATATGTTTTAATGACATATAATTTAAAATGTCTGTAGGAATGAGTTGAATATACAGAGGTGTTTTTGAGAGTAATTACTTACCAGAGGATGACAGAATACTTGTGCAGTACCAACCTTTTTCAGTTCACATAGTTGAGACTATTTGAAATGAATTAACACTTTTACCATTAATGTTTGATGGGAGGCCATAGTGAAAAAGATGGATGCTTATATAACTGACATCCTTAACATTTAGAACTGAACACTTAAATGCCAGATACATAATTCGGGATAAAATGTCAGGACCTAACTCAATAATATTTAATGATGTAACAGGACATATATGAGCAAGAGTCAGTTTACATTATTAATGAAATTATTAAAGGTATGTTTAATTGTCTCCATTCAAAATGAAGTTTATTTTAACACAATTGAGAGAAAATCTGTCTTTAATTTTTCTTTCCTATCAGAGATATTAAGTATTTTGTTTATTTTTATTGCTATAAAAGATGTCTATGAAAAAGCAGACAGCAAGTTTATTAAATATTTTGAATACTTCAGGATTCAAATAAACAGTAAACAAATATTATGGTTGATATAATATTCAATTAAAATGTGTAATTTATATGTGTCTTGTTTATTTCTTTTCTTAGCAAATTATGTGTCCAATAAAAATATTCTAAAGTACATAGTAAATATATAGAATCAAATCCTGAAGGAAAAGAAAAGCATAGTGAAGAAACAATGTCTTTTTTTTTTTTTTTTTTTTTTTTTGGTTTTTTTCGAGACAGGGTTTCCCTGTAGTTTCTAGAGCCTGTCCTGGAACTAGCTCTTGTAGACCAGGCTGGCCTCGAACTCAGAGATCCGCCTGCCTCTGCCTCCCGAGTGCTGGGATTAAAGGCGTGCGCCACCACCGCCCGGCAACAATGTCTTTTTTAAATAATTAAAAATAATGATGATATAGTACAGTTAAGGTATGACTAAGACCTAGGGAGTGCCTCTACTGTTGAAAGGGTATACTACTTGAAATTGCAGAGGACCTGAGTTTGGTTTTCTACACCCGCATTCACAACCACATGTAACTCCAACACTATGGGATCCAATGATTCTGACCTCTAATTTCACCAGAACTTGTATACAAATACCTACAAAATAAACATAAGCATACACTCATGCGTAATATATAAATAAATGAAGAAAAAAACAACTCAAATATAGATGCCAATTGATGTACCAATGGTAATTCTATGAAAATGATTACCAAGGGTTTTACAATGAATCTTCATTTTGATTAATGATTTCATATGAGGGTGGGATAGATGGGTCAGTGATTTAAGAGTCCTCCCTTTTTTCTTCAGAAACCAGAGTTTTGTTCCAAAACTCATGTTTAAGAGATAATAAATTCTTGTCACTTTAGATCCATGGATTTAATGTTTTTTTTTTCTGATTCCATAGCTACCTACATTCAATTACACACACACGCAAACACACACACACTAGGAGGGCTATATGGAGTGTTTGAAGAGATAAATATTGTAAAATTTGAGTATAATTTCCTAAAGAAAAAGGTATTGATACAGTAGAGTTTTGAATATTCGCATAAAGAATGGTTATTAAGGATTGAATAGCCTTTATAAACTCTATCTTTTTTATTGACTTTTATTGAGCTATATACATTTTTTCTCTGCTACCTTCCTGTCTCTCCCCTCCCCCTTTCAACCTTCCCCTAAGGATCCCATGCTCCCAATTTACTCAGGAGATCTTGTCTTTCTCTACTTCCCATGTAGATGAGATCTGTGTAAATCTCTCTTAGAGTCATCATCATTGTTGGCTAAGTTCTCTATGATTGTAATTTGTAGGCTGGTTTTCTTTGTTTTATGTTTAAAAACCACCTATTAGTGAGTACATGTGATAATTGTCTTTCTATGTCTGGGTTACCTCACTCATTCTTTGGTTCAGGGGCATTTAGGTTGTTTCCATGTTCTGGCTATGACAAACAATGCTGCTATAAACATAGTTGAGCACATGTCCTTGTGGCACAATTGAGCATCCTTTGGATATCTACCCAAAAGAGATATTACTGGGTCTTGAGGAAGGTTGTTTTCTAATTTTCTGAGAAAGCACCACACTGATATTCAAAGGGGCTGTACCAGTTTGCTTTCCCACCAGGAATGCAGAAGTGTTCCCTTTTCCCCACAACCTCTACAGCATAAGTTGTCATCAGTGTTTTTGATCATGGCCATTCTTACAGGTATAAGATGGAATCTCAGAGTTGTTTTGACTTGCATTTTTCCTTTTGACTAAGGATGTTGAACATTTCCCTAATTATCTTTCAGCCATTTTAGATTTCTCTGTTAAGAATTCTCTGTTTATATCTGTACTCCATTTTTTATTGGATTATGTGGTATTTTGATGATCAATTTCTTGACTTCTTTGTATATTTTGGAGATCGGACCTCTGTCTGATATGGGGTTAGTGAAGATTTTTTCCCATTCTGAAGGTTGTAGTTTTGTCTTGTTGACCATGTCCTTGGCTTTACAGAAACTTTTCAGTTTTACGTGGTCCCTTTTATTAATTGTTTCTCTCAGTTTCTGTGTTGCTGTAGTAATACGCTCAGTTTGATTATTTACTGCCATCTAATTCTCTTAGGTGAATTTGCTTCTTTTTGTTCTAAAGTTTTCAAATGTTCTGTTATTTCACTAGTATGAGATTTTTCCAGCTTCTTTATGTAGGTAATAGTGCTATAAACTTTTCTCTTAACACTGTTTTCATTGTTTCCATAAATTTCGGTATGTTGTGTGGTTATTTTTATTGAATTTTAGGGCACCTTTAATTTCCCCCTTTATTTCTTCCTTTACCCATTGATGCTTCAGGTGAGTATTGTTTAATTTCCATGTGTTTGTGGGCTTACTGGAATTAGTAGTGCTGTTTACTTCTAGTTTTAAACAATGGTGATCTGATAAGATACATTGGGTTATTCCATTTTTTTTTTGTATTTGTTGAGGTTTGTTTTGTATGTGGTCAGTTTTGAGAAGGTTCCATGAGGTGCTGAGAAGAAGGTATACTCTTTTCTGTTTGGATGAAATATTCTATAGATGTCTGTTAATTTCATTTGAGTCATAACATCTGTTAGTTCCCTTATTTCTCTGTTTATTTTTGCCTGACTGACCTGTCCAGTGGTGAGAGGGGAGTGTTGAAGTCTCCCACTATTAGTGTGTGGGTTTTAATGTATGATTTAAGCTTTAGAAGTGTTTCTTTTACATATGAGGGTGCCTTGTGATTGGGCCATAGATGTACAGTATTGAGATTTCCTCTTGATGCATTTTTTGTGACTAATACTAAATGGCTGTCTTTGTCTCTTTTAACTGATTTTAGCTTTAAGTCTATTTTGTTAGATATTAGGATAGCTACACCCACTTGTTTTTAGGTCCATTTGATTGGTATATTATCTCCCAACCCTTTACTCTGAGATGATGTCTGTCTTTGAGATTGAGATGTGTTTCTTGTATGCAGAAGAAGGATGGATTCAGTTTTCGCATCCAATCTGTTAACCTGTGCCATTTTATAGGTGAGTTGAGTCCATTTACATTAAGGGATATTAATGACCAGTTATTGCTATCTCTTGTTAATTTAGTTTTCATTGTGGGTGATGCTAATTTGTGCATTTTTCCCTTCTTTTGGATTTACTGCTATGAGCCCATCAGTTGTCTGTGTTTTTGTTGGTATAGCTGACTTCCTTGAGTTTAAGTTTTCCTTCTAGTATTTTGTGTAGGGCTGAGTTTGTAGCTAGGTTTTGGTGAAATCTAGCTTTGTTATGGGATATCTTGTTTTGTCCTTCTATGGTGATTTTTTAAAGTTTTTCTGGGTGTAGTAGTCTGGGCTGGCATCTGTGTTCTCTCAATGTCTGCATAAAGCTTGACCACAATCCTCTGGCTTTCTTGTCTTCAATGAGAAGTCAGGTGTAATTCTGATAGGTCTACCTTTATATGTTACTTGGCCCTTTTCCTATGTAGCTCTTAATATTCTTCCTTTACTCTGTATGTTTTGTGTTTTGATTATTATGTGGCAAGAGGACTTGTTTTTGTATTCAGTCTATTTGGTGTTCTGTAAGCTTTTTGTATCTTCATAGGCATATCTGTCTTTAGGTTGGGAAAGTTTTCTTCTCTGATTTTGTAAAATATATTTTAGGTGCTTTTCAGTTGAACTTTTTCTCTTTATTCTATACTTATTATTATTAGGTTTGGTCTTTTCATGGTATCCTATATTTTCTTAATATTTTATGTCAAGATTTTGAAAGATTTAATGTTTTCTTTGACCCATTAGTCTATTTCCTCTATTGTATCTTAAATGCTTGAGATTCTCTCTTCCATTTCTTGTATTCTGCTGTTCATGCTTGCATTTGTGGTTCCTGATCATTTTCTCATGATTTCTGTTTCTATAATTCCCTCGGCTTGTGTTTTCTTTATTGTCTCTATTTTAATTTTCAAGTCTTGAACAGTTTCTTCCATTTTTGATTTCTTTTCCTTGGCTTTCTTTAAGGAATTTGCTCATGTCTTCCAATTTTTTGTTTATCTTTCTCACCATTTCTTTAAGGAAATTTCTCATTTCCTCCTTAAGAGTTTCAAACATTCTCTTGAAGTTATTTTTTAGGTCATTTTCTTCTGCTTCATCTATGTTTGGTTGCTCAGTCTTTCTGTTGTAGGTATTTTAGTTTTTACCGGTGCTGTGTTGTTCTTTGTGGTGTTGCATGTGTTCTTACCATTTCTACTTATCTTTTTCTATAATAGGTGTGGTTGGGGATCTCTGAGATTCTGTTGTTTAATTTTCTCGGTGCCAGTGATTACAAAGCTCAGATGGTTGTTCTTTCTTTTATAGTCAGTGACAGAGTTCTAGTTTACCCCATTGGTTACTCTGTGTTCCTGGATATAGCTCAGTGCACCTTTAATTGCTCTATTCCCTTGGAGTTTGCTGTCTCAGGCCTACTTTGGCCTAGGTTACTGATTTTGACTTGTTTCTGTAAATCCTGGTCTAGATCCCCACCTGCAGAAGTCCCTAACTTGGAGATGGTCCTGAAAAGGTTATATATTTATATCATTATATATTTATATATAGTTATATATTTATTATTATTAAACTTATATAGATATAAGTTTAAAGTGGTAGTTAGTTAATTTTTTAGTGTTCCCAAATGAGTTAAACTTTTGCATTTTACTATTACTAACTGCAGATTCTATTGCTAATTCTCTTGTTCAATTATTAAGTTCAAGCCTTTTCTTAATGATCAGCAGTTCTGAGGCAATTTACATTACAAGCATTTTTTTCACTTGCCACAAAGTTTATCATAGTTGGAAGATGGAGGTGGGAAAGGGTAGGAAAGATGAAAAGGCTATGACTTGGGTTATTATTCAGAGGTCAAATTCTCCCTTTGCATGCAGTGTTCCCTCACCAAATCAGGATTCAAGATAATCCTGATATCATAAATCATTTTTAAGAAGGGAGCGGGCTAGACAGAATCTTCGAATTATTTAGAATTTATCATTAAAATCAATTAGACATATTCTTATTTAAATGATCAGACCTCAGGCATGTTGTACTGCTTCTTGGTCATGATATAAACAAACAAATTTTTCTATGCCCAAGGGGAGAAAAATGTATAATTAATGTATCATTTATATGCAACAATATATCCAAATATGGCTGATATGGGAGGAAAGTTTTAAACACTGAATTAAAAATAATTCATGGGATAAGGTAATCTTTTGAATTATAATATATTGTTTTAATATTAAATATGAAAGAATAGCAAAGACATGAAATTCTCACATATGCAATTCTTTTCAGTCTTTCTCTTAGTTAGACTTTCTATTGCTGTGATGACAAAAACGAGGTTGGGTAGGAAATGGTTTCTTTAATTTCTACTTCCATATCACTATTTATCATCAAAGGAATTTAAGACAGAAACTCTAACAGGCAGGAATCTGTAAGTAGGAACTGATGCAGAGGGCATGAAGGAGTGCTGCTTACTAGTTTGTTCATCATGGCTTGTTCAAACTGCTATCTCAAATAATTCAGAACCCTCTGCCCAGGGTTGGGACACTTATTACTGCTGCGCCCTTGCTCATTAATCCCTACATAAGAAAATGTTCTACAGACTTGT
Source organism: Arvicola amphibius (assembly GCF_903992535.2). Taxonomy (NCBI): domain Eukaryota; kingdom Metazoa; phylum Chordata; class Mammalia; order Rodentia; family Cricetidae; genus Arvicola; species Arvicola amphibius. Next base: position 21,529,240 of record NC_052047.1, read on the forward strand.
GTATAATCCCAAACGGATTCGCTTTCTTAACTTATTTTTCCTCTTCCCAGTTTGTGTCAGAATAACATAAAACTATACAGCACAGTAATGCTTTGCTAACATTTATACTCTAAATTTCAAATTAAGTAACAATCTTGGATGAAGTATGAACAATTGTAATTAATAATTGCAAAAGAAAAATACAATTCCTCTAAATTTGAAATTTATTTGCCTCTGAATTAACATTATTAAAATAGTTTTAAATTTACTTCTAGAAAAAGTGCATATTGACATAGAATTGCAAATAATATATTGCCTCTCAGATAAGAATTTTAAAGAATGTTGCAAATATGTAGATTTATAAGCCAGTGGGCTTTGATGATGATTCCAAGATACAAATCTGTAAGAGTGTGAGCCTTAATTTAAGTTTATAAAAGTCTACATGGTGATTTTATTGGGAAGTCAATAACTCCTTAAATAATATTAGTATTTTTGTATATTCTATAAGGCATTTTCTTCAGGATGTTTATACAGATTGGATATTTATGATATGTTTCCTAGTCTGATTCTGAGGAATGCCAGTGTTTAGTAAATAGATCAGTAGATCTATTTATATATTTATCTCTATCATCTATGTATGTATGTATAAATGTATGTATGTAGGTAGGTGTGGATGCATCTATCTATCATCTATCTATTTTTTCTTCTCTCCCACCTCTCCCTTTCTCTTCTCTGTCAGAAAGCAGACAAGTTTACATCATTTAATCTTATACTTCTGTTTGTTCACACAAAGTTGCTGATCAACACATTTAATGATGCATCTGACATTATTTTCACAGTACAGTTTTCATGTGATTGCTTTGGATTATGTTGACATTAGTGTAAACACTTAAAAACTGAAAATAAGTTCCTCTTGTTTCTAAATTATTTAAACTACTTGACAGTTCTGATAAACAAATCTTTTCAGCCTTTACTAAAGGAACACAAGTTTTCTTCTGTGGAAAATGTTTGTCAATTTATTCTTTATTATCTGGACAGTGTAGATATAAATAGCTAAAGATACAATTAGAAATAAATATGCTTTAGCTGTGTAAAACAAATTGAATTTCTTTCAGTAGAGATTAATTCACATTATTATACATTACATCAAAAGACATTTGGAACTAATAGTAAAGATGGACAAAAATAAGCATGTTGATTTGTTTAGTTACTGATAGATAATGGAATCCTATTTATATATATATACATAGACATATACATAAAGTTGTGAGGTACAAATATTATTTTACATGCACAATTATATTGTTACATCATAATAAGTTAAATGTGTTTCCTATGTCTTCCAAGTAGATCTTCCAGAAGCACTCATATAATCTAGAATGATAAGTCTTTCAGCATTTTTCTTTTTACCCAGGATTTTTTTAACTTCAGAATTTTATGGCATCTTCTGTGATTTCACCTATCAATTTTAGGCTTGTTAATGTTATTAGTCATAAAAGTGTTTTAGTAGTTGTAGAATTCAGAGGCAGGTACAAACTACCTATAAAACACAGTAAGTTGATACATTAATCTTGCACAATATAAACCTAAGTTTTAGCTCAAGAGGATGCCAATCTAGAATCATCTTGAATGGACCATGAATTAGCAAGTTCAAGAACATTAAGAGATGAGATGAGGTATGCTTTAAATTTTAAGTCATTGGGGACATAAATTAACATGAACACTAGTAATTGGATCTGTAAGTATTAAAAATTGATGACTAGTACACCTCAGATCAAGAACATTGTATCCCTTGTTACATAGGACTGATCATAAAGGGCAATTCCTAAAATGTGTCTGTAAAAAGTAACTGTTTAGTCATTTCCCAGCTTCCCAGATGTGAATAATCACACAGAAATTAAAGTGATTATAACACTGTTCAGTCAATAGCTCAGGCTTCTTATTAGTTAACTCTTACATCTTCAATAGACCCATTTATACTAATCTATGTATCACCACAAGACTGTGGTCTATCACTAAGGTTCTGGAAGAAAATCTGTCTCTTTTGGCAGCTACACTGCTTCTCTTTGATTCCACCTATTCTATATATTTCTCTTCCAGCATGGCTATATTCTGTCCTGCCATAGGCCAAAGAAGATTCTTTAGTAACCAATGGTAAGAAAACCTATTCAGATCATACAAAGCAGAATCCCACATCATATCACCTTTTCTGTCTAAATAGAAAAGAAGATTTTAAATTTAACATAGTAAAATTACATATATAAAATAATTATAAGACAAGAATTATAATTACAATAATCTGTCCATTTACATTTGGTAAATTAAGGAAATAATTATCATAGATCCTATTTTTGTGAGTCTAAAATTTCATATCTAATTTATCTTTTATTATAACTAAGAAAACCTATAACTATCTGTCTTCAACTCCATCAAAGATTCTAGAAGGATATATATATATATATACATATATATATATATATATATATATATATATATATATATAACATAAAGTGCTTTGTAAACAAATCCCAGAACTCTAGAATTGACAGAGATATCTCACTGCCTAGACAGTCACCTAAAGTTCTTCTGCTATGTTGGATCATCCATCTTTATATAGTATTGGGCAGACTTTTCCATGAAGCAGGGAATTTAAAAGACTGTTTCACCTATATTGGCAATTTTTCAATCACTTTCTTCTGTGTTCTGTAGAATATCTTTCAGTCTCTTCTGTAAATCAGCAACACTTAAGGACCATTGTATCTTTTGTAAAGTTCAGCAGTCACTTTTCTATGGGTTCTGCATGTCCAGTTCATACAGCATACCATCAACAGTTTAAACAAGAGCAGTGTCTTCCTCAAATGGCTAGCCTTGTCACATTGAAGGCAAATTTCTTATCAAGTTTCTTCAGTCACCATCCATTTCTCTGAAGTATTTGGTGCTGCCAGAAGCAGGCATGTCTCACTATTTAGAGACATCTAAGTTCTTAAACATTTTAAATGTCATTTTTTTGTAGGTATTTGAAGTGTTGAAGAATATCTAACTGAAATTCTATATCTAGAGAAAGTAACTTACATGACTGCAGTTTTGACTACAGAGGGGACTACCACATCATCTCTCCTAATAAGGAACAGAAAATTTGTATGCTATTAATGTGGGAAATTGTTGACTTATTTTATCAACTATATGTTACTTATAGATTATTTCATATTACAGGTTCCTTATCTATGTATCTATTCTTCTGCCAGTTTCAGTGTTGGAAGGTATATATGCAAGGAAAGAAATAGTAATTCAAATTTAACGCTTATTTAAAAAGAGAGAGTGTGAGTTAAAGAGTCTGGAGAGAATGTTTTTTATTTTATATTGAAACTATTGGAGGAATAAGAGATTTTTATTTGCCTGAGTGCCTCAATACATAAGATTCATCACAAACCATTTACTTTACTCAGCTCAGACATTTATCTTTTGCCCAAAGGATTGTTTTATAAAATGTTCTATAGAAGGCAATTTTAAGACATCAAAACTCCCCTAGCTGCAGAATCTGTTGTGCTTTAAATAGCTCTGTAATGCTGTAGATTGATAGGAAAGAAAGGGGTACACCAGAACAGAAGAACTAGAGTTAGATTCACCCAGCTTTCATCACTGTTTGTCCCACAGCCGAAATCGGGGATAGCCAATCAATAAAACAGAAGATAACTAAAGGGTGATACTGATGTCAATCAAAGCGCAGATCCAACAGGAGTATATTACACTTTCATTAAGTTTGTGTGGTGGGAAAGTCATGGAAAGAAACATATGTATTCATTTTTATATGAAAATACTCAGAAAAAAGCAATACGTTTCTTCAATTTTTTTTCTCACAGGGCATTTTTTTTTTAAAAAAAGTGATCCTCTGCTATAAATGGAGATTGTGCTTTGGTTTTCTGGCTGACCAGAACTGAATTATCAAATCCTATAAAAACTATATTAATTATAACACTGTTTGATCCAAGGATCGGGCATATTTCTAGTTAGCTCTTATACCTTTTTATTTATTTTTATTGCTTTATAAATAATACAATTCAAAATTTCCACTTCCTCTCCTCCAGTTTCCCTTCTGCTCCTCCACTCCCCCTCCTGTCTCCCCCTCCAGTCCTAAGAGAGGGCAGAGTACCCTGCTCTATGGGAAGCCCAATAGAAAATGTAGTAAAGCACATTTTTATGCTGTTTTGGCACATAATTTGTTGTCCAAAAACTATGCCTGAGGCTAAATTAAAGAGTTTTAGATGACAAGCTTTAACAGAGCTAATTTTAAGATAGCCTATTATTGACTGTGTCATTTTATTAAAGATCACCCTTATGCAGATATAAAATGAAAATGAGCAAACTGGGGAAAGAAAGACAAAATAAAGAGTTTGAGGGAAAAAAGCAGGAAAAGGAAATGTTCAATATTTTTAGTCATCAGAGGAATGCAAATCAAAACTCTGAGATTCCATCTTATACCTATAAGAATGGCCAAAATCAATGCTTCTCGACCAAAGAATGGATAAGGAAAATGTGGTACATTTACACAATGGAGTACTACACAGCAGAAAAAAATAACAACAGCTTGAATTTTGCAGGAAAATGCATGAAGCTAGAAAACATTATTTTGAGTGAGGTAACCCAGACACAGAAAGACGATTATCATAAGTACTCAGTCATAGGTTATTTTTAAACATAAAGCAAAGAAAGCCAGCCTAAACCACAATCCCAGAGAATTTAGAAAACAATGCGAACACTAAGAGAGACTTGCATAGATCTAATCTATATGGGAAGTAGATAGAAGAAAAAGACAAGATCTCCTGAGTAATTTGGGAGCATGGGTACCTTGGGGAGAGGCAGAGAGGGGAGCAGAGAAAAATGTAGAGCTCAATAAATATCAATAAAAAATGTGTAAAAAAAAAGCAGGAAGCTGTTAATGAGAAGTCTGGATAGCAACATAGACTCAAAGATATTAGAGATTCTAGAGTTCTCTGCTACCTCCCAAGGAGACATGAAGACCAGATGTGGAACCAGTCCAGGAATGATTAGGGTTTTGCATTCAGCAACATTAGAAAGAAAGAGCCATCTAAGCCCTTTTACATCCTACATAGAGATAAAGAAGTTTGCTCTGCTGGGTTTTTTTTTTTTTTTTAATGTTGCTTTGACCAGGTGTTTCCCCATTATGTCCACTTTCCTCCTTTTTGTAATGACAATACATTTTCATTTCCACTGTAGGTTAGAAGATTGTGATCTAATTTTTGGTTTTGATTTTACAGGTGGTTAGAATTAATTGACCATTTTGGGTTGGTCAACTACTCCTGAATATAAGACATTCCCTGAAGTGCTTAGTTTTTCTTCTTCATTCTGATACTGTGGCTGGCTTGAACTTCTGAAGACCATGTGTATGTAGTCATAGTCTCTGTGAGTTGAAAATCTGCACCAGCCCTGATGTGTTTGAAATCCACCATTTCTTTGTAGTCACCCACTGCCTCTGACTCTTAGAATATTTCCACATTCTTTACTACATAGAACCTTAAATTTGATAGAGGTTTGAAAAAAGCATCAGACATCAGACTTAGGTCTGAGTGCTCCAAGGTCTCTCACTGTCTGCACATTTCCCTCCAGCGAGTGTCTGTGTTAACTACCATTTACTGGAAGAAGCTTCTCTGACAAGGGCTCACTGAGGAAATGATCAGTAACATCTGTGGATGTTACAATATATCATTAGGACTCATTTCATTATTATATTCATATAGTAGAATAATGGCAATAGGTTTTCAACTAGGGCATATAGTCTATCTAATCCTATGTTTTTGGCATCATTAACAGTGTCAGAAGTGGAGTCAATATCATGGAGTAAGTCATAAATCAGATAAAAGGTGATTGTGTCCTCCCATGGTATTGGTACCTCTAGTGCACCAATATATCTTGCAGGCTGGTCACTTTGTAGCTCTCAGGGTTTCCAGCTGGGTACAATTGACAACTGAATTTCTCTGGTAATATTTATAGAACATTTTAATACTATGAATGTTAGTAAGTAGATATAGAATTTTTAGTAGAGTATAAGATTGATTTTTCTATATTCAATGACATGTCAGTGCTGTCTTCAGCAAAGAGACCTTGCTGTCAGTTCTCAATCGTAACCAATAGCATTAGCAATATTGTGTAATTTGTAAAAAGCCTATGCATCCTCTTTGTCAGTGATTCTAGATGTGACCCATTTCTAGTACTGAGGGTTTCATTTGGTAGCATATGATCTCTAGTAGGGGCGTTGTCTACCCCATAATACGTTAGCTCCATTTAAATTCCTTGTTTCTAAAAAGACCTTTAGTGTTAGTTATTTTTCCATGGACTCCTTCCTTTATTCTGACTTCCCATCTTCCTCACTGCTTAATCCTTTTATTATAGCTTTCAATTTCTCTCTTTCTTGGAAGTTGTCCCTTATCCCCTCAAATCCTGTATTTAACCTCTGTGTCTTTTTGATGCATATACACCAATATAAATGATTATTTTTTATGGCATGACTATTTGAATTTTTATTAAATTTGATTGTGCATATGTATGTAAATGTATGTATGTGTGTATATGTGTTGAGTTTTAGGGGCCTTATTTTCTTGAGTACAGACGTAATATTGGTGGTATAATGCTTTGATGTGCTTTGATGGTCTATTTTTTATTTCACTGTAGCAAATGATGTTCATTCACATGTATCATAAATACATCTCATCATCTATGTATACCTTATATATTTGCATAATGACATTTACTCACTCACAATAATGCTATAGTTTATGTATAATTTAGTTGTGCTAGTCTACGGCCCACATTATCTTGGAGTGTCAGGAAGATAATTAACAGTGTTCCATTTAACATTTGTGAACGTAATGGATTTTGTTATTATTTAAGTATATGTATCACTATAAAATGCATAGGTTGGATTTAAGCCACGATGTGAGTATATTAGGGAATCCAGTTTTTAAAATCTAATTATGGATTGAGAACTCTGGAGAATCTACTAGACACTTTTTTTGCCCTCTGCTATATGCTAGTACCATAAAAAAGGCCCTCAGAATCGTTGAATGAGTGTTTCACTTACCTTTAAGCCACTTAAACTAAAAGAATGTTATAGTGGCATTGAACTGAGTGACTGTTAACTGGAAGCAAGTGATTTTTACATACATGCACAATGTATATAATATATAGATCTAAACTGAGCTTTCGTGACAAGCCTGGACAGATGTGCATTGCACTTCCCATAAGGTTTCTTTAGTAAACGTAGAATGTAAACTTAAATACCTCTGATGGAACAAATCTGTAATCTCAGCATTTGGGAGGCAATAGTGGAAGGGTTGCCAGGAAGTTCAACTGCCCATTACTTTACATAGTGACCTTCTGGATAACCTGAAAGGACACCTTGTTTTAAACACACACACACATACACAAAAAGACACAAGAGGGGGGTACTGCATGCACCTACATTAATTCATTTATTTAGATGTTAAGGCATGAACCCAATATGAATAATATTTGGTTTATTATTATTATTATTATTTACTTTTGGCTAGACAGATTGTCATTTAGTCTAGGGTCAATTTAAACTCACAATACAGCCGACAATAACTTTAAATTTTGTAACCTCATATATTGACCTCCCCAGTACAATAGATTGAATAGCAAGCATGTATGCACCATGGCTAGTCTGTACAATGCAGAGATACAGAGAACTGAATACAAGGCATACAAAGTAAGTACTCTATCCACTAAACTATATTTCCAGGCTTGATTAATTTCTGATGATAATTTATAGTGATAATTTTTTTTTTTTTTTTGGTTTTTCGAGACAGGGTTTCTCTGTGGCTTTGGAGCCTGTCCTGGAACTAGCTCTTGTAGACCAGGCTGGTCTCGAACTCACAGAGATCCGCCTGCCTCTGCCTCCCGAGTGCTGGGATTAAAGGCAAGCGCCACCACCGCCCGGCAGTGATAAATTTTTGCATTCAAAATTGTAACAGAAATATAAACCCAGTAGCTCTGTATTTATTGAATATGATAAAATAATCATTAATTCTACCAGTGTATTTAAAAGATAAAAGAGTAAGAATTATGGAATTTGCTTTTATGTTTCACAGGAAAATGACAATAAGGTATGATAGACAAATATGAATATTACAAAATTTAAATTCAGTGACTCATGCATCTTTCCTTGAAATAAAAACTTTCCAAGCTTGGATGAGTTTTGAAATATCAGTCATGTCACTCCTATATCCATAAGCAATGCGCTCCCTAAAGGCTCTAGCTCTATGCTGCACAAGTAATAAAATTCTTTCCTTTAAAGAAATAGAGCAGTTACTGAAAATGCAAAGAGCCTAGCAACTCACAGACATAGATCACGAAACCGAAGCTGTATGTGATCATATTGATGTCCTTTCCTGAGTCCACTAGGTCTTATGAACTTAAAACGTCAGGTTTCGAAAGTTCCTGCAATTACTTTTCTCATTATGGAATAAAATGCTTAATAAGTATTGATGAAATATTATGCATATTAGAGATTCCAAACGTTCCCTTTCAAAATACAGTATGAGTTTAAATAGTTCAGATAAATTTTGTTTGGTTCCAACAAGGTGTTATTTAGAGTACTTCAATTTTAGCATGTATCTCCATCTGATGATGTTCAATTTTAAGTTCTATAATGCACTAACAACTTTGACTTCTAAGACAGAGAATATGCATACTACACTAAGTCAGTATTAATCTCAATGGCTAACTACATTCCCTTATACATTCTGTACTTAGGCATATTTAGATTACAGAATGAAAGTGATTCATCATAAAGTTTACTAGAAATGTTTGAATATTTTCTTCATTTAGGATCCTTAGAAGTAGGAATTCCTTTTCTAATACATATCATCCATGACTTAGTTGTAAGATGGAAGTTGCAAAACAAGCTAGCTTTATCTCGCAGACCTTATTGATATCTAAGTTTTGTTTTCATTGTTTCATTTTCAGAACTAATCTAATTTTTTTTCTTTTTTAAACTTTGATTCTTTTTTCATATATTATTACATCCAAGCCAAAATTTCCCCTCTGTCCACTCTGCCCATTCCAAGACAGATGGAAAGCAGAGGCATAAAAGAAGAGAATTGGGGAAGGGGAGGGAAATGGGAGGAGAGGAGGAGGTGGAAATTTTTAATAAAATTTTTAATAAATAAAAAGAAGAGAATTGAAACTGGGATCCCTCTTGGTCTAAACTACTACAAATGGAAACTGTTTTTCTACCTCCCTTGATCCTTAATTCAACATAAAAGAGTGCTCCCTATCAAAAATATAAGAACAACCCTCCCCGCCCCAAAAACTAGAGGAAATTTTCGTCATTGGAAGCTGTAGTTTGGCCCTGTGAGTAACATAGTCTACCCTTTAGTAAAATTCATCTTTACTAGTAAGTGTTCATTGCTATGAGTCATTGGTATGAGTCAGAGGCTGTGGGGCCTCTGGTTTCTGCTACACTATCCATAATGGGCTATTCTGGGCCTCCTCTTGGTTATCCCGTTTTGTTCTGTGTCTCGGAGACTCTACAGTTTGGATCTGTAGGTCTGTCCATCTCACACACTCCAACAGTTCATAGATGTCGTGGATGTTGGGATGGGATAACTCATAGCCATGTTGGGATGGGAGAACTCGTAGCCATGTTTCTGGACCTGGGTGGTAGCTGCAGCTTCCACTCGTCGTCACCTCGGTGCAACTCTCCTGTACTGCCTGGGCTACTTCCCCCACTGCAGCCTGCAGCTAGGGATGAGACCTATTCTCAGGTTCTCAGATCCAGCTCATCAGCACCCACATCACGGGGGCCCCCTCTCCTTATTGTTGTAGGAAACCTATGAGTCACGGGGGTTTCAGCTTTCCTACTCTCATGCCCTCAGGGCCAGCTGACCTGTGCACCTAAAAACATGATCAGGCCTAGTGTGCTGTCTAGGTGGGGATGCAGGGTCTGCTCTCCGGTGTGCTGCAACTGGTGATGGATAGGGCTTGTTCTCTTGATCTTGTGACCTCTGGAGCCAGCTCTCTCATCTCCTACACATAGGAAAGGGCAGAGGTAGAGAACAGCTTTCTCTCTCACCCATGTCAGCACGTGGCAGAGGAGGGAGGCCGGATGAGATGTGCTCTCATGAAGCACACGTACTAACAACTCACAGACAGAGATTGGGGTTCAACCAAAGACCAGAAGAACGAAGTAGCCAGCCACTGGCTCTTACCTCAACGTCAGTCGGAAAATGGCGATCCTGCCTCCAGGAATCCTCAGAATGAGACTAAGACTGACGGCTGTCTCCTCCTGTTTGATAATCCTCTCTAGTTATGGGATTAAGGGCGTAAACCTCTACCACCTGATTTCTATGGAATGTTATTGTGGCTCCTGGGATTAAAGGTGTGTGTCATTGGGACTATTATGATTAAAAGTATGTGTCATTGGTACCTGGTCTGTAGGCATACCAGTGTGGCTGTTTCACTTTTCTGATATTCAAGCAATATTTAGTTATTAATATGCAAATGAAGTGTCACTACACTTCCAGGCCCTCAGGGCTGCCTCATGTGCACCAAGCTTTAATGTGCTGCCTAGGTGAGTGGCTTACCAGTGTGGATGTGCTGGAACTTTGTTCTGGAGAGGAGAGGTGCGGAAGAGGGCAGCTCTCTCCTGGCGGGTAGACCCAGCTCTGCTGTTGCAGTATCCAGTCAGGGGCACGGCCAGCTATCTAAGGTCTAATGAGGGAGAGTTGGCTCAATGCAAACTTAGGAGTTCCACATGTGGGGTTCCTATGACCCCTGGGCTAACACTGACCATGGGCATCATCACACACACCAGCTGCAGCAGAATCATGAAGCCAGACATGGCCCTCGGCAGCAGCTTGGGAACCGACATCTCCATGGCCCCAAGGACAGCACAGGTCATCATGCTTAGTATGGCTCTGGTGGCAACACAGCATGGCAGTCAGACACCAACACAGTCTCAGGCAGCCGACCAGACCCTATGCATATGCAGAGACCTTGGTGGTAACAGGAGCCATGGACATCACCCCTGACCCAGACTGATGCAGGGCCATGGACTCAAATATGGCCCAAGGCAGCAGCCTGGGTCTGATGTCTAGATAGTCCCATGTGACAATACAGACTACCGAGGACAGTATGGATCTTGCAGCAGCCACGTGGCCATCAAACACCAAGATTATCTCAAGTGGTTGATCAGATCCCAGTGATTAGCAGTGACTCCCAATTTTTATGTTCTGTTTCTCTTTGAGTTTCACCTTTAAAATGCAAGCTACAGTACAACAGCCATATCTCCCATCCTAAAATTTAAATAGAGAAAATAGAGGTGGAAATGCCATTTTCATTTGATTCAATGTTTTTTAGAAGTTCTCTAAAAACATCAGAGAAAAATGATCAGCAGTGCTTACATATAAGTAATCTTATAGAATGTGAAGAGAAGGTTTATGGATTTAAGAGACTAGTTTGAGAATGAATGACAAGTGATTCCAATGTTTATAAGATTAAAATATGCTAAACTTTACATATAACATTATTATTCTTTTGAATAAGTCATATATAAGAATCTGTTATTGGTACATATCTTAACTCAGAAAATATTCATGTTTGAGTTTCAGCAGGACAGAAATACCTAATTTGTATTAGGCCATGACGAAATGTTGCAATTGAGATGAGAACCCAAAAGGAACTGTGGCCAGCTTCTTTATTACCATGTAGTTAGTGAAGAAAATTAAAATTATTACAGGCAACTTGAAGGAAACATTAAAACAAGACCCAGAGCTGTTTAATATTTCAAGAATTAAATTGGAAATTTGGCAAAAATGTGGAAAAGATACAAACAGAAAATACATTGAAAACGTATGGAAGATGATGATTCTGTTGTAGAATTATGCTTATAAAATTAAACAGTATAAACAGAAATACAGTAGAAAATGAGAAAAGTGAATAGTAAGCCCAAACTTATGATGCCTTACTGTTTTGTTAAGGGAAATGTTTGATAAGGAGAAAGTTAGTAAAAATGACTGGTAATTTGTCACATTAGCAGAGTACTAATTAGAAATTTCAGTTATGGAAGAACTAGGAGGTAGGCCTGTCTTTCCTCATGACTAAATGAAATTTTGATGAAGTTATAAAATGTTCTAACTATGTCTGATTATATACTTTTGACTAAAATAGTACAACTAATATCTTGGGAGCAGTGAGACCCCAGATCCTGAATTTCTTGTAATCCCCTGATCTGAGTGCTTACAGCTGCTCTGAGCAGGAGACCTTCAGGAGTTCCTGATGGCAGGAGAGTGGTTTCTGGTGGGTTTGGCTGGGGCGTGGCTATCTCTATATAATCTGCCCCTGAACAAAATAAAGGGGGCATTCTTGGGGAATTCAAGGATGACCCGTGTCTCTGTCTCTCTGTCCGTGTGTGTTTGTGTATTTTAACCTCCTGCCCCTTGCCCGAATCTCGCGAACTGGGTGCCAGCGCACCGAACGCGGACCGAGGGGGCGCGGTGTGCAGCACTAATCTATAAAGAATAATATATTATTCTAAATAAAGTTGCATAGGAACATAATTTTAATAATTTATTCAGAAGAAAATAAGACCTATGTATGGGAACTCATTTATCTTCATTCATTTTATGTGTACACTTTTGTGCTTTTCATTGGAAATATTGATTAAGTGATATAAACTAATGTTGACTATGGCAAACTTGTTGCCTCATTTCTTATATTTGTATATTCAACTTTTAAAAATATCTGGACGATTCCAAAGTGTACCTTGTTCAAATACTTTTGCATAGGGGAACATGGATCTATACTGGACTGTTATACTGCAAGTCAGCTTTCATGGTGTTCATTAGTGGGATTGTCAGAGGTGACACACACATTAGCTACTGCACATGTGACCCCATTATAGACATGACCACCACCTGTCTGACATTAGCTTTCAAAGCAAGAAAAAGAAAACACTTAGTAAGCTTAATTAGAGCATGAAAAAGTTTAGCAACAATGGATGTCAAGGATATAGAAGACTCCTCATATCATTCTTGTTTCTGTCACTTAATGTGCTAACTTAATTAAAGGGTACTCTACTCATTAGGAGATAATGACATGTCAAAATGCTATTTGTAGCGACCAATAAAGTGATGAATTGTGATTGTATAAGGCTAATTCTTGTGGCTATCTGGGTTTAATTAAGAGATAATTACACACACGTGTGTGCACCTGGATTAATTTTAAACTCAAACTCTCTTAGGATATAAAAATATAGCAGGGGTCTAGGATCAGTGCAGAGTATTGACTGCCCTACAGGTAGCTGCCTTCTCTGGGACTTTAATACTGTCCTCTGGTGACCTGTGGTTTGGAAAGCCAGTTCAAGCCACAGAAACCACCACTTTGTCCTCTCTCTAGCTGAGTGCCAATGTGCACAGTCCCCTAGTAGCCTTCAACTTTGATTATATTTGATGTTCTTACCTTGTCTTCTGGGGAAATTTATAGCCAATCTGATTCTTTTAAGCATCGAACAGTGAGACCATAAGCTGTAGTTTTTCCTACGATGGATAGGGTCAACTGTGATACATCAATCAGAAGATAGCACATTCAGTGCTATTATGGTCTCACAAAGCTCTATCTGCCTATATTGGGCCTAACCAAAATATGGCCAATCTACAGTTAAGTATGGCTGTGAACGGGGATCATGGGGACACACTTTTCTGTATGGGCCTATTGGATACTGATGATGTATTTGGGGTGACCTTTGTTTGCAGTTGTGTGGTCACTGACAAACTGTCACCACTGATCACACAGATGATTTAGAGTAACACAAGGTGGCCCCCTAGAAATAACAAAAATAACTCACATAGGAAAGGGTCTTGAGGCTTGTGATCAGAAGACATAGGGAAATTTTAGAGGAAGTTATAAGAATCAGACTGCCAATCACATATGCATGTAATTGTCAAAGAACAAATTCAATAAAAGATTTAAAAAGAAGAAACAAGTAAATATGTTGAATGATTTTTAAGTTGCACATTCACATAATGTATTTGGATTCAAAATAATTATATAACACTTCTTGATATATTTGGAACTTCTACTTTAGGATTGTTCTCAGAATGAAATGACAAACGTAATGAATATCGCAACTTATGTTAATATTTTAGAATCAAATGCAAAATGCAGTTTTTAATCCTAATCTATTAAGTCACTATATATTAAAGATACTTTATATTATTTCTAGTGACAAACCAAACATTCTGTATATTTTAAAAGAAGACAAAGAATATTCACAAAATGACCTTAAAGTACTTTAAGAATTTAATCATGGTTTAAATGAAATGCACCAGAAACATTTTCAGATTATGCATTTATTTTTTTATTATGTTTATAAAGGATATGTTTGTGAAAATGATTGTGTATATTAATGAAGGCCGTGGTCATAGGCTGTGATTATGGGTAATGGTAATAAGTGGAGATTAGCTAGAGTAGCAGAGAATAAATTAGAATATGGAAAGCTTCTGATATAACTGACTTCTTATTGTATTACTAGCAAACAATATATTTATTTGCATGTGAAAATTTAAAGATTTGATTCAGAAAATCAATAACATATGGTTATGTCAAGATGCAACAGAGTATGAATTTATTTTATTTAAATCATCAGGTAGGCTCATTTTCTACTGTTAAGAAACTGAATTTTATCAGTATTTATAAGAGATGTCTGAAACATTGGAGCTTAAAATTATGTATAGAAAGCCTAGAATGGGGACAGAAAAGATGGCTCGGTGATTAAGTACTCTCGCTGCTCTTCCAGGAGATCAGGTTTAGTTTCCAGCAGGCACATAGTGGCCTAAAACCATCTGTAACTTCAGTTCTTCCAGAACTGGTGCCAATTTTTGACTCCACTGGCAGAAAAAACAAATGGTACTCATATATATACTCAGACACACAGAAATGCTTTTGGTGCTTCCACAAAATATTTACAAGTTTAAAATGATTTTGCCATATTCTATTTTTATACCTATTATTCCCCTCCATTTTCTGATCTTCATTTTTTTCATACCCATTAACCAATCTTTGGTGTGTTGATTCAACCTATATGCTTCCTCCTCTAGACACATCTATTCTTCTGAAATTCCCCTCGAGCTGCATAGGTCCTTGCTCACATCCTGGTTAAACCATTATATTTTGGGATGTATTTTTGGATTACATTTACAAAAGTAAAAGTAATGCCTGACGGTGGAAGTATTGGAATAACTCATTTCTATAAATTCTTAAAAGTCAAAGAAATATAAACTATAAACATGTCAAAGTGTATTGGGAAAAACCCTGGAGGACTGAACTTTATTCAAAGAATCAGTGCCAGCTACTACTGAGGGTAGGAGAAATCATCTTCCCCACGAAAGAGTTTGACAATTGGTGATCCAATATCAAACATCAGCCCTAAAACAAATACAAATAGAATACGTACAGAATATGATGTATGTACATATGTGCATTCAATGATTAATGAATAAAGAGACCATTGATTTGAAAAAAGAACAATGAAGGTGATATGCAGAGATTATAAGGAGGAAAGGTCAAAAATAAATGTAACTAGGTTGTAATCTCAAAAAAACAAAAAGAGAATTTACATACCCCTTCTGGCTAACCCAAGTTCTTTTCTTCTTTCTTCTATTCCTACATTCTCAAACTCACTGAATCATAGCCTCTGAAAAATAAAGTATGTTTGTGCTATATTGTGCATCATTTTATACAAGGCTTGTGTTTTATTATGATTACATGTGGAGTCCTCTTATATGTGGATATCATAAGGTCCTATTCATCATTTAAGCTTTACAGTATTTGCCTCAACAATAATCATCTGGCCTTTCATGATATATCATTATTTTTCATAACTATTGCATATACTCTTGATGAGATTATACAAGCAGTTCAATCTATAGTACTTATCCAGTTTTTAACAGAAAAAAAATCTCTATGAAAAAGAAGATTTCTTCTTCTTAGTTGGAGAATACATATTTCAAACTTCAAACTGTTGCCAAAAGAACACAGAGGACAAAAAGATTCACTAAACTGATGTAAATTTACCAATTTGTTTAAAGGTGCAGCATGCCAGCATGCCATTATTTGGACATTTCCCTGAAGGTATACTGTGCAAATGGAAACCATACAAAACTTTTGCAATTTATAGCTCTGCAAATATCCATGATCTTTGCAGCAAGTCTCTCTCTGTCTCTCTCTCTCTCTCTCTCTCTCTCTCTCTCTCTCTCTCTCTCTCTCTCTCTCTCTCTCTCAATTTTACTTATATTTCAAGGAAGTTATTTTCAGTCATTCCAATTGAAGTCTTATACCCTGTAGAATAGTGCATGGTTCTTGCCATCAAGCTGCATCGTGGAATAGGAAGATCAGCCAGTAGGTACTCCTAAAACCTGGATTTAAAAGACATTACTGGTTTAGAATTTAGTCAAGCCACAAAGTCTTTAAGGATTTGTCTCATTTCTTATCGATGTGGTTCCTGTCAGTTGTTCACAGAATGCTTTCATTCTTGTCAAGGGAAAAAACAAAATAATTTCTGTTGAAAACAAAACATTGTTGAAAAGTCAGTAATGTGTTATTTCTGGAAGCATATAAAATTCCAACTCTGGTTTCATCTTTGTCATCTGTGGAAAACAAAATGAAGTAAAAAAAATAGGTGATGTTTTCCTTGATATATAATTTTAATTAGATATTTCAAGTGTTTGCAGCACCACTTTGCGGCAATATAATTTGATGGTGTGTAACTGAAACACCTACAGTCACTGATATGCTGAGTCTCACACTACTAAGTGCTTCATATGACTATTAGTGTCTGTTCTACGGTGTATTCAAGGCTGATTAAAACTATTCCATAGAATCTGTCATTTTTCATGACATTATTACACTGCATTAAATCACTTCTAGTGCAACCACCTGTTTTATAAACTGCTTGAAGCACCAAAGCTACCACTTATACTACTGCAGAATTTTCCACAATAAAGGGCTTTCTTAAAAGGCAGTATTGAACTTAATTCCTCTATATCTAATGGCATACCTCAAGCATATATTTTTTATATGTCAAAAAAGTATACCTATCTATGTTCAATTTTACAAATACATAGCATAAATAAACATTTTACATACATTGTAAATACACATAGCTTCACTTTTACATAATTTACATTACTATTGTGGAAGAAAATAGAGGTAATAATGTATCCAAAGTTCACTTTCTAGGTGGAGACTAACATGATGAATTGCAAAGGTGGCTTGAATGTTATGACCATATTTAGGTGCTACTGTCATTTAGCAGCGTAAATGCTTGGGAGAAGGTGTAAGAATCAGAGAAGAGTTTTGAGTCATTTACTAAAATTGTGCAAAGAAGCTTTCACTAACTATTTTACAAAGACTGACATCAGTTGTAAATAGAATAATGTCAGATCTAGAAGTCAGACAAATATCAATCAAATATTGGGTTTTTTTGAAAATTCTAATTCAGAATACAAAAGAATTATTAGATCTTTAAAGGCAAGATCAGCATCAATGGATGAATTAGAAACAAAGCTGATACAGAATCTCACATTTATGTTGCTACTCTGATAAGAGAATTAAATTCTAAAATTTTAAAGACAAATAAAAATTTCAGATGTTTTAATTATTTTAATCAATGTTGTCTGATAAGGCATCATAGGCAATGTATGTGCCCAAGAGCATTGCTTTTTTAGAGCTAATCAGAAGGCCTCAGCCTTCTGAATGTGCAAACTGTATGGCAAAGGCCCTCATTGAACTAATGAAGGCAGATCAGTAAGAGGCAGGCAAGGTAGCCCATCAATAATGCCTTAGATATCTTCCCACCTCTAATATTAAATTTTGTTCAATTATTTCCTGTTAATATTGGATAATCTCATCCACAGAGCAATTAAGAGACTTAATGCCTTGTTGTTAAAAATAATGGTGTTCTGAATGTGATCTAGGAAAGAACAGCTTCAGCAGATAAAACAGAAGCTTGAAGAGATACCATAAAATAAGTATTTTGTAAAACTGCTCCAAAAGATAAGAGCCCAATCTAACAATACAAACAAATGGCTTTGAAATTGAATGTTTGGTAGATATAGGAGGAGATAAAACATTTATTTCACCAAAATCATGACATCCAGACTGGTCTCTTCAGGAGGTAAATATTCAGCTTATAGGGATTGAAACTTTATCTCAGGTAAAATAATATACAAGATGAATTGAGTGTATAGAAGGACAGATAGGAAATTTATTTGACTAACATAGTGCTGAAATTATGGAGACAGAATTTGTTGCAGCAATGGAAAACACAGATTAACATTCCTCCAGTTTTATACACAAACAAAAAATAAAGAATGCTTCTGAAAAAATACTGAAAGATATTATCAAGAGCAATCATAGACTATCCAGGTTGTACATAATCAGATCACAATGGCTGCTGTTCTTTCGAAGGTACCATAAGTCCTGTCTTTAAAATGGTTAACTGACAAACATGTGTGGGTGGCACTCTGGTCTTTGCCATCAGAAAAATGACAGCCACAAGGACAATTGGTACAGGAGCAGATAAATCCTCAACATATTGCAGAATCAACCTGAGATAAAATAGAGGTTTACGGAAAATAAATCTCAGAAAGTACAAATCAGGAGTGTATTTTAAATAAATAAGAAAGTCTATTGTCCACTTGCCAAAAAAATAAGAAAGTACAAATCAGGAGATATCAATCACAACCTGTTAATGATATTCAAAATGGCTGGGAAATATTAACTGACTATGGTGCCCAAATGGATTAACTATTCAAGAGTTCCATAATTTACTTGAAATCTTATAAGATGGTAAAAACTTAAATAGTCCAAAACAGTTATCACCTCAGGCTGAGAAAGAATTGGCTTTAGTAGAAAAAAGATTGCAAGATGCTCATGTGAATGACTCAGATCAGGAGCTTGATTACACTGCAGTCATTATCTTTCTCCCAAAGGAATTATTGTGCAAAAAGTAAATAATGTCCTAGAACAGATATTTTTAACACAAAGAGTAAAATATTAAAGACCTATGTAGAAAAAAGTTTCTGAATGGTTTCTGAAAGGAATAATGAGACTTCAACAATTTTCAGGAATTAACTCAGCAAAAACTCTAGTAACTTTTAGTAAAGCAGAAACTGCCTTATTATGGACAAAAAATGAACATTGGCCAGGAGCATGCAGTAATGTTTTGAGAAAAATTATCAGTAAATATCCCAAAAGCAAGAGACTTCAGTTCATAGACTAAACTAAATGGATTCTCCCTCATATCATAAAGAGGACACAAATTTCTAGAGTCCTTACCTATTATAGTGCTGCAAATAAATTAGGAAAGGGAGGTATTAAGTCAGGAAAAAGTAAGTAAAGCCCTTATAATTCAGTTCAATAATCGAATTATATGCTATTCTCATGGTATCAGATTTTCCAGAATCTCTTATGATGTAGGAGGGTCTTCTATCTATCTGTTGCTTTCACTGGTTAATTAATAAAGAAAACTGCTTGGCCTGATAGGTCAGAACATAGGTAGGTGGGGAAGACAGAACAGAATGCTGGGAGGAAGAAGGCAGTGAGGCAGACGCCATGCTTCTCCTACCCAAGACAGATGGTGGTTAGACTCATACCAGTAACCTACAGTCAAGTGGCTATACACATTAATAGAAATGGGTTAATCAAGATGTGAGAGTTAGCCAGTAAGAGACTAGAGCTAATGGGTCAGGCAGTGTTTAAATAAATACAATTTGTGTGTTGTTACTTCGGGTGTAAAACTAGCTGTGCGGGAGTCGAGCGGGACAAAAAGCAGGCCTGCCCGAAGCTCATCACTACACTCTTAATATTGTTACTGTGGTGATTTTAATGTAATTGGCCACCATAATCTCATTGAGAGTGGCACTAGTAGGAGTTGTGACTTTCTTGGAGTAGGAATTGCATTGTTGGAGGAAATGTATCACTGTGGGGTTGGGCTTTGAAGTATCCTATTCTTAGGATACATTCTAGAGTCTTAACTCACTTTTTGTTGACTACAACATGTAGGCATTTCAGGTACTCTGATATCTTGACTGTCTGCATGCTGCCATGCTCCCCATCATGATGATAATGGATTGAACCTCTTAAACCGCAAGCAAGGCACCTCAAATAAATGTGTGGCACAAACAACAAACACCCAGAGATAGAAATTTGGGGTTCAACCTGAATATCAAAAATATAAAGCAGGCAGCCACTGGCTTTACCTTTACCTCAGAATGAACAAGGGCATTTCTTCTTCCACAAATCCTCAGTTTGACACAGCATTAAAGCTGTCTCCTCCCATCTTATATTCCTCTCTAGTGCTGGCATTAAAGATGTGTACCACCACCGTCTGCCCGCTGAGGCTAACAAATGTAGCTGCTGAAATTGAAGGAGTGTGCAACCACTGCCTCACCTGTATGTGTCTAGTGTGGCTTCTTTGCACTGATCTGCAGACAAGCCATATTTATTAAAATGCAAATAATATACCACTATATAAATATTTAACTTTATAAGAGTTCTCATCGCCATGGTATCTTTTCACAGCTATAGAAACCCTTACTATGATAGTTACTGACTCTCAATATGCAGAAAGTGTTGTTTAACATATTGAAACCACTGGACTTAATCCAGATGTTTTGAAGTTAACTTTGTGATTTGATCAGTTACAGCAAGTAATCAGAAATAAAAATCATCAACTGTATATAAGACATATCAGATCTTTGGTCTACCAGGCTGTCTAGCACAAGGAAATGAGGAAATGATCAGCTATTAATAGGACATGTGCGAGAAACCTGAGGATTTCATTAGGAAACACCATGGTAATGGCAATGGGTTGAAGAAAGATGTTTTTCATCATTTGGCAACATGACAAGGAAAGTATAAGGAAATGTCCTCCTTAATCTTGATATAACCAAATTTTATTACATGCAAGAAGTAATTCAAAAATTACTCAAAGAAAATTTGGCAAGAGGATATGTTTGACTTTGCAGAGTCTGGAAAATAAAAGAAGGTGCACTATACCATAGATACATATTCAGCTTTCAATGGGCAACTGCTTTAATTACGAAATAGTTCATTCTGCATTTATATATTTTTTAGAAGATTAAACTTTTGTGGGAAATCCTGTGAAAATTAAGACTGAGAATACTTCAGCATACATCTCTAGGAGAAATTAAAGTTTTTTCATATTTCAACATAAAGCATATTAGAGGTATATCACACAACCTTACAGGAAAATCAGTTATAGGATTATACTTTTGAAAATATTCTTAATACACAGAAAGGTATCCCAAGGACAGATTACATGGTGCTTTATTAACCTTAATTTTTTCAATGCTAATGAGAAAGGCAGAATGACTGGGGTTAGACATTGGAAAGTAGAAAAAAACTACTGAATTTAACCAGCCTACATATTTTAAAGACCAGTTGACTTCAGAATGTAAACCAGAATATGTGTTATGTTGGGGAAAGAGGTTTTACATTTTTTCCAGAGAAGAAAAACTATGAATACCATCAAGATTAATAAGGATTAGATTCAAACTAGAGAGACATCTTTAATAAAGAGAGGTGATAGTTCATCAAACAGCATAGTCATTCAATAAAAATTAATTTATAAAGACTAACAAATGCCTTTAATATGGTCAGACATGAAAATTTAAATAAAAACTAATAATTTCAAATGATAATTTATCAAAGTCCCAATTACTTTACTACTGTGAAATAAAAAAATGTTTTCTTGACCCATGTTTTTCACATCCATGTTATAATATTAGGCTGCACATTGCCATGTGGTGCATGCTATCTTGTACATCAGTTTTTAAATTTTCTTCTTAAATAAAACATGTTTTTTTGTTGTTTGGAATTAAAAACTCATTTAAAATGTTTTAAGAAAATATAAAGGGTTCAATCTTGTTTTCTAAATATCTAAAAGTTACAGTGATTTGGAGATGAGATAAAATATTTGAGTAGGGCAGTGTTAGCCCATGCCTTTAACCCCAGGAGAGACATACAGATTGCTGTAAGTTAGTTCTTCTCTAAATTTTATAGTTACAGTAAATAAGTTGGTAATGGGTGGTATACAGCTTTAATCCCACTACCCAAAGAAAAAAATTCAGATAGCATTCCTAATTCATATGTTTGTATACTAGAAAAAATCACATACCATATTTACAGATTATTATAAAAAATCCTCCACAGTGTTACTAGAAAGACTGATTAAATTCAAAATGAATGCCCTTTATAATCCAAAAATGAAAAATCTTTAAACTTTAATTTATATATAATAAGAAAAGGGAATATAGCTATATTTCTCCACATCATTAGAAAAGTATTCACTTTTAAGATCTTATAGGTTCCATATTCATCTATTCAACATTCTTCTCAATATTATTGTTTTTTCAAAATGATGACTTATTTCTATCAACCAAACCTTATTCACATATCTATAATATGCTTAAAATTGTATATAAGGTATTTCATTTGATTCTTACATGTGCCAAATAAGGTCAGAACCAGTATATATGATATATAGATAGTACATTAGAGGCATGGTACTCCATTAATTGGATATTTCCAGATGTCTAAATAAGAATTTAGTATGATTCTGTTAATAGTAGGTTTTTCTACTAATTTGTTAATAGTAGGTTTCTCTAGCACAAATATACCTACTGCTTGTGTCTCTATATTGTTTTAAGATATAATTTTTGTCTATTAAAAAAACTATACTGATCATACATGACATTTATATTTGAAGAAACAAAACAAGATTGCATTCACATTTCTGAATCTGAATATCTATCTTAATTGCTGCTTGTTTAAATACAGAAAACAAATTTATATTTTAATATTATAACTAATATTGAATACAATTACTTCCTGACAAGCACTCTTGCTGTTAAGATACAAGATAGAGATGTTTATAACTATAGCAGAATTTGAGGTTCAATCTTAAGGACTTTAATCGTCATATATTTAAGTCATATAAATAGAGAACTATATCATAGTCAGCAATAGTTTACTAAAAAACATATTTTGTGTTTCTCATTAAATACAGCTACAAAACCTAATGTTGCTGCTTCAATTTTCATTTTTATTTGTATAACCTTTTTTATAAAATCTTAAAGAAAATTACATAATACAACATGATTTAGGACAGGGCTTAGGAATCCTGTATTTTCAAAACCTAAGGATTGTCATCTTGAGTTATAATAACATTTCAATAAACTGTTCCTTACTGTTATGTGCAAAATCATAACCTTTGTCATTTTGCTGTAAATGTAGCAGAAATAGAAACCTATTTTATTTCTTTGATATTAAAAATGATTTCATTTAAGCACTTACTATTAAGGGGAAATTACTAATGCATGCACATTTTTTAAATATAACATCAAAATTTGCATAGCTATACTTTTTCAGCCTGAGTTGGCTTCATCTGCTAAAGTAGGAAAACACAGAAACTATTTCAGAATTCCTAAGTAATGATGGGATAGCTTCATATATAGAGTTCAGAGCTACCAAATAACTGTTATCAAAAAATGATAAGTAAATCACTATTTACCCTGACTGTATATCTACTCAGTTCCAAACTAAGGAGCGTGTGTACATTTTCTATATAGTAGTCATTTGTGTTTTGAAAAGGTACAATAATAGTTTAAAGAAAAAGTAAAAAAGGATGCTAATTTCTACTGCTTTCAAATTTTCATTTCATACTCTAGTTTCAGGTCTCTGAAGCTGTTATAAGAGAATCCCTTATGTGTGTGATGGATTCCCATAAGTGTTTTATTAAATAAGCGAGGTAGTGTAATGAAGAAGCCAGGTACATCTGTGACTCTAAATTGTTTTACTTTGAGCACAGAGTTTAAAAGCATCTTGCCTTTTTACAAATTAATGAATAGCTTTGACTTCCCACTGTGCCTTAAGAAGTCTCTTATTTCTTTTGCAAATTACACTTGCCACTAGATGAGTCATTTTAAAAGACTTTTGTCTTGGTAATTATTTTTTCACTCTGTGTAAAATACATAATGGTTTCATAATCTATAAATCTTAAATGAATATTTTATTACAGAACATAGGTTATTTTTCATTTCAATTCCAGCTATTTAGTCTCCAAATTTGTTTTTGTAATCAACAGCAAACTTGGGAAATGAATTACCTGTTATACTCATGTGGAAGAATGACTACAGTTCTTAATGTGAAATAGAAATCTGTGTAAACTGGTAGTGCTCAATTATTACTTTTTTCTTGAGTACTGAGTGTATAAGTAAGTCTCACTGAAGAAACTTTAATATATATTTCTATATTAAAGTTGAAAATGGAAAAAAGTTTATTATCCTTGTCTCTGGTAATCTGCCATGATTAAATTTTTCAAAAACATGATTGAATTGGAAGTACAAGGTTTTCAATCTAAAATTTTATATAAAATGTATCTTTTAAATATACAAACTTTTTATTGTCTTTTTCCCCAAAATTTCCTAGATTATCTTACATATTCTGAAACTTAAATTCAATATTTATGTGATATATTGTTTTATTAAATAAATTATATATTTTTATATCTTATACTCTGAAAAATTGTTCAAAGAATGCTATTTATCTAACAAAAATATAAACCAGTGTAAATACATTTATTTTCTACAATTGTAATCCAGTGATTATTATATTTTTAGGTATACAGTGATTAAATCAAATGAATAATAACTAACAATACCCTTAAAGTGGGGTATATATTTCTAAACAGAGAATTCTGAATGGGGAATTCTCAAATGGTTGAGAAACACTACAAATAATCAACATCTTTACTTATCAGGGAAATTGTAAATTTAAACAACTTTGAGATTCCTTCTTATACCTATCAAAATGACTAAGATCAATAACACAGTGAC
The DNA here is from genome assembly GCF_903992535.2 of Arvicola amphibius. NCBI lineage: Eukaryota > Metazoa > Chordata > Mammalia > Rodentia > Cricetidae > Arvicola > Arvicola amphibius. The sequence continues at coordinate 21,554,175 of NC_052047.1, forward strand.
AGATCAAGCAGGAAACGATGTTGATCAAAGGGAAACACTCTTACATTGCTGTTGGGAGTGAAATTTTATTTGTTTAGAAATAATATTTGTTTAAATTGTCTTTGTATAGAATGTTGGTTACAAGTTGTTATGGATTATGGTCAGAGAAAAAGCTAAACAAAAGAGATTAGATTCAGAGTTATTATTTGGAAAAGAAAAAAATGAGGAAGCACTGTGAGACAATGGTCTTGTGCTCTGTAAGGTTCTGTTACTTGTGGTGGTTTCATAAAATGCTTATTGGCCATAGCCAGGCAGGAAGTATAGGCAGGATGGCCAATTAAGGAGAACTCTGGGAAGAGGAAAGGCCTAGTCTGCAGTCATCACCCAGATATAGAGAAAGCAAGATGAGAATGTCTCACTGATAAAAGGTACCAAGCCATGTGGCG